>NC_058059.1:2917791-3225916 GCF_020085105.1 Siniperca chuatsi
CTGGTGTGAATACAAACAATAGGCAGGTTGGTGGCACTTATTTAGTGCCAGTGCAGCAAATCCTGCCTCATCGAAATTCATCAAACATCAATTTAGTTTCATTTTTAACCTCAAATCAGCTATGATTCACTTAAATAATACCTAATTCATTTTCAAAACAGCATTTTTACAGCATTAATTGATTAAAGCCAAGTTCATTAAAGTGTTAATCCTGAAAATCACCCATGTTGGTGGATTTGGTGTAACTTGGTTACACCAGTATATGTATTTTCATAATGCATTATTAAAAATAAAACAGAAGCTGTGTCCCAATACTAAATACTAATTCTAATCAGGTTTTGAGTATGTAGTGCATCCTCACTGGTAAAGGGACGAATATATGATATCTGTATGCAGTAGGCAAGATACTCTTCAGTGACCTTGAAAATAGCATATATTTTGTTTTGTTGGCATTTAAAACAAGCATATTGTAATGTAGATTTTCAATGACCGAATTAAGTAGAACCATTGTATATAAAATGGTATCATCTGCATAGAAATGTATATATGATGTGAAATGGCAGTGATGAGAATATTTCTGTTGATAGTGAATAAAAGAGGACCAAGAATAGACCCCTGTGGAACACCTTTTTGGGCACTTGATTTGGAAGCACAAGATACTACTGCCTCAGTTCTACCAGAGAGATAAAATCATAAACTTAAATCTATCTCACGGTTTAATGGACTGTTCATCTAGTCATGAAAAGGATAGTCAGGATAGTATGGTGAGAAAGAAACATCTGCTTTAATGTAAGACAGCTCACACAGTTACTGCATGTTTACAACTGGTTTAACAAATGATGACAAAGTTTGTTCAGTGATTTGTTGCTCAGTATAAGTGTTTAATGTGTGTTTAGTTGCAGTATGTGACTCAGTGACAGTTGCTAATGAAGAGACTGAAGGCTGTGGATGGAAAATGTAGCACGTTTTTTTAATTTTCAGAGAAAATAAATCACAAACAGATGTAAGTGATTCACAGATTAGGACAGTTTCTTTTCATCCCCCCTGTGGCTGATCATACTCAAATCTTGTATGTAATCTTGTATGTCACAGTTCTGTATAAGTGAGGCTTTGGCTATATAATATTAATTTTTGTGGTGTCTGGCAAAATATGCCAGGGATTTGGCAGCAGAAATTTCATACATGCTAATGTTACTACAGTGAGGCGGATCTGCTCTTAACTTGTGCTGCCCATTGATGGTCTGGGACAATGTAGGAATTAGCAAATTTAGTAGTCGTGCTGTTACTGCTATTAGTGCTACTAGCTGCCATTTCACACTGGAATTTAATGGGTCATGTTAGCTAGCTAGTATGTTTTAGAAATAAACATAAATAATTCTTCATCTATACAAAATTCAATCCGTAACCTCTGTTTTGTAACGTCAATGATATTGTATCATAGTATCTCTTTGCTCTTGTTGTCTGTACATATTATGTCACCTTTGCATTAATAATTTGCCCTAATGAAAAAAAAAGAAACGTGAGGATGAGTGTCACATACAAATTTACTTCTAATACAGTCCTTTTATTGTTTTTAGGTAAATTGTATTACATCTAAATGTTAAAAATGTCTATATATCAGCTATAGTGGCAATTGGTTTTCTGCCCTAGAGCTGCACACGCATCCTAAATTGCAATTTGACTGACGACTGTTGATGCACATTTTGTATCATTACTTGTTAGTACAAAACAGTAAAGTTCATTCATTTCTTGTATGCTAACTGCAAGAACAGTATACTATGAAGATTATAGTATGTACTGTATACTATTAGCATGTAGAATGAAATTGGGACGTAGAGGCAACAGTATTCCAGGCATCTAATGTCTAATCTGCTGTAAATTCATTAGAAAAGAAAGTGAAACTCATTAGTGCAGCTACAACCCCAAACAAATGGACACAGTTAAAGCGGAAGCACGTTGACAGTTTTATTTAGAGGATAACATGGCGATAGGTAATTCCTGGTCTAAATGTCATGTTTTCATCAATCATTATTGTACTGGATATTTTCTCTTGTAGTAATTTATGATTTGAGTAATTAAACCAGATAAAAGCACTGAACAAAACAATGCTATTCATGCTTTTTGAAACAAGTGAATGTGTGAAATAAGAGCTTGTTTGACTTCATCATGTTATTTTATGATTTTGCATTAGATGCATTAGATTTTGCATTCACTAGTCACAGTGTGTAGACTCACAAAACAACTTCCTCTTGAAGTCTGATGGTTATCATTCATGTGCTTGACTACTGATAAAAAAACCTATGCTCTGATATCTTTATGACGAAAGAATAAGAGCCAGCATACAATATAAAAAGGTATTTATAAGTCCTGAACATGACAACAGGTGGGGTGATAAAAAGGCCAGAGATGGGAACAGGAGTGAGAGATAAAGATATTTAAGGAGGATCAAAAGCAGCTGAAACAGCTTTTACTGCATCTCTCATTCTACCTCTTTCCCTCCTCTTTCTAATGTTTTCATCACCTTCTTTTCTTCGCTCTCTCGCCTCCACAAAGCGCCTCCACAGTCAAATTGATTTAAGTCTACCTCCCGAGGAGGTTACAGCGTGGGTGTGTGTGCATTTTGTGCATGTGTACGTTTCCATCTGTCTGTAGATTCTGACTCTGGGGAAAACTCCTCGACCTCGATTGCAATTCAGTTCACAGAAAACTGAGTAGAGCGTATTATCCATCAGAACTAGAGCCTGTAATGCCAAAAAAAAACATGTCAAAATTGTCTTTGTGTGCTAATGAGAGGAGCCGAAACTCTCAGGGCTGCTGGAGGACTGCAGAGGCTGGAGGACTGAGACATGGAGGGGATGAAGAAGACAAGCAAGAGAGTCCAGAGATGAGAAGGTGTTTACCTGGCATCTGCTTCGCTGTAGTACTCTCTAGCGACTATATCCTCGAACAGCTCCCCTCCTGTCACCCTGAGAAATGTAAAGACGAAGGTTAAAATTAAAATTACATACATTAATTCACTCAGGCAGCACACACACACACACACACACACACACACACACACACACACACACACACACACACACACACACAGGAGGGGGATGTCCTCATTAGGGGGAAACCCCGGCTGCAGGATTCACTCCGACTGGGTTGCCATGGAGACTGGCTCCGGTGCGGGGGAGTGTAGCTGTGTGTGTGTGTGTGCTGATCCGCAAGGATGGAGGTAGGGAGGAGGGGGACTGTTATGTAATGGGGGGAACTGCCTTGGAAGCGAGGAGGGGATGAGGAGAAGAAGAAGAAGAAGAAGAAGGAATGAAGAGAATGCGGATATAAAGAAAGAAAGTAAGGGAGCCTAGAGGAGACAAATGCAGCGAAGATTGAAGGGAGGGAGTGGTGGAAAAAGAAGCACCAGGGGAGAGGGAGGAAGAGGGGGATGAAGGGGGAGGGAGAGCGGCAGAGTATGGCAGAGAAAGAGAAGAAGAAGAGGCAAGGAGGAGGAAGGAAGAAAAGAGGAAGAGGGAGGAGGAAACTCACAGGTCAAAGAGGAGATAGTGGAAGCCCTCCTCTGAGATACTGTCATGGAGACGAACTGCAGGAAGGCAAAGAGACAGAGACAGAGGGAGAAACACAAACAGACACAGGCATCAAAATAATCAGATATTTTTCTTTTCAGGAGCGACCAAAAGCATTTGCTATAATATACCTTGTTAATTTAGCCTTAAAGGACAAGGCTGGTGATATTCTACATTTTTCTTGCCACCAATGACTTCATCCTAGTAACAACTATTGTCTGTGTAGCCAAAGAATAACGGGTCAGTCAGCATTTAAAACGCTGAAATTTCACAGTGAAATCAATTCATTTCAATGCAGTTACCACGATCAGTGGATTGGCTGGTGGGGGGAAAAAAATATGTGAAAATCTTTCGTGTCAAGTTCAACTTTGGTGAAGTCTGACCACAAATTTTGCGCCGCTGACCAACAGCAAACCGTCTTGAGAGCGCTGGACTTAGAGGGAACGGAGAGCCAGAGAGTCCAAAACGAAGGAAGCTATCATTGCTTAGCATGTGTGTCACCTTCCGCTTTAATTTAAGCTTCTTTGTCGGCGTATAACCTGCTCCACAACAGAGACATATAGACAGTTATGAGAGTTGATGGTACAAATACGTCTTTTGAATAAACTGTGTTAACTTATTGTCTTGTGTTAACTTAACAAGCTAACGAACTTGCTAACTAACGATAAGCAAGCTAGGTGCCTCAGAGAACTCTTTATTGACTGAAATGTTGTACAATCCTGAGAACCAAATGTGGGGGGACAAAACGGCACAGTACAGAGAAAATAGAGCTATTGTGACTGACTGGCGCTAGCGTTTTAGCGGTTAGCTCGTCAGCTACAGTAGTTTACCAACTAAGTAGTCTCTACAAATCGGATTCCTCTATTGTTGTACATTAACTATTAAAACACATCAGTGAGCTGCACTGTTGCACTGGGTGACATGTTCCTTCATCACCATGAACACACACACTGTAGTTTATTCTGATTCAGTCTCACACACACCGTCCTGCTGCCCCAAACACTCACTACAGCACCCCATGTGGATTCATCCGCCGCTGAAAGTAGTCCCCAACAAATGCACTGTTTCCTCTTGTTTGAGTAACATTTGCTGAAAACTAAACTGGCCAGCTGTTTTAGGAAATTACTGAGACGTTTTTAAAAATTAAACTATATATTTGTCAGTCATTTTTAAAGATGCATATGGGTGAGTGCCACAGACAGGGTAGAGAAGTCGGAAAACATTGAGAGAAAGACGGGTGCCGATATCAGACTACAGACTACACGAGTGTCCCGCATGACAATTGGCCATTTTATCCCGTGTTGTGTGTCATAGTGAAAGACAACCAACGCAGCATCTGGGACGCTTCACAATGTCCCGACAAAATAACAAGTGTGTCCAAATTTTTTTTTGCCTTCTTGCGCCTACTTTGACAACTTCTACGACGACTTCCATAGGAGCGCAGAGCAACTGTAAACACAGCGAAGCCAAAGAGGAATAATGGTGCTGTCGGGTGGAAAGGTGAAGTCGGTCAGTCTGCAATGTCTCTCAGCCAGGACACAGCAATGAATGATGACTATGATTTCCTAATCTGACACAGCGACCATCTTAACAGGCGAAAATATCATGTAGTCTGATCACAGCGTACCACGTTGTTGGTTTTGGTCCTCTTATGGGATTAGTTGACAATAAGGAAAAGAAACCTTTAATGTACCTTTATTAAGTACTACTTTTGTAAATTCAAATTACTCATGTTTCTGTCTTGCTTGTATATATTATTTGCAATTTCACCATGAAACTAATTATTGAATCCACTGGTTTCCATTAAGGGGGTTGGAAATAGGGCGGCACCTAATGATTATTTTCATTATTGATTTATCTGCCAATTATTTTTTCAATTAAGCAATGAATCGTTTTGTCTATGAAATACCAGAAACTAGTGAAAAATGTTATAATTTCCCACAGACGAAGGTGACATCTTCAGGTGTCTTGTTTCGTCTGGTATTTAGTTTGACAAAGAGAAGCATCAAATCCTCACATATGAGAAGCTACGAAACTCCCAGAAAACAGGACTGCTCCAACTCTCAGATCTTAAGACTTTTCTGTTTGCTACTGCCTTTAGTTTGGGACTACTTATTCATTTCTTGCACTGATTAATTGACCAATCATTGCAGCTCTAGTTGAAACCCCCCAAAAGCGGTCGCCATCGTTATGTTTAATATATATCCTATGAAACCTATGACAAGTTTGGATTGGGAACCACTGATCTAACCCAAATCTAATCTGAACTTGTGATTTCAAAGACTTAAGACGTTCAAACACGTAAAAAAAAAGCAGAGTCTCACCAATGTTGGAGTGCTTGAGCAATCTGCAGATCCTGGCTTCTCTCTCCAGTTTCTGATGGTCTACAAGACAAATGAAGGTCAAACTAAGGCTTTCCAACAACATCTGAGATTTAGACAAACACGTGAAAGAAGAAGAAGCCGCTTAGGTTATGTGTAAATGCAAACAGGTGGACAGTACAAGAGTATACAGTTTCTGGAGATTGTTTTTTTCACAAATGTGTCAATGAAATCAAATGCATCATAATGAAAACCTCATTTTAGTTTACAAAGTCTGAAGTGGTAACTTTTCTCAAGGTGACTGGCAAGGAGTTATTGAGACACACACATGACTTTCCTGCATACATCTGTGTGAACGGCCTGAGGGCTACATTTGTCCCAGATGCCAGGAAGAGGAGAAGAAGAGAGGAGAGGAGAGGAGACAAGATAAGAGGAAACAGGAAGAGAGGAGAGGAAACAGGAAGAGAGGAGAGGAAACAGGAAGAGAGGAGAGGAAACAGGAAGAAATATGAGGAGAGGAAACAAGGACAGTAAGGGAAACAAGGGGACAAGAGAGGAAATGAGAGGAGGAGAGAGTAAAAAAGGAGAGGAGTTAGCAGAAAGGAAAGAAGAAAGGAGAAGAGGAGAGGAGATGAAATAAGGAGACAAAGAAAGGAAACAAGAGGAGAGGAAATGTGGAGAGGAGGGGAGAGGAAACAGGAAGAGAGGAGAGAAGAGAAAATGAGCAGGGAGGAAAGGAGAGGAGAGGAGATGAGGAAAGGAAACAAGAGAAAAGGAAACGATAAGAAGGAAGAGGAGAAAAGAAATGAGAGAAGGAGAAGAAACGAGAGGAGAGGAGAAAAGAGGAAACAAGAAGAGAGGAAACAAGGAGAGGAGGAGGAGAAAGGAAACATGGAGAGGAGGAGGAAAAGAAAAGGAGGAAAGAAGAGAGGAGATCCAGTTGAGCTGATGAGAAATGAGTTGGATCCAAGTGTCCGTCTTCTTTCGGGTTGTTTCCTGACTGACAGCGCTGCAGTTAGTCCTGCCCTGCAGCTCACACACAGACGTCTGTGTCAATCACGTCAAAACAAACATGGTCGTGTGATTTGGCCTCAACGCTCCGACTACAGGATGAAACAGAGACGCCTGAATCTAAGAGAGAAGCTGATTGTTAAAGGTGGTGTGAGATTGACGCTACCATAGTCCCACCCATGGTCTCATTTCTTTGCTGTTAATTACACCATTGTTGCTATTTTTTACAGCATTTTATCAGCATTATATTTGGAGAAAAAGACGGAGATATCAAACATTTGCCGTTGCTTCATCACTGTTCGACCGACACGCTACAAATAGCACTTTAAAAGGATTCTGTGTGAGCACAAACTCGTGATTTTCTTGAGTCTGTCCTCGTAACGATTTGTTCAGGAAAAACGTCTTTTTTTGACGCTCGGATCTTTTCTCTTGCTGTGGATTCGACGGTGCGTCTGACTGAAGCCATCATCTGCCTCTCTCGGAGGAACAGACGTAGAGGCCTCACACACTGGAATCAAACACTCGCTAAAATATGCTAATGTGAGCTTTCAGATCTGGGACAACACACACACACATATAACGATGAAAACCCCCATGATGCCTCACTGAAAACACACATGCAACCATGTAACAGGGTTTCTGTTAATGTCTTTTTTCACTTCTTCCTCTCACCTCTGGCCGAGAGCTTTTTGGTGTTGATGATTTTGGCGGCGTACTCTTGGCCTGTGCAGAGTTTGACACAGCGGCGCACCACTGAAAAGGCCCCCCTGGGAAACAAAGACAGGAGACAGGAAGAGGAGACGGGTCAGCTGCCATATAAGCTTTGTCAGCATCAAAGGGGCATCTCAGCTATCAGATTGACCTCACTGTTGTCCCGGACTCCTCTCTGCTTTCAAACCACCCTGATCTGAATGCCTGATGTACACAAATCTGGGAAGTCAAGCCGGCATCACTGCGGAGGCACCTCACTTGTAAACCCACGTATAACACTGTAATGTGTGTAAAGGGTTTCACTTTTTAAGCACTTTCACCAAGAAATCTGTCGAGCAGATCACGTAGAACTGCTCATAAAATAAAAATAAAAGGTTATAATGTACAAAACATACACGTTTAATGACATTTAGTCCAGTTTTGACAACGAATAAAGACACAAGCCTCTGCTCCATGAAATCTATTTCACTTGTGTAAATCTCCATTATTATTCTCCTAAACATTTTCAATTGTTTACACAATTTTCAGCATAACAAACATTCAGACAAACAAACAAATAAGGTGCACTTCACATCGAGGCGCCGTCCAATCACACTCCACTTTGACAGGGCAAAACATTTCTATGCGTGAAAGAAAAAAGATAAAACATAAACAAGTATAAGCAAATCAATAAAAAAGAGTGTGCATAAATACATATATAAAGGTAAACTGGCATCTGCAGATTTCTCCCCCTCTAGAAACTCCATAAAAGATCTCCACAGCTTCTCAAAGGTATTTTCCTTTAATCATCAATAGAAGTTTTTCAAGAGCGAGAGAGCGTGACAGACCCAGGTAAGATCCAAGGCATACTGGAGCACGCTGGTTTGAGGCAACAAACTTTATTAAATGACTAACGTTTCGACGTCAGGTGAGTTAACTGGAGTCAGTTATCTGTGTTGCTTAGTTCACAATCTGCAGCAAAATGTCCCAATCCATTATTATCAAATAGTTATTTTTGATCGCCGACAAAGAACCGATCAGGAAGCGCTAGCTAAAAACAGCAAACAAAAATATGCAACAGAAATACTAAATACTTGGCCTTTCTTTCACCTGTTTTACAGACTGAATAATGTTAATAGCAAAACCACTTTTATAAATTAACATTCGTGCAACATATAACAAATCCCTGCGGTCGCAGAAAAGGGTGTGACACCTGATTCGTCCATATTCAGTTTGAAACAGAAGCCGGGCTTCTTTTCTCCATGACTTGAATAATGTCAGCGGTGTGAGCGGCGAGAATTAGTGGAAGAAAAGCAGTGTTTCATGGGTAAGCGCTGTAAGTGTGTGTGTGCTGGAGGTTTTAGGGCCGCATTTGCTCATCAAACCCAACGGAGACAAACAGAAATAACCAGCTCTGTCATTTCTCAGAGCTAATTTTATCTCACCTCAGTATTGTTACGCAATGAAACACTCGCACTCCCCTCAGAGCCCCTGCCTCTCTCACAAGCACTCCAACATGCATACATTATGAGGAGACGGCGTGAGTAGGCATGACACTCGGCCGTGCGGTAGAAAAGGCAGCAGAGCTTCGACGTGGCAGCTTATCTGCAGGGCCGGACCTGGACCCAAAACCTGGATTTGTAAAACTCAGACCTCGAATCTAATCTTTTATACTCTCCCTCTGTTTTATTCGCAAAGAGCAATAAACAAAACATTCAGGTAGCCATTTAGCCAAAAGGTTCATGTATCTGGAAAAACCTGAGTATTAGAAATGAGAGTTTATCTCTGATCTTGGAAATAGTTCAAAGTCCACTTACTAGATTTTCCCGGGGCTTTATACCAGAGCTCCATGACAACTTAGCAAACTCTTTCTGCCGATGAAGGCCGTGACATGTAGTTGAAAGCTAAAGGAAAAGCCAATAAGCGGACCGCGAGTTAAGATTATTAAGTCAAACTTGAATATTAGCGTGTATTAAACATTTTAATCGTCAATCTTTGAGTTTTAAATATGTATTACAATGTAATATTTTAAGTTACTTGATGCTTTTGTGGCATTCAAAAGGATTCGAATTTGATGAGCAGATGAAACGATTAGTCGATTAATCAAACAACAACAAACGAGTATTAAAATGCGTTGATTAATTCAATGTCGATCTTTGAGTTTTAGGTTTTGAGTATCAAGTCATTCATGACTTTTGCTGCTTAGATTCGATAAGGGATTGGAAAGGATTCGGATTTGAAAAGTGTTCGAGTGCGTTGAGTATCTGAATGTCTATCTTTGAGTTTAGGTCTTCAGTTATTTATGACTTTTGTTGCTTAAAGTTGTTGAAAACAGCAGGCAGACGCAGTTAGCGAGCAGCTGGTGAACACAGTGGAGCGTTTAGCATCAGGAGCTGGTGGAGACCAAACACAGAGCTAACAGAGAGAGAATACGGGACTTATAATGTTGTTCTGTAACTGCTGGACGTGTAAATATGTATGTAAACTGTTTGCTAATAAGTCCACCATATAAACTTAAAAGGTCATGATATCTCAATGTTGTGTTCACAGCTTGTTTCCGCTGCCCCCAAGTGGCCAAGAAAATCAGTTATTGCAGGTTTAAACATGTCCGACAATGTTGTCGGAGTGCGATGCTAAATCGGTGGAGTTCTCTTCGTAAGATTTTTTTTGAACGGCACAAATTAATTTAAAGTCAAAAGACCCTAAACTTGATGTCCATCTAACCCGTTTTCATCCACTGGGGAACATTTGGCATTTTTTCTTAGAAATAACTTAAAACAGCTGATCATTTTTTGCCCAATTTATTAATCAACTAACTTTAACTGAAGCCAAACCCCCAAAAATCAGGGAGTGGTGCAACCAAAACCCTGACTCCAAAACACCTGACTTGCTCAATGTCCTCCCGTCTTTACATCTGCATCACACACACACACACACACACACACACACATAAAACCAGCACACACCGAAAAGTGACAACACCAGCAAAACAGCAATAGCGCTCTGTTATCAGTGAGGGCAGCTGCTGCTACTCCTGCATCTCTATTGTCTTTCACTTATCACACACACACACACACACACACACACACACACACACACACACACACAAGCCTGGAGATCCCAGCCGCCACAAAACAACTCAAAGCAGTCTGTAAAATGAAATATCACCATTAGAGGATCAATCCACAGCACTGCCCCCGCTGTGGAATAAATGTTCCTGTGAGGCAGAGAGATCCTCTCTACCCACGCACAACCTGACAGAGACACTGAGTCCACTTTGCATCTCCCCACTGTGGCCCCTATAGGCTCTTCGGTGTCTCTCACTGTGTCTGCATGCTGTTGGGGGCCACACATCCCCCCAGCCTCTCTATTTCTTAGGGGGTGTTTTTTTTAATCACAAGACACACCTCATTAGATCAGCAGTGGATCAAAAGCAGCAGCAGCAGCAGCAGCAGCAGCAGCGTTATTCTCTGACTTCTCCACTAAGCTGTGTGCCACTGTGATTAAAGCCAGCTGATGATGAGGGAGCTTAATTCCGACACATCAGCTTTTCCCTGATATTAGGCCTGTTTGTCCCTAATTAGCCTTTGGGCAGAGAGAGAGAGAGGGGGAGGCGGGTGTACCCAGAAGTGCTGCCGGGCGCATGCAGCTCCATCTTCATGCAAAATCTAACTATCTGATGCCTCCTGCATTTAAAGAAGTCTGATGGTGTAAAACAAAACAAAAAAACAAAAGACATGCACTGAGACATTATCATGATTTAGGTTTGGCAGAGGCTAAGTTTAGATCCGGGAGAGCTCCGGAACCAGCGTGCGTTTTGTTTTGAAGGGATGGAGCTGCATCCATCACCGCAGACCTCCATCCCTGATGCTGTGTGCGGTTTAGGACACAGGGTCAGGCTGCATGCAGGAGACTCAAAGAAGCGTAATGCAACAGCGGCTTACTTGCCAAGCTCCTCGTACAGCTGGTATTCATCTGTAAAACGTGTGCAAGTAGTCGTTGCCATGATGTTTCCTCCTCGGACGGGTGCGGGTGCCGAGTCCGAAATGCACGGTGAGTCGCTGCGGACGGGAGGACCTCGGGCTCAGTCTCCGCCCACCTCAGACCTCCGGACGGCTGAGTGGTTCAGCTGCAACCCGGCACACACACGCACACACACGCACGGTCCCGGCTCTGATGGAAGCGGGGCTCTCCGGTCTGCCAGGCGAGGGGGGACGGACTCTTTAAATACCACACGAAATGCTAATGTGAGCTCACCACATGACGTGTTCCCCCACAGAGAAAAAAAAAGGAAAAGAAATAAAGTAAAAGTGAAATCAGAAGCTGATTGAAGAGCGCAGCTTTTGATTGCACATGATTATAAATCATGTAATGGAGATAATGAAATTACTGCACTGCCTGTCTGACTCCATTTTCAGTTTTCATGAGGAAAACTTTGATGCATTTCTTCTCAGTGCATTTCAGTAACTGCACAGGCCTTTCGGGCTGTCTGCAGCGTCTCTGTGTCCCTTTTAACAAATAAAAGAAACATAAAAACAATAGTTTCATGGCCGGATTAAACTGTCAGGGGCCCCCAGGGCAAAGAGTCTGCTGTTGGACCCCCACTGATCAAACACAGACTACCAGTGGTGCGAGAAGCATTCAGATATTTTACTTTAGTAAAAGGAGCAATGCTACAGTGCAAAAACACTCTGTTACAAGCAAAAATCCTGAATTTAAAAAAGCAAACGTGCAGAAGTTTAAGCGTCAAAATATATTTAAAGTACCGAAAGTACTCATTATGCAGAATGACCCATTTCAGAATCATATACCGTGTATTGTATTAGTGATATATTAACATCACTTCAGTGTTGCAGCTGGTAAAGGTGGAGCTAATTTTAATTACTTTATATACTGCTGTGTAGCTTAACCTGTAATAATACATCATCATTTATTAGTTGATTTATATTTTGTATTAATAATATAAATCTGTAAAGTAACCAGTAACTAAGGCTGTCAAATAAATGTTGTGGAGTAAAGATATTTCCCTCTGAACTGGAGAAGAAGAATAAAGTAGGATTAAATGGAAATACTCAAGTAAAGTACCTCAAAATTGTACTTAAACACAGTACAGTTACTTTCCACCATCACAGACTACATGGCCGATTATACAGTGCGAGAGACACAAACTACAACAATTAAGATTTCATGGCCGAGTCACACCAGCATTTAAAGGAATAGTTTATTGACTTTCTCTGCGAGTTATACGAGAAGATAAATACCACTCTCGTGTCTGTTCGCCGATGAAGCTCGAGCTAAACAGCTAGCCCGGCTGGAGTCTACACTGGTTGCCTTGGCAACCTCACGGCGATGACTTCAGGAAGTCACTGCGCCCGGCCGAGAAATAGTTCGTCGTGTAACAACGTTAACGCGGTCACGCTTCTGTTTCTGCACAGTTTAAACGAACAAGATATAACGTGTTACTCAGCGTCGAGTTCCTTTTGCTGCCTTTGCACAGAGCCAGGCTAGCTGTTCCCCCTGTTTTCAGTCATGCTAAGCTAAGCTAACTGGCTGTTTCATGTGGCTTAATATTTATCGTACAGGTACAAGAGTGGTATCAATCTTCTCATCTAACTCTCGGAAAGAAAGCAAATTAAGCGTATTTTCCCAAAATGTCAAACAGTTCCTTTAAAACGTCAAAATCAATTCATTTAAATGAGGTTACTGCGCTCGGCTGATTTGTTTGTGGATTCGTCACAGCTCGTCACGCGTCTGCGGTTAGTTCAGACACGTCTGCAACAGCAGCAGGAGCGAACAGCAGCGATTCCAGCTAAAAGGTTGGAACATTTGCTTTAGAAGAGCGGTACTGGTTTTTACTGGCAAAGCACTCGTTTCTGATTCGTTAAAATCACAAAGGTTTCAATCTATGACAGCAGGTACTGCTGTAGTGGATGTCGACTCCAGGAACTCGTTTAATTTCTTTCAGACAGACCGATGAAAGAAATGCATGTGGCAAAGATCTTTATATCCAGCGGTGGAAAGTAACTGAGTGCATTTACTCGAGAACTGTACTTAAGTAACATTTTGAGGTACTTTGTACTTCTACTCCTCAGAGGCAAATATTGTACTTTTTACTGCACGACATTTGTCTGACGGCTTTAGTCACTTTACAGATTACAGTTTTCCATTTCCTGTCCAGTGAAAACCTCGTATCTCCAGATGTTTGTGATGAGCTGAAGGATGAAGATTGCATTGCTGCAGATTAAACTACCCAACAGTATATAAAGCAGTTAAAATGAGCTCAACCTTAAACATCTGCAGCAGCAAAATGCAACACACACATTAATGCAGCAGGAATATGAATCCAGAAACATCAGATATAATAAAACACTGACAGGAGCGTTTTACTGCACAGGGACGACTTTTACTTTAACTACATTCAGCTGATAATACTTACTTTTACTTAAATAAGGTTCTGAATGCAGGACTTTCACTTGTACCAGAGTATGTTTACAGTGTGGTTTTAGTACTTTTACTCAAGTAAAGGATCTGAATACTTCCTCCACTGCTGTTTATATAATCTAACATTCACTGAGCATTTTTAAATGTCACCTCTTGCCTCCAGCTGAGAAGAAACAAGGCTTTCATTAAACTGCTCAGTGTCTTACTCCACTCACTCCACTTTCCATCTTCCCTTTTCCTCTCATCCCTTCCGTACATTATCAACTTATTCTTTCCATTTGGAGAGTGGAAAGATGGATAGATGAATTTAATGATGACTGCATAACAGAAGGTATTATAGCACTATCCGGCTTTGCGCAAATGGATGCAGAAGAAGATAAGTGGAGTCCAGACGGCACAACAGGAAGACACATTTCCCCTTTTGTCTGGCGAAGACTAATGTTCTTAGTTTCCCAAGTAACAGGGAACTAATTTATGTATGAACGAAGTGAGTGATCAGGGTCTATGAAAGGACAAGAGAGTTAAATTCTTACACAAAGGAGATTAAAGTACTGCAGTCTCCACCACTGTTTAATGAACATACTCTAAAAGGACTCCATAAGCTGTACTTAATGGTTTTATTAATAGTTCATAAACCATTTTTAGTGGTTTATCACTAATAAGCCACTTAGAAGATAGATGACAAATAAATAAGAGACCAGAGCGCAAGTTCATGAACCGGCATCCAGCAAACACCTTGAAGAGGAGACGAAAAAGATTAGCCTTTGCTGAAGTCTTCAGATTGAAAATGACTGATTCACCCAGAAACAAGAAGCGTGTTTCCATCCACCTGTTGTTATGTGCTTTTTCAATTTGCGCATAAAAACAACCGAGTGGAAACGCAAAAAACTCGATATATCAAAAAAAAGTTTATCCTCTTGGCTGAGGTGGAAAAGTTGGTGCATCGATAAAAGCAAAATGGAAACAGACTCGGTGAATAAATGATGACGTGCACGAAGCACGTGGCTTAAAGTGAAGCGCTGAAAACATCAGATGTGTGTGGAGCGACGAGGAGGATGTACCCTTCCTCACATTAACACGTGAAACTAACAGAAACGTCATGTTTCCCACCGTTTGAGACGTGGATGTATCATAAGAACTGGATCCCGACTCAAAGATGGCGCCCGCTCCTATGAAAAGTTTTCTAGTTTTCTCAGTGAACCAACACCGAATGTTTGCATAACACTACCGTGATGCAAACACATGAATTGGCATTTTCTTTAGCAGATTTCCGCCACATTTGGATGGAAACCCGACTGCTGAGAGATACTAAATGCTCAACAGTTTGAGGGATTTGGTGTGAGAATAAAAGTGAAAAATAATACCAGAATCACGCAGTAGGGCAGACAAACTTATTGGCACTGTAGAGTTATTAAATAAAGAGCAAAACAGTTAACAAAGTACACATATTTATCAGATTTCAAACTGCCAAAACATCAAATAAATGTTTGATATAATGACACGTCCTCGTCACACTCTGCATTCCCTCCCCACCCGTCCCACTCCACACAAAAGCAAATCTGCAGTCAAAGACAAACTTCCAGCACGACAGATCGGCAGGTAAATGTTGACTTTCCTTTAACCAGTTCTGTAAATAAACTAGGATTCAGTTCACATTTGGCTGTGGAGTTTTGGCTGCGCCTCAGAACTGCACCGCGCTGGGTGGGATGTCGAACATGGAGGGGTCGAACTGCTGCCCTTTGAACGGTGACCCTTCAGCATCCCAGCCCTTCTTCAGCATGTCATGCACCTTCTGTGGAGAGACACGGAGGAACACGTGTTAAATATGTACCGCTCGCGCTGATAAAGACCACAGTGCCATCTAGGGGTGAGTCAACTTTGCTGTAAGTGACCACTAGTGCAAATGATGGAACATACAAATAAAAAAGGCAGCAGAATCTGCTATCTAATAATGTTAAATTATAAAAATCCTTTAATTCAGGCTTCAACTCAAAAAAACGATTAAGTTTTAAATCCACCACCTCCTGCATGCAGCCTGTGAGAACCAAAAACACTCTTCTTCCTTCGTAACATCATTGCTTTTTAACAGCGCTTCCCTCCTGCGCACCAGGTGCCAAATGTCTCACGAGCATCGCGGCTCTTTGCGTAAATGTCCCGTCACGTCTGAACGAGGAAGCAGCCGACAGTCGGCTTTCTCCAGTGAGCTCATTTCTTAAATGTCATGTAAACGAGACACCTGGTTTCCCTAATCGGGGACAGAGGATTAGAAGAACTTGAAATCCCCAGGTAGTTTTGTCCTGAACAAAGTCTGTTTCTTGGCCTCTAATCAGCTTTTTACAAACGCATGGGAATATCACAAGACTGCAGATAGGCAAAATATTGAATTTTAAATAATTCTGTCCAAAACTGAAGCGAATACAAAGCACTTACAGCAAGTTGGTTTCCAAAGCAACACTGTCGCTCTGCCTGTCTGCCGTTAAAATAAGTGAGCCATGTTTCCAAAATAAGGTCGGGGAGAAATCTGTTACCGACCCGCTGCATGTGTACGTGGACTTACAGTAACCGGGTTACTGCGTGTGGTTTCTCTGAGTAACCTGGTTACTTAACTGCATGTAAACACACTGAATGTTGTTTATTGTGTCTGAAAAGGGCTTATGTGTTCGAGTCCTCACCATTTCGTGACTCTGTGGTTTGCCCTGCAGCTTCTGATGGTAGTCGAAGGTGAGTCTGTCCAGGACGGCGTGCTCCTCGTCATCCACTGTTGCCATGGAGCGCTCGCGGTTAATTTGGTTTATATCAATCTCCTTTTCTCCTTTCAGCACCGCGTTCCACCAGACCTCTGACGTCTTACTGAGCGACAGCTGGAAGTCAAACGCAGTGAGTTAAATTAAAAGTAGCTGATTTAAAAGTTATTCATACGGAGAAAATCAAGAGAGTGTGTGTGTGTGTGTGTGTGTGTGTGTGTGTGTGTGTGTACTCACGACCACACAGCTTCCAGGCTCCAGACTCCACAGAGAGTTTTCAGTGTTGATCTTGTGGGCGAATTCTCCCTCCATCAGTGTTTTCTCCTCGGCTCCCTCCCTCACACACACCTGCAGGCTGCTCGTCTGCAGACTAACTCTGACCTGACGACAGCCAGCGGGACACAACAAGTATGAGACACAGCTTCAAATCGCTGACGTGAGAACGGTATTCCCGGTATGTCAGGTGGTAGAGTAGACTGGGTTTACCTGTCGGCCTTTCACAACTGTCTTGGGCACAAACACGCGGACCTCCACATCAGTGTAGTCCTGAGACCAGCTGTAGTTTTCTCTCACCGCCCCGTTGTAACTGTCGGGGTCGGACTGAAACTTCTCCTGACCCCTGAAACACAACATGCACACGGTGACTGAATAACCCGTGATATGATATTTGTAGCCATTTCAGCGCAAACGTCGCTGCGTATAAAGAAGCTGCTGGTTGGCGTCCATGTTTGTTTTGGTGCAAGAACACGTGACGGTTGGCGTTTTTGCTGGATTTGAGAGGCGTCTACCACCGGAGCTCCAGTGTTTACTGACATCAGGTTCACGCTCCTTCATGACTGTCAAAGACTAAAGAAAGATGGTGGAAACCATCTTGATGTGTGGTTTGTCCAGTCTTTGTGGGTTTCAGCTGGGCTTCAGGTTTGTCCCGAGCTGAGCAGTAAACTGTACTGGGCGTTACCCTGAAACTACTACTACTAGCCTAAAATACTTAATTATAATAATCAGGGCTGCAACTAACTAACTAATATTTTCATTATCATTTAATCTGCCAATTCTTTTCTCGATTAATCGTTTAGTCCATAAAATTATGGAAAATAGCGAAAAACGCTCATTACAATTTACGTAAAGTCTAAGATGAAGTCATCAAATGTCTTGTTCTGTCCAACCAACAGTCCAAAACCCAAAGATATTCAGTTTAAAATCCCACAAGACAAAGAAAATCAGCAAATCCTCACAACTGAGAAGCTGAAACTGGAGAATTTTGGGCATTTTTGCTTGAAAATGACTTAAACGATTAATCGACGTGATTTATTAATCGTTACTGAGGTAAATGTGAAAATTAACGATGATATTGATTTAAGAAGATATCGCCCAGCCCTATACTCTACCATATCCTAGTTATTAGTGCTCTTTTTCATACCATGTCCCATCTTTACCTGTCTGGAGCTCATACATGAAGATTTTACTGACGCGTGTGCATGTTCGGATTTGTAAAGTCATTTTCAATAGACTGATTAGACAGATTTGATTCACCAGTAAAAACTCGGAGCTTTGATGGATAAAAACACCGGCGGTTACTCACTTTTCTGCGGAGTTTGTGCCGGCTGCAGCTGCCTGGTCTCCCTGAGCGGACTGGCCTGGAGCGCTGCTGCTGCTGCTGCTGCTGCTGTCGGGCTGAGGGCCGACGGTCGCTTCTGAGGAGGCCGGAGCCGAAACTTCCCCAGCATCCGAGGGAGAGCTCTCCGCCTCTGTGCTCCGCTCTTCTGTCCCCTCGGCGGGCTCGGCGGCGATCTCCAGCTCTTGAACTGCCGCAGGAACGGAACGGGAACGGGAACGCATCGACTCTCCTCTCTCTTTTGCAGCTCGCTCAGCTGTCTCTCTCTGTCGCGATCTGCCACCTTCTCAAACAGCTTAAATGTCTGAAGAGGGAATAAAAGATTATCACAGATCAAGGCATGAATTTAACTAATTCACATATTTTTTTAATCAGAGAGGAGGAACTAAACAGTGATTAGCTGCTGCTGTAGCGTGTAAAGTTATTGACTCACAGCAGCACTGGATCTGACACCACCTGGATAAGTTTGGACATTAACTTATATAATATAACTTAACTCCCCCTGAAAACCTTGTTTTTGCTGACCTCCAGTGGTTTCACTTCTCACCTTGCTGCAGTGATGTACATGTGTACCCCAGGACCCTGTGACGTCACTGCAACAAACGGTGCTTTTGCTATATATTTTTTTATTAGAATTACTTCTGCCAACTTCTAAGACCGCAAAAGCATTCATTCAACTCTTAATGACTTCTGGTTTTTCTTTTCGCACAGTTTTTCTTTTCTTTTCACCCCAACTCTCACACGGAAAACACGGATTGCAAAACACATAACATCACGTTGCAGAGTTAAATGTCTGCCCTTCACAGCACTCTCAGTCTTGATCCCAGTGAAGAAACTCAATCCCTCTTCTCTTCCTGCCTTACGCTCCACACGAACCTGCCCAGGATCATTAAACACGGACACAAACTAACACATTACCAACACGTACCCAACTTAATCTAACCCAATCTCTACACCCTCTTACCATATCATCACATTCATGGTTGTAGCTGCTTTGTTATTGTCTGTCTATTATGTTTACGTCACTTTTTTTGATCACACTCTATTTCACCAATTTAAAAAAATTAAAAAAGGGGGTATGTCTCTTTTCCCCCCCACTCAGTTGCCAGTTTATTAGGTACCCCTAGCTAAAACTAACGCACTCCTGCAATAAATCCTCCCTTCATGAAGGTTATAATGTTCAGATTTTACTGAAGCTGTTTCAGAGAGGTGCTGATTCAGCTGTGTGATGACTTTGGAGGATGTAGTTAGTGGTGCTGCGTTATACAGAGAGTTTCTGTTATTTATCCTACCCTCACTATCATCTATCTATCTATCTATCTATCTATCTATCTATCTGTAAATATCACAAAGACCAAACTACAAAACGCTGTCAGAGATCAGTGAGTGCTCCACGGCCACAGGTGTGTGGCCAAGCTGCCGGTAACCTGTGGTTTGAATAATATCAATACAGGTGCGCAGACTGTGACTGAACTGAAGAAGTCGCTCTTTAACGAGCTGCCACGGCAGAATATTTAACATGCTGACAAACTTCACCTTAAACACCATCTTCTCCGCCACGCCGGGAGGGAAGCCCATCCTGTCGTTGGGACTCGACAGCAGGCGATAAAAGTCCGTCTTGCGGTACAAAAACCCAAAATAGACCTGTAGAAAGTCCTGAATGTTTCCAACGTGCTGCAGGATACCGAGCAGAGCGTTGTCGTACATCTCCGTCATCTCCAGCGGCGACGCCATCGCGGCTTCTAACGTCTCTCCGTGTTCACAAACCGTTAACGTATATCCCAAACCGACCGACGTACGCACCAGAATAAACAGCCTCCGTCAACAGATACAAGTTTATAAATAAGTGGGCAACGTTTCTCGACGACTGTGTTCCTCCTTCCAGAACAATAATTACACTTCCGGTCCCCCGTTTTCAAAATAAGTGCACAACCTCCTCAAATACGTAAAGTTTGACTACATTAATCGCACACAAAAACAAAAACGTAAGCATAAAGATACAATATTTCATTATGTATACTTAAACAGCACTAATAATTATTATAATACATGTATTGGAAGCTGTTCTTTCTCTAAACTATTTAATTTTTCTGTATCCGGTTAGTACAGGTAAACAGTCGTCCGGTGGAAACAGATGCTTGGGTGTCGAATAAACAGTTCCAGTGTACAGGCACAGTAACCCGGAGAAATTTGCCAATTTTTGCCATTTTTACACGATTTATAATCGTTGCAGTGTTGCACTTTTACTTATAAGTTAAAACTATATCTACTATAACATCGGAATAAAAAGAAATTAGAGAAAATAGTGTAAGCTCACGTAGTTAGCTTTGTACGTTTTATTATTAAAAAAAACATGGCGGCGTCCTTGAGCAGCACAGGGAGCGTGAGGCTGCTGGTAAGTAAAATACTATTTAAACGTTAAATACGTTCCTATGAACTCATGTTGACATTGTATATAATATCTGGTTAATTCGGCCGT
Organism: Siniperca chuatsi; assembly: GCF_020085105.1. Taxonomy (NCBI): domain Eukaryota; kingdom Metazoa; phylum Chordata; class Actinopteri; order Centrarchiformes; family Sinipercidae; genus Siniperca; species Siniperca chuatsi. Next base: position 2,938,662 of record NC_058059.1, read on the forward strand.
ACAGTTAGAGAGCGTGTTTATTTAGAAGTTAACAGTTTAACATACCGGTAGCTAACATAGCTTCAGTGTCATGTCTGGCTGTTATTAACTCAAAACGTTTGATACCTCTGAGTTTCAGCACCGACTAACTTTGTTAACTGTGTCACACATATTCAGTTTCCTTACCAGTTTGCACCTTCTGTGCGTCTTATTTTGGACAACGCGCATTTGTGTCACTCTTTAACACGACAAAATGACACAAATGACAACATATGTTGTGTTAAAATGTACTGACATTGACATAACCGAGGGTGGATTATCAGATGGGCTAAACTGGCAGCTGCCCCGGGGTCCCAGACCCTCGTGGGGTCCCAGACCCTCGTGGGGTCCCAGACCCTCGTGGGGTCTCGTGGGGTCCCAGACCCTCGTGGGGTCCCAGACCCTCGTGGGGTCCCAGACCCTCGTGGGGTCCCAGACCCTCGTGGGGGCCCGAAGACTACAGATTCACTGTGTGGTAATTAAATATATTGAAAATGTGTTTGTTAATACTACAATACCCTTTGGTAGAGGGGTCCTCGGTTAAAATATAGTTTGAAGGCCTTTATTATATTAGTTCATATTGTGCACACATGGTGGATTTTACTAAATAAATGTGTGCTTAATCAAACTACCACAAAGTAATTACTAAGTAATACAATAGGGGTTCAATATGAGCCCACAGCTCATTGTGCCTCGGGGCACCCTGGTGGGTTAATCAGACTCTGGACATGACATTACACCAACTGATTAGAAGAGTAATCCAATACAACGGCCCTGCCATAATTTCTACCTTTACGAAGATAATTATTGTTGACTGTGACGTAATTTAGTTTTTTGAATGTTTACAAAGGCTGATGAAATAATTTCTGAACATCATTTCACAAGCTCAGCTCTTACCGTCCCTTATTTGAGCACTTCTAAAGGCCTTCTGTTGTCGTAGTAATCTGATGGTTTTAACCGTCGTGGTGTTTCCTCTGTTCTCTCTGCAGAGTGCCTTAGCCAGGTCCGGCTCGTCACGCAGCAACTCTGGAAGCAGAGCGCTACACGTCACTGCGGCGTGCTGCAAGGTAAACACCGCGCTCCAGACATCATCACAGTTAACCATCGCGGTTGTGATATGTGTCCCGACCCTCTTACAGTTTTTCTCGATTGCTAAGACACATTTCTCGAAAGCTGCTCTCCTTTTCTCTAAACTGTGAACACAAAACACAAATTTCAAGCTACATTCACAAAACCTCAGACTCTTCTTGCAAAACCAAACTTTCACCTCAAAACAGTTCAATCTGTGCTCAAAACTGAACTATGTTGTCAAATCGTGCCCCGAGTCAATCAAAATTAAAAACACTACTGAACAGTCACTAAACACTACGTAGAAAAATAGAAAACACAATGCTCGGGACATGAAGCTGGAGAAATAAATGTTTATTGTTCACTGTAGGCTAAATGCATGTTGCAAAACAAAAACAAAAAAAACCTGTGCATTTAGCACTCAGACAAAAAGACAAAACAGAAATTGTATGCGTTTGCTGCTGGTGTACAGTAAGCCCATGTAAAAATAAAGTACAGAAATATACATGGAATACTAGGCCTACAAACACTTAGACCAGCCCTCCATTACAATACTACAGTATATTGGTACAGTGATGTACTGAAACATATATTTACTTACAGTATACTGTGGTACAGTATATAGTATGTCATACAGTAATTGCTGTCAACATTTACATACTGTACTATAATGTCAAAAAAAGGTAATTACCTGTTCTCTTCTCTAAATCTTCGGATTATGGTGGACACAGTGAATCTACTGATGTTTGGTTGTTCCCTTTGTCCAGCCTCCCTCGTGCTCATACCACGGACAAGAATATGGTCAATCACAGTAGCTCTGATTTCATCAGATATTACTGTTCTTGGTCTTCGCTGACCACCTCGACCTCCTCTCACACGAACTCTTCCTCTCAGATTTCTATCCATTGTAGGGCCTCACAGACCAGCGCTCTCTGAACTGGCTGATTCAATCAGTGGGTTCAGGCAACTGAGCATTTAGTTCAGACAATAGGGTTTAGTGTTTTAGCAATTGAGCAACTGTAAGACTGCTGTATCAAAGGTAATGGTAGGATAGGTTCACATTATTTCAACTTAAAACAATACTCACATGTCCATATGAACATTGAAACAGGATTTGCCTGCTGTAATCATTCCTCCTGCTCATTAAGACGTCCCATCCTACTGCGCTTTCAATGTAAGAGATGGGGGACAAAATCCGCCGTCCTCAATCTGTGCAAAAATACATTCTTAAGTTTAGCTGAAGCTAATATACGAAGCTTTGTCAGACTGAGTTAGATAATTCAAGTAGGTATCTCCCAAAGTTACAGTCGTTTCGCTACGAAATTCCTTGAATATTTGGGGTGAATGAACATAGTTTTTATTATTGTGTCATGCATATAACTACGCCCAGGCCGTATTGGCTGACAAGACACCATAAAATCATACAAGCCAGGACCAGAGTGCAGCGTGTACACTTCCAAACAACAGAGAAAGTCCAAAAGTAGAGAAACATCTTTCACGGTCCAGTTTTCAGACCATCATTGTCTACAACAAACTTCATAAATCACTGACAAAAACAATTACTATGTAGTACTAGAAAAATCATAATAAATACTAATCAAACAGTCTGTCTTGCCTTTACATCATTAAAATGTTTCATTTTGCTGTCCACTGTCCAAATGTGGATGTGTCTTGAAGCTGTAGGTGAGAAGTGACAGCTGTCCGCACTCTCAGCCCTGTGATTCAGATTAAATCATGCAGAAACTGAAGTTTGGGATTTTGCACGAGGGCGGAATTAAGCACGAGTGAGCACTCCTGCTTTCGAATCGAGGCCCTACTTATCAGACCAGAGACCTTCTAAACAAAGAAATTAAAGACAGTTTTTTGCTGACATTTGGTCCTCTTTCTTTCTTTCTTTCTTTCTTTCTTTCTTTTCTTTCTCTTTTATTTTCCCAGAATCGAGCAGCTCGTGTCCGAGTGGGGAAAGGAGACAGACCTTTGACCTATGAGCAAGCACTTCCGCCTCATTACATTGGCCACCGCAAAGGCTGGCTGTCGCAGCATACCAGTGAGTATGGCCGAGCTCGTTAAAGAGCAGCTCAACAGCTTGAATACGCCTCCCTTCACGTGTTTTACCCAGAATTTCTGAGGTTTATTTGTACAAGGACCCCAACATGAAACACAACAGGACACGTGGGAAACGATCGTAGCATGCATAATTATTCAGGCTGAAATCGCTAACTGAAAATTAGCCGAGTTGTATTTTATTCTTTTTACAGTTTTTTTTTTAAACTTTTTTCTTTCTTATTGATTTGGATCCATAATTAAGCCAAGATACTTAAATTCAGTAACTATATCAATCTCTTCGCCCTTGATGAGAATGTCAACATTAGAGGCTGTTGGTACTTTATGTCTCAGGACAAGCCTCCTTCCTGTTTCTGCCAGGTAACCTCAGAGGAGAAGAGGGAGCAGCTGAACGCACCACAGAGGACGTGTTCGTGAGGCGTTTCATGTTCGGGACCTTCCACAACTGCCTGGCCAATGAGATCGTGATCAAAAGGCGCGGCAACGTGCTCGTAGTGTGTGCTTTAATGCTACAGAAATTACCACCACAGAAGTTTTACTTTTTAATAGGCTATTCAGAGTCACTACTGTCGCACTTCTACAAATGCCCCGTCAAGTTAGAGATTCAGACCCTGCAGGATAAAGCTGTGTACAAGTACCTGTGATGGAACCGTGCAGTGCTAATGCTAAATGTTTCTCCTGTACAAAATGGTGACTTTGTTCCCGTCTCCATTCCTGCTCACAGTGATTTCCCCAAAATGGATTCAAAGGTTTTCAGCGTCAGTGCTTTTGTGAAACGAACTCTCAGAATTAAAGAAAATACAATCACACGTGTTGTTGAAACATTATGCCTGAAGTTGTTCACCAAATATAGCAAACACAAGGTTTATTATGCTGTATGTATTTATGTATGTACGATCATACGGTCACGATGTCATCCTTTTATCATCGTGCTTTGGACTTCAGGGGAAATGTGTAATTATTTAAAGAAATCTAAAAATTCAATCAATGCAAGTCACTTTTTTTGTGTTTCATAAAGCAAGATTACCACTTAAACCCGACTTAAGTAAATCCAGCTTTTTATCAGGAAGTTCTGTTTAATAAAGGAGGTTTAAATAGGTCTGACCTAAGTTACCATGGAAACTTTATTTAGTTTTATCATTTTTATTTTTACACGGACAAGTATATATAGCATGAACCAATTATAGCCTCAGCTAGTCTGCAGTGACCGTACCGAGATGGACGTTACACAAAACCCAACAATAAAATAAACAGAAAACAAAAACAATAATACAATACGACTTCCAGACTATCCTGATCAATCTGCAGGACTGAAACTGTTCCCTCCAACGTTCCTCCCTGAGGGTTTCTTTTTACCGCCGACCTGTGAACACGACTCCGTTTGCAGTACATGGCGTGCTGCACTTATTGCATTATTGAAATCTGAGTTTATATATTTGTTTTTTGCACAGTAGTCCAGTCAACACGTGCTTTTAAATGCTCTGCAGTGCAGTGCATGCTACATAACTGCAGTGTTCGACTCCAGCCGGGCATCTTTGTTGCATGTCGTACCCATGTTTCCCGTCTGCCGCTTCATTATCGACTGACCAATAAAGGTTACCATTCCAAAAACATAATCCCATAAAATAATACTGACAAATAAGGCTAATAGTAAACGGCATTAACACCATTTGTTCTCTTGTGACAGCCAGTCTGAAAATATTAATAAAGTATTTCACCATATGGAGGCTGTTATGTCACAAACAAGTTCCTAGAAAGTGCTCATTATTTTATTTTCTTGCTGGGAAATAGTTGACTTGGCTGGGGTTCGATAAGATACTTCCAAGCTGTTTAAATATCAGGTTTTATACATCTTCATCTCTGTACATTACTTATGAGCACTTACGATACAAAGAAAATTCACATTGCTCATTCGGGGACGATAACACACATTTATAAGCGGTGTATAAACAGTTAATAAATGTTTGTAACGCACTATAATATAGTTATAAGTAGATCTAAGTGTTTATTAATGTATTTGTCAATAACCAAACTCCTGTGAGGTATCCATAAGTGTTGGCTGTATGAACAGATAGTGAATGATAATACTGTAAAACACAGCTGTAATAATATAAAATATAAAGTTAGAATTGCTGACAAATACTGTACATTAACACTTAAAATGTCCTTACATCTGCTTACAACTACATTATAGTGTGTTATAAACCATTTATTAAATGTGTGTATACTGCTGATAAATGCTAAATAGTACGTTGTGCTCTGTTTTTGCTGCGTGACACCTCTTAGAAACATTAAAAGCTCATCGAAATTCTTCTTTTGATTTATTTTTAATTGATTTCATTACAGTACAATTACATTCACATTTAAGGCACATGAGCCTTGTCAGTGCAAATACAAGGCACACAGGATTAAAGCGTTCATTTCAAACGTTACCGTGTGACGTTTCCCTTTATGGAGTCCTCCCAATTACAAAACGTCAACACATCTCAAAAGTATCACAGGACTTTTTCCCGTCTTCCACTTTTAAAAAAAGGCTTTTAACAAATGTTATCATTAATACTCTGTGTAAAATATTGTAATAACCAAACATCAGGATTAAAATTATAAAAAGCTGTGTCCATTCTTTAAATCTGAGGCACAAAATTGGAGCAATAATCGGACAAACAAACAAATGGAGTCCATTCGAGAAGGACTTTTTGTCTTAACTTGTTTCATTCGAAGTGCTGCAGAGATAAAACTACTTAAGAGAACAGAGCTGTATACTATATAGGTTCACCTTAAAGAAACAGTTTGACATTTTGGGAAATCTCGCTGAGAGTTAGATGAGAAGACTGATACCACTCTCACATCTGTACAGTAAATATGTAGTATGAGCCAGCAGTCGCTTAGCTTAGCTTTAGCTTAGCATAACGAAACATCTAGCCTGGCGCTGTCTAAAAAGGTAACAGTGCTGGACTATTTCTTGCCGAGCAACAGCGCCCCGCCCAGGAAACAGTCCCGCACATACTGTGAGCCTCATTAAAATTGCAAATGATCGTTTTTACACTTCAGTTTTTGTATGAATTAAACAAACAAGACTTAATGTGTTGATTACTGAGGTTGAGAGATGCTGGTAGGTGGATTTTGTTACCTTTGAAGAGCGCCACGCTAGCTGTTTCCCCCCCTTTCCCACTATTTCTTTGTGCTAAGCTAACAGGCTGCAGGTGATAGCTTTATATGGAACGGACAGACATGACAGTGGTATCAGTCTTCTTATCTGATGCTCAGCAAAAAAAAGCAAAGAAGCGTATTTCCCCAAAATGTTGAACTATTCCTTTAGAGATGACTGGATTAATGACAGCTACCTGTGCATCATTGTTTAAGAACAAAACTATCAATCTACACATCTGACAAATACTAGCAACATTTTGTGTTTCTGTGATTGGTAAAATGTTCAGATGGCATTTTAAACCCTGAACACTGTAAAGAACAAAAGTTTATAGCACAGTTTATATGCAAACACACGTTACAGAATGGTACAGTAAGTCCAATCTGCACAATAAGAAACTGGGCAAGGAGTTTATCTTAAAAGAAAATATAATAAACTCTTGAAAGTAGGAGATATATATATGAGCACAGCTCAGAAAAAAATAGCTATTTTTCACAGTAGACATTTTGACTTGTCATAGTAGGAAAGGCACAGGTGACATTAAACATAGCATTAAAGGAAAAGTACGACATTTTGGGAAATAAGTTTATTCGCTTTCTGGTGGTGGGTTTGTACAAAAACGTGTGAAAACAACACAGTGCCGTGTTACGGGAGTTACGTGCTAGACTATTTCTTGGTCGGGACCCGTTGCCCAGCAACCAGCAGAAACTCCAGGAAGTTACCGGTCACGGTCAAGAAATAGCCCGGGCACGTAACCCCCGTAAAAACGGCGAAGAGTCGCTTTTCCACTTTGGTTTTTTTGTACGGATAAAAAAAAAAAAAAACAAGATGTCACATGTTCATTACTGAGCTTTAGGAGGTGCTGGTAGTCACGCTTTGTTACTGTTGCACAGAGCCAGGCTAGCTGTTTCCCCCCGTTTTCAGTCTTTGTGCTAAGCTAAGCTAACCTAACCAGCTGCTGGCTGTAGCTTCATATTCAACAGACGAGAGCGGTATCAATCTTCTCATCTAACTCCCAGTAAGACAGTGAATAAGCGTATTTTACACTTTGATTTTTGTCTTCATGCTACGTTAAGCTAACTGTCTCCTGGTTGCACCTTCATGTTTAGCATACAGACATGGGAGCGGTATCAATCTTCTCATCTAACTCCCAGCAAGAAAGCGAATTTCCCAAAATGTCGAACTTTTCCTTTAACGATGGCTCTGTTCTATTCAAGTGTCCCAGTCAACCATGACAGAGTGACAGTGAGCCAGCATGCACAATACCAGGACGCTGAAACTGAAGCAGCTAAATAGAATTCAGCCATCATTCATTTTTTTATTTTTATTTTTTATTTACACTTGTGCTTTTCCCTCTGAGACATGTCAAAATTTCACAGTAGGAAACATTGTTATGAAAAAAAGGCCACTCCAACTATCATACTTGTGGTAAAAGTTGCCTAACTGTCCGGTAAACCAACCCCACCTTCCACAGAGTATAAAATACTCGTGTTTGCCAGCTTCCTGAAGCTTGTTGCCTCCTCTTTACTTTAAGTTACGGCAGCTGTCGCCCTCACAGGACTGGAGCTTTATGAGTCGCTGGTTCATCGCCTGCAGGATGGCTGGGTCCACCTTCTTCACGATGTTCTCCAGCTGATGGGGGTCCGACGTCATGTTATACACTTCGACAAACGACTGGGGACGCAAAGAAGGACAGGCGCTGAGCTTCACATCTGTTTCCACAGACTGACTCATACATGTGATCAAACACAGTCATGCTGTACCTCGTCGTCTGCAAACTCGCAGTATTGTAGGTTTTGTTCGCTGAGGGTCCTGACGCAGGCGTAGGTGTTGTTGTAGGCGTCTTCACACACGCAGTCTGGGAAACATTGCTGAAGAAAATGAAGTGTTGGGTTAGTGCTGCAACGAACCATTGTTTTTTCAGATTAAAACCACTAGTAACACTCCAGGGCAAAGTTTAAACGCACACCCCTGCCTACCGCAGGAACGCAGGCCATAAAAGACTGAGGAATGCATTTCCTTCCTCATGTTTTGAAACATCAGCGGTGGGATGTATTTCATTTTATGCCACGTTATACTTCTACTCCGTCACATCTCAGAGGCAAATATTGGACTTTTTACTGCACTACATCTGTCCGACGGCTTTAGTCACTTTACAGATTACAGTTTTTCATGTCCTGTCCAGTGAAAACCTCGTATCGGTGGTGATTTTGAATGTTTGCGATGAAAACGCATCGTCACAGAGCTGAAAACAGGCTGTTTCTCTCATGAAAAGTCGACTTTTTAGAGATACGTGGTTCTCGCAGGACAGCGACGCTGCAAACACGTAATGATCTTATAGACCATGATGCATTGCTGCAGATTAAACTGCCCAACAGTATATAAAGCAGTTAAAATGAGCTCAACTTGAAACATCTGCAGCAGCAAAATGCAACACACACATGAATGCAGCAGGAATATGAATCCAGAAACATCAGATATAATAAAACACTGACAGGAGCGCTTTACTGCACAGGGACGACTTTTACTTTCATCTTTTAAGTAAATTCTGCTTATAATACTTACATACTTTTACTTAAATAAAAGGTTTTGAGTGCAGGACTTTAGCTGGTAGTGGAGTATTTTCACAGTACTTTTACTTAAGTAAAGGATCTGAATACTTCCTCCACCACTGTGAAACACGCACTGCTGATCGCAGTTACAGGACACACACACGCCGCCTTTGGATGATGTCAAGTTTGCCGCCAGTTCTAATTGTTTCCACATATCTGGGTGTGTTTCATGTCAAAATTAAACTTAACTGGTTAGAAAACATTAAAGCTGTTCAGTGTGAAAACTTAAACTTGTCCTTGGAGATAGTAGTTCGGCAAAAACAAAATCTTAAACCAAAAAGGTTACCACTCATTTGCTTTTTTCTGGAGCTATCAAATGCATTTCATGGTCTTCCTCAGTGGACATCTGACATTTGAGCGATGCAAGTGAAAGCTCTGGAAAAAAGCCAGTACTGTAAGTGGACCTTCAGTTAGTGCTGCGTTTAAAAAGAGGATAATCGGGGTTGTTTGTCCTCAGGGATCTGAAGCACGTTGCTCTACGCTGAGGTGACAACATCGCTGCCGACGACAGGAACAGGATTAACAAGTTTATTAATAAGGCTGGTTCGAACCGGGACGAGTTCTCAAATCAGACTTCAGTTTGAAGGTCACACCCTGTTTGATGTTTTTAGTAAGTTTAAAAAGTGCTGAGCGAGTGTTTTCTGTGATACTGGATGTATTTTTAAACATAATTTGTGTAATTTCATATGTACTGCCTTTTGTATTTGTCTTGTTTTTAGGTGCATCACTTGTGATTGCCGTTTTATTGATAGGTCAGTTGTATTTATACAGTTTTGTTTTTTTAAAACTTAGCCACTAGGCGGGTGCCATGTCCCGTTTGTGTGTTACTGTTACTCCTAAATTTTGAGGTACTTGTACTTTACTTTAGTATTTCCATTTTATGCTACTTTATACTTCTACTGCACTACAATTCAGAGGCAAATTTTGTATTACGTTAGTTACTTTTCAGATTATTAATACAAAATATAAATCAGTTAATACATGCTATATGATTATAGATTAAGAAATTAAAATCAGCTCCACCTTCACCAGCTGCAACATTAAAGGGATGAACACATTAATGCATCATTAATCATAATCCAATAATATAATATACATTATTCTGAAATGGGCCGTTCTGCATAATGAGTACTTTTACTTTTGGTACTTTAAAGTATATTTTGATGCTAATACTTAACAACAACAACAATAATAATATTTTTACACTGTAGTATTGGTACTAAAAGATCTGAATACTTCTTCCACCACTGCCTGCTCAGTATTTGTTCTGGAGCTTTCAATCATATCACACGAGCTTCCTCAGCAGATGGAGTTTACCCACTTATCATGTAATCGTAGATATTGAAATTTCCATTCCTCCGAGCACTTTAAGATCATGCGATACGATAGAAAGCTCCAGAACAGCTACTGAATATACCTTGTGGTGAGAATATTTTGGCATTCTTGCTTGACAAATGACTTGAACAATTAGTTAAACTTATCATTGGCACAGTCTTTTCTTGTGGTAGACACTCACAGACAGTCCAGGGCCTAGTTTGGGACAAGCAGGATCTGTTGTTGGGTGTCCTTCCCCGGTGTATTCAACAAGGAAAAAGGGACGTGCAGTGCCATTACGCAATGATGGAGCCTAATAGTCAGAGAATTTCAAGTTAGTTTTTTAAGTTATTAAAGTTTGGGGGAAAAGTAACATTTAGGACCATTTAAAGAAACGTCTGACCATCTGAGACAGGAAAGACTGCCCGTCCACATTCACAGAAGACAGGTTGACCCCAGATATGTCCAGGATGGTGGGAGCCAGATCAATGTTTAACACTGGAGCCTGAAGGAGCCATACAACATAAAAAAGATTATTAAAAAACAAACTGAAACCAAGAATTACAGCCACACATCTGCATTTTATAACAGATGCAAGCAAAAATGTGTGTGTGTGTGTGTGTATCAGTGGAGGATTGCTTGTGACCTGCAGCTTCTGGTTTGGTTTGATGCCAGGACCCCGGACCATGAGCGGGACCCTGATGTCAAATTCATACAGCTGCCTTTTATCAATGGGCAGAGAGAACTGACCTGGAACAGTGAAGACAGGTGTTTACTGCGAGGCAGCACACAGACAGGAAATGCACTGTATTAAATCATCTGAGGACCAGAGGACGGACTGAGCACGCTCAGACCTGTGTGGTAGCCGTTGTCGGAGGTGTAGAAGATGTAGGTGTTGTCCAGTTCCTTTATACTCTCAAGTTTCTTGACCAGCATCTCCACCATGTCGTCCACAGATAACAGCGTCTGCCACCTGCAGGAGAGATCATCATTTACAACTGTTTAAAAAGGTTTTTTATGGCCACATGCTCACACAACATAGCATAGTCATAACGAATAAAAACTGAAATAAGAGTAAAAATAAGAATTAGAAAAAGAAATATAATAAAAAGGAGTCCAAGACTAGAAATATATGTAATATAAAGTATTAAAACACAAGTTTATAAGGCAAACTATGACATTTTTTAAAGAACTGACTAGTCACTTTAATGTTTGATACCATATCAGTTTTTTCCATTTATGCCGTAGAATTTAAACAGATTTATGTTGTCTTGTTCTCAAAGTGGGACTCTCGAGGGACCGTCGTGACCTGCAAGGCCAACTTTCGGTAGCCTTGCTAGCTTGTCTGCTTTCACTGTAAGAAGGTATAAAACAAGCACTTAACACAACTGTCCTTGAAAAATGAATAAACTGTCTATAGCAAAGGGACAAATGTGTTAAAGCTTGTTAATCCACCTGCTGCGTTTCTTTATTTTGTCACCTCTTTAGTTTTGACAAAACAGCTGCTTATCGCTGTGATTTGAGTGGAATCAATAAAAATAAAAAATTCTAATGAAAAAGATTCTTAGAGAAACGAAATAAATAAAGACTTTCGGTAAACCATGTCCCTCCACAATATGACATTATACCTTATCTGAACCAGAGTAGTGAACCGGTGTCTGATTATTACCTCCACTTATTACTATTATTTATTACATAATTAGTTACATTGTATTCTATACTGTACTTTCATCATCAACCAGTAAACCCACTTGGTACTCGACACTTAGTTTATCTTATACTTATACCGACATGATACTTAATTTATTTCTGACCTGTTTTATAGTGTTTATAGTGTATCATATTGTTTTCTAGTACTTTCTCCTGTGTGCACTGACGTAAAGGCGAGCTGCTGTAACAAAGAGTTTCCCTTCGGGGATCAATAAAGTATTTCTGATTCTGATTCTGATTCCCATCTCTAGAGCCTAAAAGTGAAATGTGTAGCCTTTGTACCTTTTCCTGTACGCATTATCCAGAAATGTGAGTGAGCTATTTGGCATGGGGTTGATAGGCTGACGCAGCAGCCAGTGTTTGTCCTGAAACACACACACACACACACACACACACACACAAATAGAGACTCATTGGAAAGACTAACAAAAAAAAACAAAACAGTTATCATATTTAATAATGTTTGATGTTAACTTGGACATACCTTCCCTGGTTTGTCAAAGCTCCCGTCTCGAGGGGCTTTAACGTCGCTGAACTGTTTCTGGTACTGCGGTGCTGCCGTCCAGGGGGAGTGGGGGGCTGGAGGAGAGAGCATCAGGAAGAACGGATGCTGAGGGCTCCTGTCATCCAGGAAGTGAAGGGACCGGTTCGTCTGGATCGAGGAACAAGCCAAGACTGAATACGCGACTGTTGCAAAATTTTATTTAAAAAACACAGATGGGGAGGCAAAGACGGAAACTCAGAGAAAACAACAGCGTCTTTGTTTGTTAGAGGCGGGATCAGATAGCAGGAAACAAAACACTAAGTGAGCTGCACGAACGGGGAGGGTTGTGCATCTGCTGCATGTGTGAGTCATTATCACCCCAGGATGTGTAATAACAACTGGCCACAGGCTGCTAAACACATGCTTTTAGATGTGACTAATGCTCCACGTCCCACACTTCATTAAATCTGTCTTTTCAATGCTCGGAAATGAACTCAACTGTCTTGTGAAATTATGAAACTTCTTGTCAATAAGTCCGACGAACTAGATGGTTGGTTTTGTTTAGATTTTTTTTTTTTTTTTTTTAGTAGATTCTTCATTTTTTCCCCCCCAGACTTTTTTAATTTATGTTTCAGTTTGGTTTTAGTTTATTTTAGTTTCAGTTCTAGATTTATTGTAATACTGAACAGCTTAAATATTCGCAACCACTATTTCGTGGCAAAGATATAAAAGGTGATAGAGCCCGTAGATCCACACCCTCTCTGCTGCTTACCGTACAAAAGCTAAAACAAATATAGACTGTGACGCTGTTCTCTTTAAATCTGACGACGACTGTTTAAAAACTCACCTTTTTAGCCCCGTTTTAACCTAAAATCTGTTATTAATACTCCACCGCTATCATGCTAGCAGCATGGCTCTAGGGATGGCCTTGTTAGTCCACCACTTTGGTCCAGATTGAAATAGACAACTATTAGATGGATTGCCATGAAAGTTTGTTCAGACGTTCATGCTCCCCAGAGGATGAATCCTACTGGCTTTGGTGTTCACCCGACTTTTCCTCTAGCGCCACCATGAGGATGACATTTGTGGTTAAGAGTGAAATATCTCAACAACTATTGGATGGATTGCTGTAAAATTCACAACAGACATTCAAGGTCCCAAGAGGATACATTTTAATGACTCTGGTGACCCCTACTGGATGTATTGGCACAGACTTTCATGGTTCCTAGATAATGAATCCTGCTAACTTTGGTGATGCTTTGATGTTTCCTCTACCGCCACCATGAGGTTGACTTTTTAGTTCTTTATTTAAAAAATCGCAACCATTATTGGATGGATTGCTGTGAAAATGGATAAAAACACATTCATGTTCCCTTCAGGATGAAATGTAATAACTTCGATCTGCTGACTTTTCTTCTGGCGCCGTCAAACATTATTTGTCCACTACTTTTGTTTATAGCTAAATACCTGCAAAGCTAATGACATTCCCATCAGCCTCAGCTGTACTTTGTGTTTTTTGCTAATTAGTTAGCATGCCAACACATTGAACCAATAAACATTATACCTGACATGCTTACGCTATGCTGATGTTGCACCACTGTGACGAGAGAAAGTTCAGCTCTCATTAACTATATTTACAGCAGAATAGTTAAACAGCTGGTTAAGCAGAAAGACTCATGTGTCACCTGATGAAGCAGTGGCATGAAACAGAAGACTACACACATTTAAATAAATACACAAAGAAACCAAACGTCTTCACTCAGTCAAATATCTAAATGTAAATAATGAGACAAACTAAATTACCTATATTTGCCTGTTTTCTTGTTGATGATTAACCTTTCACACTGCTGACTGGCAGACAAAGACTTACTAAACATTTTATATATTTCTATGACAGCAGCTGATTCAGACAGTTTGGAGGTAAACAGCTGTATATCTTCCCATAGATCCGTACATAAATGTCCCTATAGATGTCCTAGTGCGTGAAATACTGCTGATCACAGGCTCGTACAAGCAAGAAGTCATTGCACTCAAGACCCAGCGCTGAGGGCGATTACTACTTACTATGAGGTCGGTGAGGTAGTCCTTTTCATAACTGTCTCCGTGCTTTTCTTCTTTGCCGTTGACTGAAAGTGTGTAGTTGTAGTATTGCGAGTTCCCCACCTGTAACCACGCAGCAAAGGCTGTGACAACAGAAGTACTTGGAAATGTAGTATTTGTGTGTGTGTTTACACGTATGTTTGTGAGACTCACCAGCGCGTGCCACTGGTCCCAGCCAGGTGGAACAAAGCCAACTTCTCCTCCGTCTTTCTTACCGTACTGATGGCAGAAAGAAGTTGAGAAATCAGAAATTGTGTAAGAAGAGTCTGCAGTCACGCCACCAGGTCTGTGAGGGTGCACCAAACGCTAAATGCTAACATCCTTGTAAAATTTCATGGCAATCCATTCAATAGTTGTTGAGTTATTTCAGTCATCCCTAGCTGCTAGCATGGCTACAAAAAGACTGGGTCGTTTATAAAATGACTCCATTTCTCAAAAACGAAGCTTGGAAGTGCGTTACAGGAATATTGTGTCCCATGTTTTTTTTGTCTCTGTTGATCTGTTGTGGCAGGAAGCTTTGGACAGGATTTAGATAAACTCTCCAGCATGAACAAAAAGTTTAAATGCAGTTCTCAGTTTAGAAGTGTGGCACTCTCATGGACAACAACTGCTGTTGTTTACAATGTTGTATGGCGCTCCATACTCTGCTATGGAGGTGGTACTCTCTCTGCTCACGCTATTCTGCTGAAACATTTTGCAATGAGTTTGTCTAGTCAAGCAAACTTTTTTTTTTTTTTTTTTTTTGCTTTCGTAACATGTTCCCGAGACTATGGTGTCACACTTTTAAAATGTATTTCTTCTAAAAACACAGTTATGTAAGTGTAAGATTTTAAAAGGTAACAACTGTTTCGAAATGTCCACAATTGTTCTGCTGAGCACCACGGACACTGTGTCTGGAAAGAGATGCTGGTGAAGCGCTAGCTGCACGGCTCTATGGATGGCAATGTCCAGTCCACCACTTCAATCCAGACTGAAATATCTCAACAACTACTGGATGGATTGCCATGATATTTGGTTCAGACACTTACGATCCTCCTCAGGATGAATTAGTAACTTTGGTGATCACCTGACGTTTCGTCTAGCGCCACCATGAGGTTGACATTTCTGGTTTGAGTGAAATATCTCAATTATAAATTTCTCCAGTGCTTTGGTAACACCCTAAAATAAGATGGTGAACATTATAGCTGCTAAACATCAGCACGTTATCACTGTCATTGTGAGCATTAGCATGCTGGTGTTAGCATTTAGCTCAGGGCACAGCGTCACAGAGCTGCTAGCACGGCTGCAGACTCTTAGCACTGTTGTAATTTAGGTGAAATTTAAATTTAAAAAAAAAAAAAAAAAAAAAAGGGGAAAAGTTGATTCATGCAGTTGCCACTAAAAGTTTATTTACAGTATTTACTAATTTTGTAATCTTTGGGTTGAATGTACTTCTTTGGTTTATAGTCAAGTACTGCCTTCCTAACTTCTGATTGGATTATTCAATCACATGTCAAAAAAAAAAAACAGGAAGTGTTGTAAACAAGTGACAGTGATAAAAATCACCATTTATCAAACCCAGAACTTAAACTGCAAAAAAGTCAGTGTCTTTTGCTTTATATGCGTTCAAACCTGGTTAAGATATTTCCCGGCGAAGAACGTCTGGTACTTCTGTTTGCTGAGGTAGATGGGGAAGGCCTCGGACTCTGGGCCTTTCTGCCACAGAGGGCTGGAGCAGTTCCCAGACAAGGAGTTGTTCCTCACCCCGTGGTTGTGGGGGTACTGACCCGTCAAAATGCTGCTCCTGCTGGGGCAGCACAGCGGCGTGACTGTAAACTTCACAGGAGAAGGAAGCGAGAGCAGGAAGACGAGAATAGGGGAACAGAGGGATAAAAAAAGATGTCGAAAGAGAAGCACGACAGCGGAGAGGAGGATGTGTAACTCACTCAGTTTCAACATTTTAAAACAACACGTGAAATCACAGGTGAGTGCAGCGGTGGACGAAAGATCCTCAGGTCCTTTACGTAAGTAAAAGTGGCAAAACAATAATGTAAAAATATGTAAAGTCCTGCATTCAAAATCTTACTTTGGTAAAAGAACATCAGCAGAATTATCAGCTTCATGTAGTTAAAGTATTAAAAGTAAAAGTACTGTTGTAGCTGCTCGAGGTGGAGCTAGTTTTAACTGCTTTATATACATTTAGCTAGTTTAATCCAGTGGTTCCCAAACTAGGGGTCGGGCCCCTCCAAAGGTCACCAGATAAATCTGAGGGGTCGCGAGATGATTAATGGGAGACGAAAGAAGAAGAAACGGATACACAAATGTATATTTATGTTTTGGACTTTCCCCTAATCTTTGCTTTTTTGTGAAACATTAGATAATTTGGGCCTCAAAAAGTTATTTAAATGAAACCACGTGAGACGTTTAGAGGGTAAATAACTGTGCTGACAACTCAGACATCTGAAACATGACCAAGGGCCTGACAAGACAAAAAGTCTGGCAAACGTTGGTTTAATCTTTAACAAAGTGTTGTATTCTATAAACTTATCTTGTGTTTTTAATGTAAAATCTTAATCTGAAAAGTAGCTACAAATAAATATAGTGGAGTAAAAAGTACAATATTTCCCTCTGAAATTTAGTGAAGTAGAAGTATAAAGTGACATAAAATAGAAATACTCAAGTACAAGTACCTATAAATTGTATTTAAAGGCCCAGTGTGGAGGATTTAGTGGCATCTAGTGGTGAAATTGCAGATTGCAACCATTTGAACACCGCTCGCCTCACCCTCCCCTTCCAAGCGTATAGGAGAAACTACGGTGGCCATGAAACTCGCGAAAAAAGCGAAAGGCCCAACCTAGAGCCGGTGTTTGGTTTGTCCGTTCTGGGCTACTGTAGAAATATGGCGGTGCAACATGGCGGCCCCCGTGGAAGGGGACCCGCTCCCTCTGTAGATATAAACTGCTTATTCTAAAAGGTAACGAAAACAGAACGATTCTTATTTTCAGGCGATTAAACACGAATGAAAACATACTTATGAATATTATATTCCATTTCTGCCGACAGCTCCTCCTAAATGTTCCACACTGGACCTTTAATTACAGCAAGTAAAACACAGTAAATGTATTTATTCCCTTCCCACCACTGGGTAAATGTACTCACGGCATTCACAAATGTTGCTCCTGCATCTCCTATTAAGGCTTTAGTTTTCTTCATCGGGGTCTGCAGAACAGAAACAAGATCAGACAGAAACGCTAAGTGACACGACTCCCATCATGCAAATGAGCCCAGAGAGAAGCCCGGCTTCACGTCCAAAAGCACAAAACAAACTTTTTCGAATTAATTGCTCTATAAATAATAAGCCGAGTATGTCTACGAGCACTAACAGAGACATTATGAGCTCGTTAGTTGCCGTGTGATCCTCCTCTAGAGACATGTCGCCTTCTCAGACTGTAATCTGCTCCTGAAGATGGCCGTTTTACACTCAGTCACCATGTTGCGACATTTTATAGACCACACAAACGACTGATTAATTGAGAAAATGATCGTCAGACTGATCGCTAATGAAAACAATCATTAGCTGCAGCCCGTTTGATCTATAAAATATTGGAAAATAGTGAAAATTGCCCATCACAGTTTCCCGTAACACAAGCTGATGTATTGAAATATCTTGTTTTGTCCAACCGACAGTCCAAAATAAAAAAAAAGATATTTAATTTACCACCATATGAGAAAAATAAAAGCAGCAAATCTTCACAATTTAGAAGCTGGAAGCAGTACATTTATATCATCTTTGCTTGAAAAATCACTGAAATTATTAATCAGTTATCTGAATTGTTGACGTTGTTCTGTTGATCGACAAATAAAATAAATAATCGACTAATTGTTTCAGCCCTAATTAGTTGTTTGGTCTATAAAAAAAAAGTCAGAAAATTGAGAGGCCAGAGTTCAAAATTGTTTGTTTTGTCCAAACAAAGTGAAGAAAATCTGTTTATCGTCACGAGACAAAGAAAAGCAGGAAATCTTCACATTTGAGAGACTGGAACCAGAGAATTTTGGCATTTTTTTGCTTGATAAATTATTAAAACAATTAATCGATTATCAAAGTTGTATTGTATATAGTTTACTTATTTCATATATTGTATTGTTTTTTCTTTTAGCCATGCGAGCTGGCTCGAGGGATGGGGGTCTGTCGGTCCAGACTCAAATATCTCAACAACTAATCGGGTGGATTGACGCGAAATTTTGTTCCGACGTTCATGATCCCCAGAGGATGAAGCCTGCGGACTCTTGGCGAGCCTCCGGCTTTTCCTCCAGCATCCAGTGACGATAATGACGTCGCCAGCCTCAGCTGTACTTTGTGTTTATTGCTAATTAGCAAGTGTTAGCATGCTAACACGCTAAACTATGATCACGAACATGGTAAAACATTACACCTGCTTAGCATCAGCATGTTAGCATCCTTGTTAGCATTGAGCACAGCCTCACAGAGCAGCTTTTTCTACTTCCTGTATTCACTTTATAACTGTATATAACTTTAAATTAACTTTTTATTTATGCTGTAGCTTTCCTAATGTTTTGTTTCCTTTGCTCTGCTTTTGTCATGTTTGTACCTACAGTCTCTTGTGCTGAATTGCCCCCCCCCCCCCGTGGATCAATAAAGTGCTGATTCAGTTTCATTTTCAACTGAATTGATTGATCGACTTATTGTTACAGCAGTCAAAAAAAAAATGCTTCCTTCAGTACACTTACACAGCCCAACTCCAAAAAAAACAGTATAAAGTATGATAAGGTGATTATAAACTCAATCATAGACTCACTATAAACCCTCACAGGTGTATATTTAAACAGGTAAGAGCATTAGAAGTCACCATACACTCACAGGTCTTTTTAGGATCAATACAGGTGATTATTATAAAGTGTTTTCCAGGAGGGTTCAACTCACCATCCCCCCCAGCTGTACGTCCTGGTCGTCGGCGAGGATGAGGATGACGTTGCTCGGTTTGGCACTCGGTTCCGCACACCTGACGCAGCAGGTGAGCAGCGTGAGGAGTGCGAGGGCTGCTGGGTGTCCCCTCTGCCGGGTTCCCGTCGCTCCTGCTCGGCTCCTCGGGGCTGCCATTAGTCCTCCACAGCACCGAGCCACCTGCAAGGCACAAACACCGCCGCTGCTGCTGAAGCGGAGCTCGGTTTCGTTTCCTGCAGCGGGGGTGGAGGAGGTGATTGAATGGGTGTCTGCGGGCCGGACAGACTCTCCGCGAGCTTTGAGGAAGTGGAGACGAGCGTCGGTGGTCACGTGGTCGGACGGAGTGGGAGGAGCGAAGACTGAGAACATGTTGTACAACAAGGACTTCAGACAACTTTTGCACAACTTTGCATGGATACTGAGTTATATGTGCACTATAATGCCATTTAATAAACATAAATACACGTTTCATTTAATGATGACAAATATAATATATTATATTAGCCTATATCATATCATATTATATTATATTATACATAGAAATCCATTAATAAAAAAGTAATTTGTTATGTTATATTATATCTAATATAGAGATCCATTAATCAAAAAACTATTTTACTAATTTAATATATTAAATTTAAATATATTGCATTGCGTTTTTATTATGCTATGCGTTTTATTATGTTATGTTACATTATTTCATTTTATTTTATCCATTAATCCATTAATAAAAAAGTAACTTGTGATATTATATTATAACTAATATAGAGATCCATTAATCAAAAAACTATTTTACTAATTTACTAATTTAATATATTAAATTTAAATATATTGCATTGCGTTTTTTTATTATGCTATGCGTTTTATTATATTATGTTACGTTATTTCATTTTATTTTATATTCAATACAATAGAGAGAGCCCTTTATTTAAATTTCTTTTTTACCATTTACAATTTTTTTTTTACCATTTACAATTTTACTAATTTTACTGATTTGACTTTTTAATCAAGTCGTCAGATGTAATCATAGATAAATCATAGCCCGAACGATATTTCGACATTTGAGAGTTTTAAAAGTCTGATAACGATATATTGGTCAATGTTCAGACTTTACTTTTTTTTTTACAAACACATAACACGGGCAAACATTTTTGATAAGAGTCGCTTAAATTAATATATTAAGGAATTGTGTCCAAGGTATGTGTTGAGTTGGAGATTTTACAGTTTAAAAATAATCAAACGATTTAATGGCGATGCTGTTTCTAAATTACCTCAAACATGTATACACGTATCATTTCTTTGGCGTTTCTGTACGGAAACTAAACCTATCAATCTTTTTAGTAGTTTTGTTTTCGAGAGAAACATAACCTAAATGTACACAGAAGGAGGATCTGAAACCAATTTAACACAAATATTTCTATGTCATTTCCCTCAAACAGCTTTAGAGTTACTGTAGATCAAATAGTTTAATTCAGTGTTTGACGTATTACATTCTATTGAGTTAAATATTAAAATCCAAATATATACATACATTTAAATAAACAGTATACACAATACATTTGACTGAGTACATTCTATGCATACTATGTACAGTATATGACATAAGACAAAATGGAAAAATAAGATGACATTCCTATTTCTAATAACATCAAATGAAAAAATATTGATTTCATGAGCAATAAGTCATGTTATGAACATTTCCCTGTAATTCAGTCAGACATATTTTATATCTTTGGGATTTTTTGGCTCTTGAGTAGAATTTAAAACAGAGATTTGTGGGTTTAAACAGTGCAAACCACATGAGTTTGTAAAGATGGACTTACCAAAGGTTCCTTTGGGCTGAAGAGGTTATAACGTACCTTATTCTTGGTTCTCTAGAGAACTCTGGCTGCCAAGAAATTCATACAACCCATTTTCCGTGTGGCGCACAGAGGCTAATATCTCTCACAGCATACTCTCACACGTAAAAGATATTTCTCGATAATAAGGACTGACTCTTGATATCTAATCAACCAAATCTTTGAGCATTTCCTTTGTACTGGTGGGCCTGATATTGTCAGGGGTGAGCTGTAAGTGGTAAACAAGGCTAAGTGTCTACAGCCATGCTAGCAGCTCTGCGAGGCTGTACACAGCGGTGCTTTGGAGCTAAATGCTAACATCAGCATGCTAACATGCTCACAATGACAATGCTAACATGCTGATGTTTAGCAGGTGCAATGTTTACCATGTTCACCATTGTAGTTTAGCGTGGTAGCATGCTAACATTTGCTAATTGGCACTAAACGCACAGCTGAGGATGAATGGATGAAGAGTTCTGCAGGTATTTGGTCATAAACCAAAGTATTGGACAGATTAACATTTTGACCAGATGATGGCGCTAGATGAACATTTAAGGGATTATCAAAGTTGTTACAGTTCATCCTGAGGGGAACATGAATGTCTGAACCAAATTTCATGGCAATCCATCCGATAGTTGTTGAGATATTTGACTCAAAACCAAACATTTGGCACCACATGAAAAGTCAGAGGATCACCACAGTCATCAAGATTCATTCTTGGCACCATGAATATCTGAAGAAAATCTAATGGCAATCCATTTAATGGTTGTTGAGATAATCCACTAAAAAAATAAAATATGGCACCAAAAATGTCAACCTGTTGGTGGCGCTACATGAAAAGTCAAAAATGTCAAAAATTTCATGGCAATCCATCCAATAGTTTCGAGCGTAAAAGTCTGAACGGGAGTGGCGGGATCTGAAGTGACAGGAGAGTTAGTCTGTGGCAGGGAAAACAAAGCAGACATGAGAGTTGGCTTGAGTTGTGACAGATTTTTGTAACTCTGGACTAGAAAACGGGGGTTTGCTTGTCCCTGTCATGTCAGCTCGATAGCAGAAAGATACTGAAAGAATAGTTTGACATTTTGGGAAACACGCTTTAAAGCTTTCTTGCCGAGAGTTAGATGAGAAGATTGATACAACTTTCAGATATAATAATATAATATAAAGCTAGAGCTAGGAGACGGTTATCTTAGCTTAGCAAAAGACTGGAAGCAGGGGGAAACGGCTAACCTGGACGACACTGTTCGGATTAAGGATTAAGATAATTGAAGCTAACCGTCTCCTGGCGGTATAGCTTCATAGTTAGCATACAGGCTTAAGAGTGGTATTAATCTTCTCATCTAACTCTCAACAAGAAAATTAATAATTGCATTTCCTAAAACATCAAACTATAGTTCCTTAAAGGGGAAATTGCAATGTAATTAGCAGCAGAATTAAACGTAATGGAAATAGTAACAAAAGATGATGTAAAAAAAAACATTGGGAAACAATCAATAAATACAAGAAATCAATATGATATCTAATTCTGGAAAATTATTCATTCCTATACTGAGATATTGTACAGTGAGGATTATTCAGTCAGCTTATCTGTATTGACCAACACTATAATGAGGAGAAGTGAGAATTAAATGATCTGTATGTCTTAACAATCTCTGAATTTAGCTAGTTCATGTTTCTTCTGCAGCTGTTTAAGGTGGTGTTGTACAGGCAGGTAGCAATCAGTAGGTAAGGTCATGCCTGACCTGCTGCTCGACGAACCATGAAATGAGCTAACAGCTGAAGGTGTTCTGCTGAGCTGATGGTAGTCTGTGCATCAGAAAGGGTGGAGGTTATTATTGGTAACTGCAAACAGCTTATCATCCTCATCATCTGTACTGGGATGGGCTCATAGTGGAAGAACCAGCTATACTTATCAGTTCAGCCACATTCAGTGGTGGAAAGTACATTTTCTCAAGAACTTAAGTACAATTTTGAGGTACTTGTACTTTACTTGAGTATTTCTGCTTTATGCTACTTTCTACTTATCATATTTCCCCCTGCTACCACTACATTTTAGGTTGAAATATTGTAGTTCTTACTCCACTACATTTATCTGACAGCCACAGTTAGTTATTTTAAAGATTACAATTTTACATTAAAAACATAAAGTAAATACAGTGCATTGTTAAAAACTAAGCCAGTGGTTCCCAACCTGACCCCTTACAATAAAGCAGTGAAGAAGTTCCACCAAAGTAGTTAAAACTAGCTAACTGTGTATAAAGTAGTTAAAACTAGCTAACTGTATATAAAGCAGTTAAAACTAGCTAACTGTGTATAGTTAAAACTAGCTAACTGTATATAAAATAGTTAAAACTAGCTAACTGTGTATAAAGTAGTTAAAACTAGCTAACTGCATATAAAATAGTTAAAACTAGCTAACTGTGTATAAAGTAGTTAAAACTAGCTAACTGTATATAAAGCAGTTAAAACTAGCTAACTGTGTATAGTTAAAACTAGCTAACTGTGTATAAAGCAGTTAAAACTAGCTAACTGTATATAAAGCAGTTAAAACTAGCTAACTGTACATAAAGCAGTTAAAACTAGCTAACTGTATATAAAGCAGTATATAAAGTAGTTAAAACTAGCTAACTGTATATAAAATAGTTAAAACTAGCTAACTGTGTATAAAGTAGTTAAAACTAGCTAACTGTATATAAAGTAGTTGAAACTAGCTAACTGTATATAAAGCAGTTAAAACTAGCTAACTGTATATAAAGTAGTTAAAACTAGTTAACTGTATATAAAGCAGTTAAAACTAGTTAACTGTGTATAAAGCAGTATATAAAGTAGTTAAAACTAGCTAACTGTATATAAAGCAGTTAAAACTAGCTAACTGTATATAAAGCAGTTAAAACTAGCTAACTGTATATAAAGCAGTTAAAACTAGCTAACTGTACATAAAGCAGTTAAAACTAGCTAACTGTATATAAAGCAGTATATAAAGTAGTTAAAACTAGCTAACTGTATATAAAGCAGTTAAAACTAGCTAACTGTATATAAAGCAGTTAAAACTAGCTAACTGTATATAAAGCAGTTAAAACTAGCTAACTGTGTATAGTTAAAACTAGCTAACTGTGTATAAAGCAGTTAAAACTAGCTAACTGTATATAAAGCAGTTAAAACTAGCTAACTGTACATAAAGCAGTTAAAACTAGCTAACTGTATATAAAGCAGTATATAAAGTAGTTAAAACTAGCTAACTGTATATAAAATAGTTAAAACTAGCTAACTGTGTATAAAGTAGTTAAAACTAGCTAACTGTATATAAAGTAGTTGAAACTAGCTAACTGTATATAAAGCAGTTAAAACTAGCTAACTGTATATAAAGTAGTTAAAACTAGTTAACTGTATATAAAGCAGTTAAAACTAGTTAACTGTGTATAAAGCAGTATATAAAGTAGTTAAAACTAGCTAACTGTATATAAAGCAGTTAAAACTAGCTAACTGTATATAAAGCAGTTAAAACTAGCTAACTGTACATAAAGCAGTTAAAACTAGCTAACTGTATATAAAGCAGTATATAAAGTAGTTAAAACTAGCTAACTGTATATAAAGCAGTTAAAACTAGCTAACTGTATATAAAGCAGTTAAAACTAGCTAACTGTATATAAAGCAGTTAAAACTAGCTAACTGTATATAAAGCAGTTAAAACTAGCTCCAGCTCGAGCAGCTACAACAGTAAAATGCTGCTCTAACACTGATGCATCAGTATTAACAATCTAATAATGTCAGATATAATAATATAATGTATAATGCATTTAATGTATTAAGCCTGTTTCCGTCAAGAAAAAAAAACAGATGAAAACTTGTGCATGAAAAAAATAAAAGTATTGATGGTAAGTCAAATTCATTAAGTCAGAATTATGAGATGGTAGTAAATCAAAATATAAGATAACACATCAAAAATTTGACTTACCATGACCATTTTTGTTTTTATCATAGCTAATATTTTTTTTTATCATTTTATTTTTTGTAATGGCAGAAATGGGCTTCCATACCGGGCAGTTTGAGCGTGTCGTGAACTGTTTCCAGTCGGAACTATTTTGGTAACGCGCAGGAGGAGCCGGCGCTGCGCCACAGCTGCATCCGGTTGCACTCTTTTCAGAAGTTTGCTGCTGGAAGTTGTTTCCTTTCCCACTAAACTACCTCAGAAAATAAAGCCGGTTATACGTTAGACACCTTAACTTAACTACGGCGTAGCATTTTATGAATAATAATTACTATTTTATGATGAATAGCTTCATAAAGTAAGCTAGCAACAAAGAAGAGATGGATGATGACAGATGTGTGACACCAGCGTGTTATCTGATGGTTTAACGTCTTATTTAACCACAGATTGAAAAATGGTGCCATTAAAGAGAAGAAAAGTCGTCCCCTCAAATGCTGTGACTGACTGCAGTGGAGATGAAGTACCAACCAAGTTCCCTCAGGTTGTTTTATTCCTGTTAGAAAGAAAAATGGGAGCCAGTCGAAGAGCTTTCCTCTCTCAGCTCGGTCGAAAGAAAGGATTTCAGGTGGAGGAGTTGTTCAGGTAAGATACACTTGCAGGGAAATTAAGAAGTGTAGTACAGATAAGTAGCTTAAAAAAGAGAAAACCAGCAGTGGAAAGTAACTGAGTACATTTACTCAAGTACTGTACTTAAAGGGACACTTCACCCCAAAATCAAAACTACATATTTCTCCTCTCACCTGTAGTGCTGTTTATCCATCTAGATTGTTTTGGTGTGAGTTGTCGAGTTTTGGAGATATCGGCCGTAGAGATACATTTGAAAAACTCAACAGCAATGTCTCTTTCCAGAAATCATGACCCAGTTATTCAAGATAATCCTCAGGTTTGTTGTGAGCAGTTTCATGTAGGAACTATTTTCTTTCTACTAATAGTTCCTGTATGAAGCTGCTCACAACAAACCTGTGGATTATCTTGAATAACTGGGTCGTGATTTCTGGAAAGAGACGTTGCTGTTGAGGTTTGGACTGTCGGTCTGACACAACAACATGGTCCGATGCTAAGGACCTGGGGCTCTGGGTCCTCGTTTCTCACTGTTTTCACAAGTTTTCCAAACCGATCGATTGATCAAGGGAGAAAAGAATCGGCAGATGGATCCAGAATGAAAAGCATCATCAGCTGCAGTCCGATACAAACCGGTTCAACATGAGCTCCAGCTCCACCAGCTGCAGCAGCAACATCCTGCTTTACATTAATGCACGAGGAATAATAACCTGATGATAGAATATATAACAGCACAGCAGCCACAGGGACGCTGCACTGCACCGAGTACTTTTACTTTGAATACTTTAAGGACATTTTTCCTGATTACACTTTTACTGAAGTAACATGTTCAGTGCAGCACTTTTACTTGTAACAGAGCATTTTACAGTGTGGTGTTAGTACTTTTACTGAAGTAAAGGATCTGAATACTTCCTCCACCTCTGGAAATATCTCACCAACTGTTTGATGGATTCCAATGAAATTTTGTGCAGACAATGAATCCTGTAAACTAAACGTAGTTGTATATATTGCTTTTGTGTATTTGTATATTATCTTATTACGTCCATCAGACTGTACATTACATTAGCCGTTCTGTTGTGAATATTGTCTTTTCACAGTAAAAGTGTCACACATTTAATTTCTGAGAACAACTCTGACGATGAGGTCAGGGCGTGGCTGGACTCACAGGGCCGGACACCTGCTCACCTTCTGGACATCAGCTGGTACACAGAGAGCATGCGTGAAGGCCGTCCCGTTGAAATACTGGACAGACATAAACTACAGGTACATTTCACTTTACAGGACTCATGTCCACTGCTTTCCTTAGCATCGGACCCATATTGAGTAGGAGATCTAGGCCCATACATCAAACTTCGAAGAATCCTCTAAAGGGCAAATTCAGGAGTAAAAACATTGGTGTGAAGTATCAGACTCGTTATCAAGAGGCTAACTTCTCCTTCTATATCTGCCCCATTATTTATTATTATTATTGTTTAAAAATCCTTACATTTTACTCAGAGGTTATTTTGCAAAAAAAAAGTAATTTAGTTCTATTTATTTCTGTGAAATCCTTAATATCTCCAGTAGCAATTAACATGTGAAATTAACAATATTATACATTTATGATATAAACTCAGTTGCCAGTTTATTAGGAACACCGAGCTACACTGATGCAGTCTAATACAACAGTCCTGCAATAAATCCTCCATTCATGACGGTTATAATGTTCAGGTTTTTATAATTGCATTACACAGAGAGGTGTTTCTGTTATTTAGCCTACCCTCTTTGATGTAAATGTAGGTGGACAAAATAATAGAAACACCTGTCAGTATAACGCAGGACAGTTCAACACCACCTCCAAAATGACCATACAGGTGAATCAACACGTCTCTGAAACATTTTCAACACAAACTGAACATTATAACCTTCATGAAGGGAGGATTTATTGCAGGACTGTTGTATCAGACTGAATTAAAGCTAGATGTACCTAATAAACTGGCAACTGAGTGTATACACTTAGTTTCATATATTGCTTTTGTGTATTTGTATATGTTTTTATAAATATTTACAATTGTTTTACTACGCTTTTTTGTTATCTTCTTCAGCTAGCTAATCTGATTTTTCTATTTTATTGCTATCTTATTTCTTTACTACTTTGCTGTTCTGACACCTGCACCCAAACAAATTCCCTGTTCACATGTACTTAGCGAATAAAGTCGGATTCTGATTCTGTTATTGTTTATTTATGGATAAAATGATAGATGAAATTGGCTGAAATGGAAAAGAAGAGAAAACCGCGGTCCTCCACACCTGGAAGTGCAGACAGTGAAGATGTATGGAAAGCGACTGCAAACAAAACCGGCCTTTATGCTGACGTTTTTTTGCACCCTTGATAAATGCAAAAACAGAAAAGAAAAAGGTGTAACATCCAGTCCTACCCTGTTCGGAATTATACATAATACTTCAGATAATGTATTAATACATTAATCCTCATTCTCAACCACTCAGATCCTCAAATCTCGGCCTTTAATCCATCCGACGCTCCCGCCTCAAAACGAAAGGCGATCGAGCTGTTTTAGCCCCAACCCATCGTCCAGAAACTGTCAGATTCGCTGAATCGTTGCTGCTTCAAACGGCTTCTAGAAACCCATCTCTATAGGCAAGCCTTTTTATAGAGCTCCATCCCCGTCCTATGTTTTGGTTTGTGCTCTGTTTTTGTGTTGTAATATATCTTTATTTATCTATTTATATTTTACGTGTGTGAAGCACTTCGTAACTGTGTAATAAAGCTTTACTCACTTACATTAGTGAGGAGTCAAAGTGAAGGATATTTACTTTTATCTTTCACTGAAGTCCAAAATGTTACTTTTAGCAGTTTGATGGATGCAGGTCGTGGATTTCAATCGTAGTCCGGCCGTTTAGTCCCTCTGTGTCTTTCAGGAGCAGCAGATCAATGAAGCAGAGGTTGTGGTGTTCTCCGTCCCCAGCTACGCCTGTCAGAGAAGGACCACTCTGGACGACCACAACGCCATCCTCACTGTACGTCCCCCAGCAAACACAGATGTCATATATTGCGCCTAAAACACTGACGTTAAAAAAAAAAAAAAAAACCTCTAGGTGGTCTCAAACTCAAGAGCGGAGAGACTGAGGATGTATTTTCTGTCTCAGGATGCGTTGTCGCTCCTGGCTGAAAACGCTGAGCTCAGTGAGGACGATGGACGAGGTGTCGCATTTCGACGTGCCGCCGCCGTGTTGAAGGCTCTCCCCGAACGGGCGACGGACATGACGCAGCTCAGAGGGCTTCCCTGTCTGGGAGAACACTCACTCAGCGTCATCAAAGTCAGCAGAACATGTCCTTTTTTTAATCTTCCTCTCTAACTCTCTTCATCACACTCAAAGAAGATCTAATAATCCATTTTTATTCTGTACTCGTAGGACATTTTGGAGAATGGAGCGTCAAGTGAAGTTGAATCTACAAAGCAGTCCGAGCGGTATAAAGCGCTGAAGGTATGTCAGCTGTTTAGCCCATAAACTTGAGTGCGGTAGTGCAGATTTTATGATCCAGCACAGTGGTCTCCAGTTCCCGTGGGGTCCCAGGAATAATCTGAAGGGTCACCAGATAATTAAAGGGATAAAAATATTGCTCTTACACAAAATTACTCAACATTTTTCCTTTTTTCTTGTGAAATACAGCACAATTTTACCTCTTCTAAAAACCTGTCAAATGGAACAGTATGAAACTCCTCTGTGTTTGAGTTTGGTTTTAGTCTTGAATAATGTCCATTTTTGACATTTTTCTTCCAGTTGTGCTTCTTGTAGTCTGATAGTTTTCAAGATATGTGTAAGTTTTTCCATTTAAGAAGATTTCTTCAACAATTATTAGGCGTTGGTTCCGTGTCGGGGCGCTTCCTTCCCTCCTCGTAATAACTTGTTTACTTGCTTTTAAATAAGAAAAAGAACGAGTATTTCAACCAAATATCTGTTGTTTCCCATTTCACTTTGTTCAGAGAAATAACAGAGATGTAGTGTAACACCTCAGAGGGACCTGGCATTTGTTTCATTTCCCAAAACACTTATTTTCTGACATTTCCAAAATATATGTGAGTGCGCTTCGTCAAATGCTCCACACCATATCTGACGTCTACGTAGCTGCTTGATTTTCACCGTCGGTGTAATAAAGAAACAAATCGATCGGCTCCATCGGATGGATTATTGGCGCCCCGGTAGCTCACCTGTGTACTGAGGCTGAGTCCTTTGCTGCATGTCGTCCTCTCTCTCCCCCTTTCCTCTCTGTCTTTGGCTGCACTATAAATAAAAACAAAAAATACAGGATGGATTAAAAATAAATCAACAAATGGAAGTTGAGGTTAATGTTACAAGACAAGTCATTAAACAGATCAGCTGTTTGTGCATCTTGTTTTCTCTTTAGCTCCACCTAGTGGCACTGGTCATTCAGGGAGTTGTGTTGAATCACTTTAAAGGATCAGTCTGATGATATTCTGTATTTTTCTTATTGTCAACAAACCCCATAAAAAGACCAATGTATCCGCTAACAGGTGTTTGTCTGTGAATAACAGCCTGATGGATCTTCCTCCTCTGAGCCACAGAGCTCCATCGTTGTCCAGAAACTATTAAAACACATCAGTGAGCTGCACTGTTGCACTGGGTGACGTGTTCCTTCATCACCATGAACACACACACTGTAGTTTATTCTGACTCAGTCCCACACACACCGTCCTGCTGCCCCAAACACTCACTAGAGCACCACATGTGGATTCATCCGCCGCTGAAAGTAGTCCCCAACAAATGCACTATTTCCTCCTGTTTGAGTAACGTTTGCTAAAAACTACAGCGAGCAGCTGTTTGAGGAGATTATTTAGCCCCTGTCTTACTTCATCATTGGAAATCTGTGTCCTCTGAGATATTACAACAAAGGAAATGTATTATTTAAATATAGAAAGGACAATAGCTATTGAAAAGAAAAATCCTGTGCCTTCAAAGTTTTTAAGTTTCGGTTGGTTGGGGATAGACGGGTTTTCTTGATAAAAAATTAACTGAATGTGAAGATTTATGTTGATATATGTTTTATGTACATCAAGTAAACTTAAAAGATGTCAATGAGGTTGAGCTTGTCTGTTTTGGGTGTGCTTATTTTATTCATTTTGTGAGTATGTTGTGGTGGCCTTTGTTAAGATTGTTTTTGTTTTGTTAATGTGAAATGTATATAATGCAGAAGATTTAAATAAAATTGTACAAAAAAGGAAATTATTTAGCCCTTTTTATAAAAAAAAAGGAGTGTAAATATTTGTGAATACTTCGTCGGGGTTGAGAGCCACAGACAGGAAGTCAGGGAGTATTGAAAGACGGACAACACATTGTTGATTTTTTTTTTTTATGGGATTTGTTCGCATTAACAAGAATATTAAACATTTCCGTTCTTGTCCTTTAATCAAACTGTCAAAATGATCATAAACTAATTAAGATGAAGGAGTTACGATTGGTGATCGCAGGATTCTAAGATTCCCCGTTTCTTTTAATGGGTCAAAGCTGTGTTACACAGTTTTTTCACCACTGTGTGCATTTCAGGTTTTAACAGGTATTTTTGGAGTTGGAGCAAAAACAGCAGACCGATGGATCAGAGAGGGGATACACGGCCTTCGCCAGTTACAGGATTCAGGACAAACGCTCAATCGAGCGCAACAAGCAGGTGTGTGTGTCTCGGCGCTCTGCATTCATACTGTATTCGCTCGAGTTTCTCTTTTAGTCAATGTTTTGTTGTCTTTCAGGTCTGGAGCACTATGATGACCTCAACCAGCCGGTCACTAAGGCAGAAGCGGACGCCATCGGTGAGATTGTGGAGAGAGCTGTCGTTTCTGTGTTGCCAGGCGCACAGATGACTCTGATTGGAGGATTCAGGAGGTAAAAGAGAAAACATTCAGTATATCTAATGACACTGACACTCTCGTGACTCGTTCAGGATAAATAAAGGTTAAAAAGACTTTTCAATTTTTTTTGAATGCACCTTGATGTTGCAGTACTTCTGTTTCCTCCGCTGGAGACATTCAGGTCATTCTGTTACAAGCCTTCACTTCACCAGAAAGCTAAAAAAAACAAAAGTGGAGCTTTCAGGGGCGTTTGTAACCGCAATTCGACAGGTTCAAGGAAAGATAGAGGCCTTTAGTTTAGTCAACCCTCCTCTTTATCACCATAGCGGCTGATAAATACACGTGGATCAGAGACAAGAGACACATTTAATCCACAACACAAATCCCGCTTTCGGTTTGAAGCAGTAATAAAACGCCACGATCTGCTAGAGTAACTTTCTCTCAATTCATTTTGTAACAATTTTGTCACATTTTTTTGAAAAACTCTGCATCAAGATAGTTGAAAACACTGATTCACAAAGAGTTGCAACGTGGGAGGTGCCATTTTAGGCATCCTTGGTTCCCGGGTTGAGTCATCGATACAAAATGTTAACTGCGTTAGAAAATATCTGGGGGTTTTTTCTTTCAAAAAGTCAAAGTTATAAGCCTGTGGATGTAAAAACTTAACTAGGAAACATCCAATCACAGAGGTTAAAATTCTGTTAGCTGCGCCGCTAACGGATGATGTTGAAAAAACTGAACACAATCTGCAGCTTAAATTAATTCTGTTTTCTATTCTGGGTAAATTTGAGATGAATTCAGTAAAAATGACGCTGTGTTTTATTCACAAATTCAACGATGAAGAGTTTTGAACTGACTCCGACTGTCATGGCAAAGGTAGCTGAGGCTCATGGGTATTGTAATATTCAGAGCCATCCGCCAAACTGACAAAACACGATTTCCCCGACACAAAGTTGAAATAATTAAAACCGACGGTCAGGACGTAAACCTATCGCATCGTTAGATTATCCAGGAGAGTCCCGTGTTTCAGTAACAATGAGGATATCGTTTCAAGAAAAATTTTAAATGTGAATACAGGATGTGGAAAAACACTTCTGGAACCAGCAGCTCCTCCTATTTTTATTTGGTTGAAAGTTTAGAAATTCGCTTCAAACTTTCATGGAAACATCACTTCTGACTCTGTCCAGAGGAAAGCTGACAGGCCACGATGTTGACTTCCTGATAACACACCCAGAGGAGGGCAGAGAGGTGGGGCTGATGCCTAAAGTGGTCTCCAGGTTGGAATCACAGGTAAAGTACGAGTCACTAGGTGGTTTCCATAAAGTCACGTAGTGTCGCTGTAAGGGAATGTCAACATTTTTCCCCTAATCTGAAATCAGCCACATTCTCACTCCACAAAAGTTATAATAATAGTTTTCTGTCTCTGCAGGGTTTCCTGTTGTACCAGAAAACTACAAGAAACTCTTACCTGGAGTCTACGGACGGTCCTGCTCGGCCCGCCTCCAACATCGACCGCTTTGAGAGGTGTTTCTCCATCTTTAAACTGGCCAAGGAGGAGGAACCAGGAACAAAACAGCCAGAGACACTGACAGAAAATGGCGTGCAGATTCTCAACGCACCCGAGGACACGTGCAGACTTGGAGCCCACATGCAGGCAGATTCAAATCCACAATCACTTTCGCATACTTCGAGTGAGGCTGGCGAACACAGCCGCCATGCGTCTGGTAGAGATGAAGAACCGGAGGTGGAGCAGACAAAACCTGCCGGACATAAACCGTGGAGAGCTGTGAGAGTGGACCTGGTGGTCTCGCCGATCAGCCAGTTTGCTTTTGCTCTGCTGGGCTGGACGGGATCCAAGGTGACCTTTCAGAAATGACCTAGGATAGGATATTCCATAGTGAATAATGCTTCCACTGACTCCATAATCTCTACAGTTGTTCGAGAGAGAGCTACGACGTTGGGCGGGGCGCGAGAAGGCCATGTCTCTGAGCAGCCATGCTCTGTATGATAACAAACAGGTAGACACATAAGCTTCTTCTAAACTCTTTAACGCCATTTATACTTTTGCAAAATTAGTAGATTTAGTTTTTTTCTCTCTTACAGAGTAGGTATCTGAGAGCGACGTCAGAGGAGGAGATATTTGCTCATCTTGGTTTGGAGTACATCCCACCATCAGAGAGAAACGCCTGACTAGACCTGAGGAGCTCCTGCAGGAGGACCAAGCAAAGTCCCATCTGAGGATCTTATAACTTGGAGGCAGGAAGGTTAACGTAGCCTCTGCTGTTCAGGCCGAAAACAGCCCTGCGTTTAAAAAAATGCAAGTGAAAATGCAAGACAACGCAATAGGATGCAGAAATACTGAGTAACAAATCCAAGACTTTGAAGGTTTATAATGTTTTAAAGTTTATAAAACTATGAGACACGATTTTACAACTCTGGAAAGTTATCAACAATGATTTTATCTTTCGTCGCAACACTCGCGAGGTAAACAGTAGAAATACAGCGTTCATGTTACAAAATAATGTACCAGGAATGTGCTCTTGCATGTATTTGGTTGGCCGCCGGAGCGGCTCGCTGGATGACGTTTTTACAGGATGAAAAGTTCAACTTTTTTGCCGGACGACCCTGCGTTTTGCCGGAGCAGTCTAATACAACTGTCCTGCAATAAATCCTCCTTACATGAAGGTTACAATGTTCAGTTTTTTACTATAGCATTATACAGGGAGGTGTTTCTGTTATTTAGCCTAGCCTCATTGATATAAATGGGGTGGACAAAATAATAGAAACACGTGTCAGTGTGTCGAGACGGGTTTAGAGAGACTGTGGTCATTTTGGAGGCTGCAGTTTGTGCTGCTGTTGAACTGTATCGTGTTATGCTGGCAGGCGTTTCTGTTATTTTGCCATTTATATCAATGAGGATACAGTTCAACAGCACCACAAACTTTTATTTTAGTCACTAAGTCAATATTTTGCACATTCCAGTCTCTTCATTTTAAACACTGCAGCTAATTTCACTTAAGAATAGATATATTTTACATATTTTTAATGTAAAATTCTAGATTATATTTATGATTGCTTGACTTTTGCAGTACTTGTTTTTTCTGTTACTTTGTATATTTTGGCTGTTATGCACGGCAACACCAAGGCAAACTCCATATATGTGAAAACCTACTTGATACTACTGTTAATAATACTAATAAACCTGTTTCTGATTTCAGAGCTACAGCCTCCAACATGATCACACAGCTGAATCAACACCTCTCTGAAACAGTTTCACCAAAAACTGAACATTATAACCTTCATGGAGGGACTATTGTATTCGACTGCATTAGTTTTAGCTAGCTGTGCCTAATAAACTGGCAACTGAGTGTAGGTATCCTCAATTAGAAATTCAAAACTGAGATAATAAGTGCTGTGATCTTGCTGCTACCTCTGTAACATGTTTGTTTTTATCTGCTGAACTCCAATCTGGTCTTGCACTGCTTATGTTTTACAATAAAAGATGTATAGATTGAGTCTTAAAGGATACGTCCGGTGATTTTCTATATTTTTCTAATTGTCAACATTTCCCATGAAAAGGCCACAAATGTGAACCTCATGGTGGCGCTAGAGGACAAGTCAACAATATTTCATGGCGATTACAAAATTGTTGTCAAGATATTTCAGCCTGGACCAAAGAGGTGGACCGAGCACCAGACGTCACCATCATCATTCTTTACTTGTACTTTACTTTAGTATTTCCATTTCCTGCTACTTTATACTTCTACCCCGCTACAGTTCAGAGGAAAATATTGTACTTTTTAATTCACTACATATATTTAATAACTTTAGCTACTAGTCAGTTTGCAGATTCAGAGTAATAATACAAAATATAATCAACAAATAAATGATATTATTAAGACTTTATTGAGGCCTTGTGAAATTCACAAGCTACCCGGCATATAGTAAAAGCTCCACCTTTACCAGCTGCAACATTAAAGTGATGGACGCATTAATGCATCAATAATCATGTGGGCTATTCTGCATAATGAGATCTTTTACTTTTGGTGCTTTAAGTATATTTTGATGCCAATACTTTTGTACTTAAGTTAGATGTTAAATGCGGGACTTTTACTTAGAGTATTTCTACACTGTATTGCTATTTTTAAGTAAAAGATCGGAGTACTTCTTCCACCGCTGGAGCCACACTGCTAGCATTGCTAAAAGAGAACAATCAGTGGTTTTGCAGTTAAACACATTAGGATGAAGTAATAATCTGTGGAATATATTTTTCATTTACTGTTCTTATGTGATTTCCATTCTCAAAGGGAGCAAAGAAGAAATGAGCTCCTATTGTAAAAAGACAGAAACAAACCTGGTTTCTCCTGGACGGTTACAGTGTGATGGGATTAAATCTGCTGTCATGTTAGAAGAGAGAGACATGATAAGAGCACTGCAAGAACAGCTTGAACTAATCAAACAACAAGAGAGCTAAACATTGTAAAAATATACAGAAAATAACTTGTGAAGGGGTTATTTTTCAAAGATATTTCTACTTTTATATTTTTGTACAACTCGAATCGCTTCACGTACAGCATGACATGTTTTACTGTATGTTGTCACTGTGGCTGTGTAAAAGGAACTTTTCCCCACATACACACCTGTGTACTAGTGACCTGAATGCTACAACGTCCTCGTCGCCTTATCTGTGCGTTCACCCAAAACAAAACCACACAGCAGAGATACTAGATGAGATCTCAGTGAAGGAAACATGTAGTCAGTGACTACATTTACTAAAGAACTGAACCAGATACTTTTTCCATTTTATGGTACTTTATACTTCTACTCCACTACATTTCAGAGGGAAATATTGTACTCTTTACTTCACTACATTTATCTGACAGCTATAGTTACTTATCAGATTAAATTTTTACATTAAAAAACATATGATGAGTTTGTAAGATACAACACATTGTTAAAGATTAAACCAGTGGTTTCCAACCTTTTTGGCTCATGACCTGAAAAACATTGTCTCTTTGTCATGTTTCAGATATCTATGAGTTGTTAGCAGTTCCACCAAAGAGACATTTCCCCTCTAAACTTCTCACATGGTTTCATTTAAATAACTGCTGGAGACACAAAGAGGGAAAATTATCTAATATTTTACAAATAACAGTCAAAAAGTAAAACAGATTTGTGTATCAGACCTATCAGGCTAGGTTGGGAACCACTGGACTAAACTAGATAACTGTATATAAAGCAGTTAAAACTAGCTAACTGTATATAAAGTAGTTAAAACTAGCTAACTGTATATAAAGCAGTTAAAACTAGCTAACTGTATATAAAGCAGTTAAAACTAGCTAACTGTATATAAAGTAGTTAAAACTAGCTAACTGTATATAAAGCAGTTAAAACTAGCTAACTGTATTTAAAGCAGTTAAAACTAGCTAACAGTATATAAAGTAGTTAAAACTAGCTAACTGTATATAAAGTAGTTAAAACTAGCTAACTGTATATAAAGCAGTTAAAACTAGCTAACTGTATGTAAAGCAGTTAAAACTAGTTAACTGTATATAAAGCAGTTAAAACTAGCTAACTGTATATAAAGCAGTTAAAACTAGCTAACTTTACATAAAGTAGTTAAAACTAGCTAACTGTATATAAAGTAGTTAAAACTAGCTAACTGTATGTAAAGCAGTTAAAACTAGTTAACTGTGTATAAAGCAGTTAAAACTAGCTAACTGTATATAAAGCAGTTAAAACTAGCTAACTGTATATAAAGTAGTTAAAACTAGCTAACTGTATGTAAAGCAGTTAAAACTAGCTAACTGTATATAAAGCAGTTAAAACTAGCTAATTGTATATAAAGCAGTTAAAACTAGCTAACTGTGTGTAAAGCAGTTAAAACTAGCTAACTGTATGTAAAGCAGTTAAAACTAGTTAACTGTGTATAAAGCAGTTAAAACTAGCTAACTGTATATAAAGTAGTTAAAACTAGTTAACTGTGTATAAAGCAGTTAAAACTAGCTAACTGTATATAAAGTAGTTAAAACTAGCTCCAGCTCGAGCAGCTACAACAGTAAAATGCTGCTCTAACGTTGATGCTTCAGTATTAACAATCTAATAATATCAGACAGAATCAGATATCAGTCACAGGAGACATTTTACTGCACAACCAGTACTTTTACTGCTGATACTTTAACTTTCATTTTGTTGATAATACTTTTGTACTTTTACTTAAATAGGATTTTAAATGTCGGACATTTGCTTGTAGCCTTATGGAGTATTTTTACATTGTTGTATTGCTACTTTCACATAAGGGTCTGACGACTTCTTCCACCACCCCCAATTTGTCCCTCACATTATTTCCTCTTTGACTGTTACTCTTGACTTTGCCTTTTTGCAGGAAAATGTTAGGTAAATAAAGCATGTCTTGGTACTGAAGAAGAGTTTAATTGTTGCCTTATCTATTAGTTTTCCCAGGAGATATAAGTTCTTTATCCACAGTTAAATAAATTTACATTTAGACAAACTACATCCCCTCTCTTAGCTCTTCTCACAGAAGTCCAGACTTGTAGTCTCCTCAGTGCAGGACAATGTCATTCTCATGTCTCCTTCTCCCTCAGAAACGTTTGGTTCACACTTTCGGTGTCAAAAACAGTGACGTGTCAATGGTGATTTGGGAACATAAAATAAAACTCTTTTTTTTCCCACTTTACTGCATTTCTTGCAACTATAAACACACTATGTATAGTATTGTGTTTACATTTCATATAGGTCACCTGTCTTAAATTTGAAAAATAGATAGGTTTTTTTTTTTTGCAGAAAATGGCCGCACATGAAGAAGTGTGTGCACGTGTCAAAGAGAGTGGATGTGAGAGGTGTGAGCGCTGACACGGCCTTTGATGTTAAACCGGTATTTAGAGGTTAATGAGGCTGTTAGGAAGAGGTGAAGGAAACACCTGTGAGTTCACACTCGTGCGCACACGCATGCACGGGAAGTGTATCTGCAGCTCTGCTGTGAATAAGGATCTCTCCTGTATAAAACCTGAAGGGCAAGAACGTATCAGGGTGATTATTTCAGTTATTTTTCAGGATTTAACAGAAGACCGAGAACTAAGTGCAGTGGTGGAAGAAGTATTCAGATCCCTTTCCTAAGTAAAAGTAGCAAAACAACAATGTAAAAGTCCATCATTCAAACTTAAGTATCAGCAGTAAAAGTACTGGTTCTGCAGTAAAACATCTCCTGTGACTGATATCTGATTCTATCTGACATTATTAGATAATAATAATAATAATAATAATAATAATAATAATACTGATGCCTCAATGTTAGAGCAGCATTTTACTGTTGTAGCTGCTCGAGGTGGAGCTAGTTTTAACTACTTTATACACAGTTAGCTAGTTTTAACTGCTTTATATACAGTTAGCTAGTTTTAACTACTTAATATACAATTAGCTAGTTTTAACTGCTTTATATACAGTTAGCTAGTTTTAACTGCTTTATATACAGTTAGCTAGTTTTAACATATACAATTAGCTGGTTTTAACTGCTTTTTATACAGTTAGCTAGTTTTAACATATACAGTTAGCTAGTTTAACTACTTTATACACAGTTAGTTTTAATTACTTTATGTACAGTTAGCTAGTTTAACTACTTCATACACAGTTAGCTAGTTTTAACTGCTTTATATACTGTTAGCTAATTTTAACATATAGCCTACAGTTAGCTAGTTTAACCACTTTATATACAGTTAGCTAATTTAACTTCTTTATATACAGTTAGCTAGTTTAGTCCAGTGGTTCCCAACCTTGGGGTCGGGCCCCTCCAAAGGGTCACCAGATAAATCTGAGGGATCGTGAGACGATTAATGGCAGAGGAAAGAAGGAAAAACAAAGTTCTGATATACAAATTTGTTTTAAGTTTTGGGACTTTTCTGTAATCTTTGCTTGTTTGTAAAATATTAGAGCCTCAGTTAAACAACATCCAGTGAGAAGCTTAAGGGGGAAATGTCTCTTCGGTGGAACTGATAACAACTCATAGACACCTGAAACATGACAATAGGCTCCACCAAAATGTAACACAACTAACCAAATTTGTTTCAGCCATGCACAGATAATGAGTGTCATTCATCTGTTAACATGTCAATGCGGAGGAGGATTATGTAATAACAAGACTAAGAGTCTAAAGGCATACTAGTCTGTGAGGCTGTACTCAATCCAGTATGTCCAGTCTGCAGCATGCTAACATGCTCACAATGACAATGCTAACGTGCTGATGTTTAGCAGGCATAATCTTTACCAATTTTTTGAGAACAGGAAATTACTTTTGAAAAACTCAGCAGCAACATGTCAATCAGCTTTATTGCCAAGTAGGTTTACAAGGTTTACATACAAGGAATTTGCTTTGGTATTTTGGTGCAAAACAATAGATATAGTAGAAATATCAGAAATATAAAGCAAGTACTGCAGGTCAAGAATCAACTTTAAAACTTTTCAATTAACATCAGTTTTCTTATCAATAAATAGTGAAAACAAAGGTTTGTTATTGAGTGACCAGGACCTGTTTTTGGAAAGACACGTTGCTGTTGGTGTAAACGTTTAATGTTTTGAGCACCAAACAAGAATCCATTCACTTCCATTTAAAATCAGATAATGGCCAAAGTCTCAGCTGCAGATTTCTCAAAATCTAAGCAAACAAAACCAAAACAACTTGCACGGCTCAATATTTGTTTGTTTATTATTTGAGTGAGCTGATCCTTTAAATTGCCGACTTGTTTTCTGTGTTAATTTGCAACATTTTACTTTTGCTTAAAGGGTTTCTGCATAATCTGCCGTCTCAGCTGTGCTAACGAACAAGAGTTAGTGTGTATATAAGCTACATTTACCTGAAAGAAATATATATGTGAGCATACTAGGCCAATACAACAGATTGTAATCCTAACTTAGCATGGTGTGTGTGTGTGTGTAAATGCTCCTTATCCATTATGAGGGGTCAATCATCCTCCTCGGCCCCAGTCCCAGGCTGCTGCTGTCTGTGGGGTAACAGTCTCCTGCTGGGCCCGTCTTTGATTGGCTCCATTCAGACCCTTTCATCTCTAATGGGCCTGTTTGCTGCTCTGTTATGGACACAAACACTCCTCGACCCCCCCGGGCACTGACATGAGACCCAGAGGGAGACATATGTCCCAACCTGGTGCTCAGATCTCTGCATATAAGAGCTAACATCTCCTTTGTTTGTTTTTAGTCTGTCTTCATCAGGTTTTTATAGATAAAAATCCCACACTGAGCCAAATAAAACTCTGTTAAACTCTTCTTCAGTGCAAACGCTTTAAACGAGAAAGCTGCCGACATTCTGTATTTTTCATGTTGTCAACACGTCTCACGAAAAGACCAAAACCAACAATGTGTTCGTCCCTCTCTCAGTACTTTCTGACTTCCTGTCTGTTCTTTCTTTTTTTTTTTTTTTTTAAAAACAGCACACAAATATATAGTTTCATTTTTTAAAAAGCTCAGTAATTTCCTAAAACAGCTGCTCGCTGTAGTTTTTAGCAAACGTTACTGAAACAGGGGAAATTGTGCATTTGTTGGGGACTATTTTCAGCGCCAGACTAATCTACATTTGGTGCTGTAGAGTGAGCTGTAATTAACTTTAGTTAAATTAAATAGTTTGTTTTCTATAAACTATACAATAACCTGCTTGGGTTCATCATAAATCCTTTTAAAGTTATTTTATACACTTTTTTTTCAACTCATTTATTTCTTGTCCAAAAGAGATTTGAAAAATATACATTCCTTGACAACATGACTCATGATTTAAATATTTAAACACTGCTGGGTAAAAACCACAGCTCCGCCAATTTCACACTTTCCCTTCTTTAATTTGAACTAAAACAAAAAAAATGTATAAAACAATAATTAATGACAAAACTGAAATCGGTAAAAGAAAAACAATTATTTTTTCCCCTTTTCTCTTTTTGTGTTTTTTCCCTACAATGTATTTGTTGACAAGAAGAAAAATATAGATTACCCTTTAAAGTAGGTGCAGTTTATCACAGGGGAGCTAAAAAAAAAAAAAAAACCCAACAACCTAAAATGCGTCTGTTTCTGATGCTGAATGGATTCCTACATGCAGATCAAGGTGGTGATGACGCTCAATAATCATTGATCTCCACTGCCGGCAGTCTCCAGCAGTTGCCCGCCCTGTCTGTAACACAGTCAGTTAAGGCCTCTTCCCCTGTCCCATTGATCCCTATCAACCTCATCAAAGGCTCCCGGGGCTTTGATGGGGCCAGCGGGACTGGTCCTGGTGGACGAGCAGGCGCTGCGAATGAGGCATGTCTCAGGATTGTGAAATTTAAATTTCTCCCCAAAATCTCGGCGCTGGAGGCCGTGCTGTGACGTAGCACACCTGAGGGTTCCCAAGCTTTTATGGCGGGCAGTGAGAATCCCAGTAACCCTAAAATGTAAAGTAATGTAATAACTCTTCCCCAGTAATCCACGTTTTATTCAGCTATCTCGCCTTCATCGGGGCGGTGTCTCAGGTTCTTTCTAGTGTCCTTATATACACTTAAAAACTGTTATATCATCTTTGGTAAATAGATTTAAAAAAAAAAAACGTACTAACGGATAAAGAAGTTTACAAGAGAAATATAAATAAGCATAAATACAAAACATACAATATTACAACCACCTTTTCAGAATAATCTTAAGCAAATACAGTCATGTTGGTTTTCATTTATTGAATTCAGGACATCTTATTACTGCATTATAACTATTTCTGGTCTTTTATATTGTTTTATCTACTTTACTATGTCATTTTATTCTATTTTAACTGATTTGATTTGATTTTTTTGTGTGTTTTTAGATGCAGTTCTAACGCATTTCTTCTCCTCGCATAAAACATTTTAAATTTCCTCTGTGTTTGAAAGGATTTATACAAATGAACTTGCTTTGCCAAGAACTGATTTCACTGATTAAGTAGCTTACTTTGCCTTACTTCAGTAAAAGCACTGAAGTATTTCACCAAAATGTACTCCAGTAAAAGTACTGGTTCTGCAGGAAAACGTCTCATGTGACTGATATCTGACATTATTAGACTACTTTATATACAGTCAGCTAGTTTTAACTACTTTATATAGAGGAAAGAAGAAAAAACAAAGTTCTGATACACACATTGACTTTTCTCTAATCTTTGCTTTTTGTCAAATATTGAATAATTTTACCTTTTTGGGCCTAAAGCAGTTATTTAAATGACACCATGTGAGAAGTTTAGAGGGCAAATGTCTCTTTGGAGGAACTGCTAACAACTCAGAAACATCTGAAACAAGCCAAGGAGACACCAGACACTAGGTACGTTTCCATCTACCTGTTTTTATGCTCATTTTCAATTTCGCTGTAAAAAACCTGACCAAAAACCAAAAATCTTGCATATATATCGCAAAAAGGTTTTTACGCTTGGCTGAGGTGGAAAAGTTGGTGTATTGATAAAATAAAACGGAAACAGACTCAGTGAATGAATCGTGACGTAGATGTGACTTCAGCTACAAACATCAGATCTGTGTGGAGCGATGAGGAGGCTGTAGCCTTCCTCACATTAACACATGAAACGTCCATCGTCTGAGCTTTGGAGCTCTTTTAACGGCGTCATCTCGCTGTGTCCTCTTCTTCTGCGATGCTTTAACGGCAGCGAGTGGAGAATTAGCTCCACCAGCTGTTTACCTCCATGCACCAGCATATATGTATATATTATATTTCCCATAACAGAAGTGGATGCAAACGCTCATTAATTAGCATTTTATTTTGCAGATTTTCTGGAAATTCGGTTAAAAAAATGTTTGTAAGAGGTCACACGCCAAAGAGTTTGGGAACGATCTTTAATTTATTGTAAAATCATAATCTGAAAAGTAAATAATAATAATAATAGCTGTCAGATAAATGTAGTGGAGTAAAAAGTACAATATTTGCCTCTGAAAGTTTAGAAGTATGACGTAGCATAAGATTAAAAAACTCAAGTAACTCAAACTTAAGTACAAGCACACAACCATCTCTCCCAGAAGATAAACAACAGGCAGGTGATTGGTACAGTTAAAAGTTCAAAGGGGTCTTGATCATTTGTTGTCTCTCCGTCACCTCCGTCGCT
Organism: Siniperca chuatsi; assembly: GCF_020085105.1. Classification (NCBI taxonomy): domain Eukaryota; kingdom Metazoa; phylum Chordata; class Actinopteri; order Centrarchiformes; family Sinipercidae; genus Siniperca; species Siniperca chuatsi. Next base: position 2,982,494 of record NC_058059.1, read on the forward strand.
GCCCCTCCGTCTGTCTGCATCTCTGTGTTGTATAATGGGGTGGATGGGTATCAGCATCACGTCTGTGACACGCAGGACTCGACGTGACGTGACTCGAGCTCTTTGATGTGGCAGACAGACAGAGAGACAGAGGACGACGGATACAGAGACGACAAGCCGGGAGACAGAAGAAGACATCAAGAAATGTCAACAATCTGCCTGCAGCTCGAATATTTTATAAACCGATCACACGTTTAGTTTGAAAAATCTTCACCTGCAAAGTAACTATTCGCGTGGTGCAGTACAATACTTCTGTACTTTTACTTAAGTAGATTTTTAATGCAGGACTTTTACTTGTGGAGTATTTTTAATTAACTTAATTTAAGTAATTGTTTTATTTGTACTTTTACTTAATGAAAGGATCTGAGTCTTCCACCACTGCTTTTTGCCATATTTTTCATATTAATATCTAAGTTGCAAAACCAGCTCCGCCTCGAGCAGCAACAGCAGTAAAATGCTGCTCTAACATTGATGCATCAGTAATATAATAATATATAAAATAATATTTCAGTCCCAGGGGACATTTTACTGCAGGATGAGTACTTTTATTTTTAATACTTTAAGTACATTTTGCTGATAATACTTCTGTACTTTTACTTAAGTAGGATTTTGAATGCAGGACTTTTACTTGTGGAGTATTTTTACATAGTTTTATTAATAGAAGTTACAGATCTATACTATATTTGTTTTGGTTTACAGTTTCATTCATTCTTTTGCTCTATTTACAGTAGAAATGATCTACTGCTTTTTCAACTATTAGTTGACACACAGAATATCAGTATCCAGATCCTTTACTTACAGTAAAAGTACCAATACAGCGATGTGAAACTACTAGTGAAAATGTTGCTAAAGTAAAAAGTATGCAAATATTATCAGCAATAAAAGGACTTAATGCGGAAAAATTGTTGATGCTATAAATCAATATAAATGAAGAAAATAACATTTATATTAGTTGCAGATACTTTTTTTGAACCTCTGACTTCATATCTTTCACTCAAAAACTCAAAGGCACAAAAACAAGTTGGGATGAAATCACTTTACATGGAAACAGACTGTTTTATTGTTTCATTTCTTCCATTTTGCTGCTGTATTCCTGTATATAAACACTGAAACTATATTTTTTTACAACCTTGAACTGCTCTATAATAATACTGTGAGTGATTCCGACTAAAGATTTGTACATTTTAAAGGCGCCTGTGTCATTTTTCTTGTATTTTAGGGTCCTGGCAGCTCTGTACTTTGTTAAAATGACAAACTGAGACGCCAGACTTACAGCTGAGTTTGTGCTGAAAACAATAATGCCTTGCACGAGGAGTAAAGACTGTTTAAAAAGGTGGAACAAAGACAAACATTAATGCATACACAAGTCGACAACATGAACTTGGAGTAGGCTATAAGTATAAAGTAGCATAAAATGGGAGTACTCGAGTAAAGTACTTGAGTAGATGTACCTCTGGCAGTAACTCTCATACTGAACGGAAACTGATCATTCATCTATTCTGTGGCGCCTTAAATCAGCTTCAACTATTGACTTGCTTTCAATGCTAAAATGGGGATTTTGGGATCAAGTCAAAGTGACTGATAACGACCTGAAGACGATGGTCCCACCGGTGAAGTGGCTCATCACCTCCTCCTCCTCCTCCTCCTCCACCGCGCCGGACGGGACCCGAGACTGTCTCTGAGGAGGCAGGCGGGCGCTGTTTTGTGTGCAAATGGTGCGTGGGCCAAAACACATCGTGGGGTTTAAAGGTTTAATCGAGTCAATCACGAAACGGTCCCATTGATAAGATAATGAGAGTGGTGAACTGATCCGGGGGCTGTGCGCGCCGCCTCCGCGCCAGAGACGCGCCGCCTCCGCGCCAGAGACGCGCCGCCCGTGCGCGCAGCGGAGAGGAGGGCCGCGCTGCTAACAGCTCGTTAGGGAGACTGAGGCACTTGAAAGGCGCTCTGTGCTTTGATACCAACACGCCCAACACGAGACAGGAGACCATAAAACCTGCTCATATCTTCTTTGTGTAAATACTCCCCAATAAAGTCACTAGTGTCCCCGCCGCTGAGCTGCAGAATCTCATATTTAATGTTCCAGGTTATTCCCACAGTGCACTTTCTGCTAAAAGATATTTATTTGCAGCAAAGTAATTGAGTACAGTCACTCAAACACTTAAGTACAATGTTAAGGTACTAGTGCTTTCTTTACTCCCATTTTAGGCTACTTTTACTCCACTAAATCTCAGAGGGAAGAAATGCAGAAACTTTTTTTAAACCAACAACAGTAAAATGCTACTCACACATTAACGGGCTGCATGAGTAATAACAAACTCATGATATGTAATCAGGGGGCAATTTTCCTGAATACTTCCTCCCCCGCTGCTTTACAGTAATCTTGTGATATTTTGTGGGATTTATCTTTGTGTCTTGTGTGCCTCTGGTGCTCCTGGCCTGCTAAAATACATTTATTTGCAGTGGTGGATAGTAACTCAGTACATTCACTCAGGCACGTGTACATTACTTGAGTATTTTAAATTTAAGCCACTTTATACTACATTTGTCTGTCTGAAGATTTTAAAAACCTACAATGAGCATATAAAATACAAGACAGGCTGCAGCACATTCTGGCTCCATAACAAGTACTTTAAGTACATTTAGCTGATACTCCATCTGTACTTTTACTGAAGTATTGCTGCTGTAAAGAAGAGGATCTGAGTACTTCTTCCACCACTGTTTATTTAGATGATCAGAGTACTCCTCGGGATATTTTAAGTACTTCAAATGTGTGGGTTTTTTGTGTGTTCATTACTGAGTTTCTAGTGTCTTAATTACTTTATATTTCTCTAATTTTCTGTTTCTAGTTAATCCTATAACATGACACTAGACGGCCATACGTTTCTTATGATTACTGATCTAAAAATCGTTGCAGGATCTTTTTTTCTTAAATCCTGATCAGTTAAAAGAAAGATAACAGAATCTAAAAGCCCATCACTGTTAAATGTCTTGTTACCGTCGAGTCTTATCAGTAACTTTCAGACAGTTTGCCTTTAATCTAGGGATCATCCCGGGATTAGCTATTACCATGATATTAAGCCACTCACTGCTCATTATGTTGGTTATTAACCTAAAGGCTCCTTTTCAAATGAAGCTGCAGTTTGACTAATTGGAGCTAAAATGTAATTTTTAAAGTAATTGTTGCCTAAATGACTGGATATGATGAGCAGTTTAGCACTCAGTGAAAATTTGAAGAGCATCAAAGTTTGATTAATGGCTGTTTGGAAAAGAAAGATCCTCTGTGTAGGGCTGCGACTCACGATTATTTTCTTATCAGTTAATCTGCGGAAAACTGTGAAAATGTCTCATTTGCAAAAACGTGATGTCTTTGAATTAATCGGTTCATCGCTTGGTCTTTAAAATATCAGAAAATTGTGAAAAATGCCTGTTACAGTTTCCCAGAATGCAAGCTGTCGTGTTCAGATATCTTTCTCCGTCTGACCAACAGTCCAAAACACAAATATATTCAATTTACAATCACAGAAAACAAAGAAAAGCTGCAAGTTTTTATCAAAACAGTTGCTGATTTATTTTCCGTCAATTGATTTACTGTTTCGGCTCTAAATGACTCAGCTGTTCTGCTCTGATCAATTCATTTCTCGACTGCGCTTTTATTTTCTTTACTGAATTCGGGGCAACTTATCACTGAAAAGGCATTTTATTTTTGTCTATTTGTATTTAATTTTACTTTATCTTATTTCATTCATCTCAGTTTATTCTATTTTAATTGATTTTATTATGATTTTGATTGTTTTCAAATGCTGTTATGCATTTCTTCACTTTACAATACATGAAGCACTTTAAATTCCCTCTGTATTTATTTATTTATTCTGTATTTGTAATAAACTGAACTGGTGAATAAATGAATGGATGAAAATATGTACTGTACATACAGGCATATGCTCATATTTTTAAATCTGAATCATCCATCCTACATCCTTAATTCCTGAAATATTAACTGGGGAAGAAAAGCAGAATTGCTGCAAATTCGACTGTTAATTTTGTCTTATTTTATAAAAACCAAAAGACATTTAACTTACATTAAATATGAAACAGAGAAAAGCAGAAAATCCTCACATTTGAGAAGCTGGAACGAGGACATTTTTTTTTAGCATTTCTGCTTTAAAAAATGACAAATTCATTGAATCCATTCATCGAAATAGTTTCAGCTCGACTCACGTAAGTTTAGTAGCAACGTCACATGATTAAATATAGAAAGAGGAAAGTCTCAGGTCAATATTCAAAATGTTTCATGCACACTGGCCCTTAATTAACCCTCTGCAGTCCAGATTCAGTGTCCATTTTTGTCAACTTTCTATGCATTCACTTTTGTCTTTGTTCCACCTTTTTAAACAGTCTTTACTCCTCATGCAAGGCATTATTGTTTTCAGCACAGACTCAGCTGTAAGTCTGGCTTCTCAGTTTGTCATTTTAACAAAGTATAGAGCTGCCAGGACCCCAAAATACAAGAAAAATGACACAGGCGCCTGTAAAATGTACAAATCTTTAGTCGTAATCACTCACAGTATTATTACAGAGCAGTTCAAGGCTGTAAAAAATATAGTTTCAGTGTTTATATACAGGAGTACAGCAGCGAAATGTAAGAACTGAAACTGTAAAACAGTTGTTTTCGTGCCACTGTGTGTTGTATTTCTGTCTTCACTACAAAGAGTCTGTTCCTGCTTTATCTTTGACTGATGATCAGTTCGAGCGTCTTTTTTGGAGAATAAAAACAGATAAATTACTTTTTTTAATTAATTAATTTTTTTTTTCCCAATGCAGAAGAGTTGGTGGGCGTTTTCAGCCCTGAGTCGTGTCTTGTGATCTGTGAGGACACAGTTTAGGGGTCTTTTAGTGAATGAATCAAACTGAAACTGTAAAAGTGAGGAGGTCATGCCGCCCCCCGCCCCAGCGGAAGTTAGTCCCTTGAAACAGATTACACTCCACACATGTATTTACAGTATGTGGCTGCAGAGGAGATGCAGACAGCTTAGGGTGAGGTGTGCCTATTATCTTTTTTAGGAGGCAGGAAGGAGGGGACGTGGGGGGAGGAGGGGGAGGGGGGGTGTCCTTCCCAGACTCACTGGAGCCATGCTGTAACAGCCTCATTGAGACTGAATGAGACGTCTTAATTACTCCAGTTGTGAAAACTAAAGGAGGGGAGGGTGGGAGGGAAGGGAGGATGTGTGCTTTGATCTTGGGGCTGAGGGAGTTTGAAATGAGGAGGGATGACCCCTATAAATACAGACAAGCTGTGATGAGGGGGCCAGTTAAAACTCTCCCAGCACCAGAACAGACCGGCAAACTCCTGAGAAACCTTTTCCTGCACTCTGGACAGAACTTTTCATTCTGGTTTTTCCATCTAAAAACAAAGGGATATACTTCTTCTGGCCTCTTTCAGGACGAAACTTCAGGACTCTGCAGCCATGAGGGGACATTTTTCTATCGAATGGATGGCCCAGAGCAGCCAGCCGGCAGGGACAGAGACCGTCTCTGCCTGCGGGACGCATTCAGAGAGTCTGCCGGGTTTTTACTGCAGACAAAAGTCTGAAAATTTAGCCGAGCAGCAAGAAAACAGGAGCCAGGGCCTCGATGCTTTCGGTCTGAGCACTCTCCAGCACCAAACCTCTCACGGCAGTCAAGGTAAGCTCAGTCCACCGATGGAAAGGAAAGTGTATTTACTCAAGTACTTGTACTCTACTTGAGTATTCCCATTTTATATTCCTGTTTCACTACATTTTAGGGAGAAATATTGTAATTTTTACTTCACTACATTTATCTGACGGCATTTCCTGCTCTTTTCAGATTTTTTTTAGAACCCAGACAAATCGATTAAAACGACCTTTTCTGTCGTTAATAATCATCAGCTGCAGTCCGATACAAACCGGTTCAACATGAGCTCCAGCTCCACCAGCTGCAGCAGCAACATCCTGCTTTACATTAATGCACGAGGAATAATAACCTGATGATAGAATATATAACAGCACAGCAGCCACAGGGACGTTTTACTGCACTGACTACTTTTACTACTTGATTATACTCACATACTTTTACTTAAGTAAGACTTTTACTTGTGATGGAGTATTTTAAATAGTGTGGCATTAGTACTTTTACTTAAGTAAAGGATCTGAATACTTCCGTCAAACACCTGCATGATGTTCTTGTGAAAGATCAATTTGAAAATGATTTCTTCTTCGTTCCCCTCTCCAGTGACTGAGGCGGGTTTCAGCAGCGGGACGGAGGAGGAGACCTCCGGGTACGAGAGCGAAGGGGGTCAGTCCCTCTCCCCGTCGGCCCCCACCGACTGTGCCTCCACCCCACCAGCGTCCCCTCCGTCGGGGAGGAGACCCCGGACGGCCTTCACAGCGGAGCAGATCAGCAGCATGGAGAGGGCCTTCAAGAGGAACGCTTATCTGGGAACACAAGACAAGGCCGAGCTCTGCAAGAAGCTCAACCTGTCTGACAAACAGGTAACCCTCCTCGACCTGTCGCCAATATACGACACACCTGTGTGCACCAGCTGCCACGAGGACCCAGAGCTGCAGTCCTCTGGGTTTTACTTCATACGTTTACACATGAGGGTATTTTAAAAGCTGATTCCAGTTTCTTTTTAGACTCAGTGGATTTAAATTTGACTACTTTTAAGAAAACAAAATAATAACTAAATATAAATTCCCAGCAGTGTAGGTAAATACAATTTACAGGAAATACATAAAATAAGATAACCTGATACATAAAACATGGAATATCTTGTAATCTAGGTTATTTTTTTGTTACTTTCAATTTCTTGTAATCTAATAATTATAATATTTTAGAGACTTAATTTTTTTATTTTTAAATACATTTATTTGATTTATATTTAATTATTCATATATTTACTTTTTGTTTGTTGTATTTAATTTTATTTTTATTTAAAAATGTGTTTTTACTATTTGGGGGACTTGAACTCAATATTAGTTGCCGTATCACTAGTTTTCATTTTTATTTTATTATATTTATTTGTTGATTCATACATATGAATGTATTTATTTATTGTTAATTTTGTTGTCTTTTATTTTTTACTTTTTTAAATTTGTGTCTTTTATTATTTGGACTTTTTCATATTTTAGTAAATTTAAAAAAAAAAAGTTTAGTTTTTTATCTTTATATTTGCTGTTTTAGTTAAAATTTTTAAAAATATATTTTATTATTTCCCAGTGATACAATTTGACCTCAGTATATTTGGAAATACTGACTTCGGCCCTGGTGTTTACCGATAAGAGAGAAGTTTTAATGTTTTGCAGTGAAAACTTTGCCTCACGAGACTTTTTGTCTTCCTGTCTTCAGATCAGAAACTGGTTCCAGAACAGGCGGATGAAGCTGAAGAGGACGGTGCAGGACGCCCTGGCTCACGCCTGCCAGGCAAACGTCGCCTCTCAGTTGATGCATTACCCCGAGCTGCAGGCCTACAGGCCGGGGCCCTACCCGAGGTATCACTCTGCAGCAGCAGCACAGGAGGGCCCGGCTGCCGCCGCCTACGTCCATCCACACAGCCTGCAGTACAGCTCTCCTCTGCCCAGCGTCTCTACGCTGCCCCTGGACTCTTTTTACCAGTACGGCAGCCTCTCGGGAGTCATGCTGCCCTCTGCCACGACTCAGCTCATGGGGTCCTACCCGACTTACCCTCAGTATTACTGATACTGCCCCTCAGTCACTGCCTGATGAGCCTGTGCAGCTACTTTAATCTTTACTGTTTCACTGAGACAAAATGAGATTGTACTGATTAAACAGTTTGAACATACAAATGTTGCTGCTCATCTAATCCTGACAGGATCGATGCTAATGGAAACGGATGGTTTATAAGAAACATGGCACAATTACTGCTGTGAAGCTTGAATGTTGATCACGAATCAAACAGGGTGGTGTGCAATATTGTGATTTGTGTGTGTATCTCTGCTTACCTGATGTATAGTTTGGATATATTTAAATTTGAATCTATGAAGTGTCTTATTAGATTTGTGTTGTTATGTAATTGTGAAATCAGATCAGAGCTAAAATAAATTCATTATTAAAACGTTACAGGTCATCTGATGTTTTCATCATATCATCTGCAGGTAAAATGGTAAAAGTGGGCTGTAACTTAATCCTGTTTTTGCCATCGGTGGGAAGTAACTAAATACTCCAGTACTGTAATTAAGTACATTTTTAAAGGTACTTGTACTCGAGTATTTCCGTTTTATGCTACTTTTTACTTCTACTTCACCACATTTCAGAGGGAAATATTGTACTTTTTACTCCACTACATTTATTTAACATATTCAGTTACTGGTTACTTTACAAATTAAGATTTTACATACAAATCATGTGATCAGTTTATAAAATAAGATGTTTTGTTATAGATAAAAGTACCCAGTATATTAAATAGTTAAAACTAGCTCCACCTTGACCAACTACAACAGTAAAATGCTGCTTACGTATTAATGGTCATTATTTATAGTAATATAACAATCACAGGGGCCATTTTTTTTGGTTGATAAGTAATTTTACTTTTGATACTTACATCGTGGCATCGCTACTTTAACTTAAATAAAGGATCTGAATACTTCCACCGCTGTGCAGCCTTCTGCTTGTCCGACACCTCGGCGCTACAGAGTGAAACCTGAAAGGAGAAAGAGAGATTATCAATGTGAATAACATGCGGTATCATTACATTTTGAATAAAAAGCATCAGGGTGTAATTGTCCTTTTTTTGAGGTTTGGATTCGTATTAATTCACACAACTTTATTCTCCCAATATCTCTGCTTTTGTGCAATCCTTGTTCCAGATGGTCTCATCTTGTCTTTTTCTTTCTAGGAATCCACTTTGGATGTTACATGTCTCAGTTCAATGTGTGTCACAGTCACTGGATTCAGTTTTTAGCTTATGATTTTCATGTTGCACAATTACTGAGAAATCCTATTAAGAACAGTGTGTTTTTTCCGCAGCTACCACTGAGGACAATGAGGTCATGTTCTTGGTAATATTTCAGGGAATTTAGTGAGTTTAATGACATGAAGAGGAGTTTGCCTGCAGACTGATGCTAATATTTTTCAGACTAAATGTCTTAGAATTGAATGTTTTTAGGCAAAGCATTAAATAGATTAAAACTTTGATATAAATAAGACTTTGAAACAGGATTTAGACTATAAAGTAGGGAGATAACATTTACAGAAAAGGTTAGATTAATAAATAAAATGTGACATTTGTTTTGTTTTTGTTTGTTTTTTAAATACTCAGAAAATTGCATAGAGTCTGGTTGCTGGCTGCAGTACATACTTTCTTCTACACCCCTGTGTGCTAGTGCTTCTTCAGGACTTTAGCGAACAGGGTTTACCAAACCATCACACCTACTTCGAGAGTGAATCCAGCTTCTCATCAGCAAGCGATCCAGCTCTAAGGTGCACTGACACACCTTTAACAATACATACAGGCTCATACATTAACAAGGTTTATGCTCACAGCACACATGGCAGCTGCGCTTTCATCTCTAAACTCACAGGTGCTGCTGATGCTCCAGGTGGGAGAGGAAATTCAACCGGAAATCTAAAAGGCAAATGAAACTATGCTGCCCTCTGTGGACACAGAAAGGTAATGCAATAATATAATATAATATAATGATTGCATAAATGCAGCTGCAGGTGGGATAAACATCCATGCTGGCACCTGCAGCCACTGCCTAAAGATGGAAGTATTCAGATGTAAAAAATATACTGTTACAAGATAAAGTCAAGCATTCAAATTTTTACTTAAGTAAAAGTACAGAGGTAAAATGTACTTAAAATGCTCTTAATGCAGATTGGATCCGTTATATTGTTATTATTACATATTTTATTGCATTATTATTATTTGAATGTTGGTCAAGGTGGAGCTGACTTTAAATACTTTACATACTGTTGTGTCATTTAATCTATGACAATGCATCATATTAAACTGATCGGATGTTTTGTTTGTAAAATCTTTACCTACAAAGTATCTATAGCTGCCAGGTAACTGTGGCGGAGTAAAAAGTACAATATTTCCCTCTGAAATGTAGTGAAGTAGAAAGTAGGAGAAAATGAACAAACTAAAGTTCCTAAAAGTACCTTAAGTACCTAAAAATGGTACTTAAATAGAGTATTTAAGTAAAGTTAAAGTTAAGTTTAATTGCTGCTATATTGATATTGTTTTTGCTACGTGTACCACATGTTCATTTGCACTACCGGACTATTTATTTATACATATACTGCATCATTTGCACTCCAGTACTATGTACTGAATACTGCAATAACTCATCTACTGCACTGTTAACTATTTCCATAAATTGCACTACTTTATATTCATTGCTCTGCTGTTCTGCCCAGTCCAATTCATTACTGTACATATGCATCAGTATACTTCTGTTTATAGTAATGCCATCTGTATATAATGTCTATACACCACAATATTTTCATAATACTGCTCTATCCTGCATTCATGCTCACACTTTATATCCTGCACTTGCTTATTGCACTTCTGGTTGGACCTAAACTGCATTTCGTTGCCTCGTACTCGTACATGTGTAATGACAATAAAGTTTAATCTAATCTAATCTAAAAGTGTAATTTGAGATCTGAATTATCGTGCTTGGTGTTGGGTAACTGATATCATGCAGGGCGGTGGTTTTTCAAACTTTTTTGACCCATTTTAGTAAACGCTCTGACCTATACAGTGAAATCAAAGTGGACTTCGTACAAAATGATTCACGAGCACATGCAGTTATATTTTCAAAGCAAATTCAGGACTCCAAAGAACTATTTTAAAGTTACAGCTCCGAGTGTTTACATAACTTGATGCGAGACTATGTAACTTTTGAAAGAAGAAATAAAACGTTCTTCTTCTTACAAATAAAATGCTGCCCTGCTCAGTGCCATAAACTCAGGGGTTTTCCGGCCGCAGCCTGACTTGGTCTGGTACGACCAGTTGCTCATCGTGGCGACTCTTCTCTGCTTGTACTATTGTTGCACTATATTTTAGCATTTATCATTATGCTGTTCAGCAAGAGGTTATATTGGCTCGCTTTATTACTGAATTGTATGACTGTACTGTTGTGGTACAGCTAATATTTTCTAATATTTGCCTTAGCATTGAACAAAAGTCCTCCTAGGTCTATTTATCTGCCACCAAACCATGAACCATAACCACAACGTGCAGCAATAACCAATGGTGGGAAGTAACTAAGCACTATTTTCAGGTACTTGTACTTTACTTGGGTATTTCCATTTTATGCTACTTTATACTGCTATTCCATTACATTTCAGAGGAAAGTATGGAACTTTTTACTCCATTACATTTATTTCACAGCTATAGTTACTGGTTACTTTTCAAAATAAGATTTTACAAAAAAAAAAAATACTTAGCTTTTAAAATATGATGCATTATTATAGATTTAACTACACAACAGTTAAGTTAGCTCCATCTCGACCAACTCCACCAGTGAGATGTACTTACACATTAATGCATGGGTATTAATTATCCAATAAAACAACATATAATGATATAACACTCACAGGAGCCACTTTTTCTCCATAGTGAGTAGGCTACTTTTACTTAAAATTTGAATGAGAGACTTTTACCTGTAATGAAGTATTTTACACTGTAGTATTGCTACTTTTACTTAAGTCAAAGATCTTCTTCCATCGCTGGCAATAACAGAAAACATAGTAGGCTATAATTAAAATTTGGCCAATATACTATACTAGAAGTACGTCACAAAATGTTTGCACATGTAAAAACACGACCCTGAAATAGTCCCGCATTCCTTTCCGCTATAACGATGTGGAGAAAAACAAGATATGTCGACACATTTTACCAGCTGAAGCCAAAAACATTTAAAAAACATAATTTTCAACATATTATGTCATAAAAACAAGGAGATTTCACAACCAGCAGGCGCAACAAGAAGTACGCAAACGGAACATCGAGCTGAACCAATGGCTAATGAGAGATTCCATATGTGGGTGTGGCAGACCAAACCAATGAACCAATGGGGAAGCCGTAACCGTGTGAACACGTGGAAGTGGCAGACGGTTGGGCCAATCACAACACTCCCCGAAGTGCGCCCGCGGTGAACGTGAAGGGGGGCGCGCGCTGGCTGAGTGCACGCTCGCAGAAAGCAGCTACGCAGGCGAGAGGGGCAGAAGCCGAATGGTGGTGGAGCTGAAGATGGCGGATGGAGACAGCGGGAGTGAGCGCGGTGGTAGCAGCGGGGGAGGAGGCGGCTTCCAGCACTTCCAGAGGGACCAGGAGACCCAGGAGCTGGCGTCCAAGCGCCTTGACATCCAGAACAAGCGCTTCTACCTGGACGTCAAGCAGAACAGCAAGGGCAGGTTCATCAAAATCGCCGAGGTAGGAGCCGGGGGCTCCAAAAGTCGCTTGACCCTCTCCCTGTCAGTGGCGGCGGAGTTCCGGGACTACCTCGGGGATTTCATCGAGCACTACGCCCAGCTGGGGCCTAGCAGTCCGGAGCAGATAGCCCAGGCCAGCGCGGGTGAGGACGGCGGGCCCAGGCGAGCTCTCAAGAGCGAGTTTCTCGTCCGGGAGAACCGCAAGTACTACCTGGACTTGAAGGAGAACCAGCGGGGGAGGTTCCTGCGGATCCGGCAGACCGTAAACCGTGGACCTGGCTTTGGAGTTGGGGGCCCCGTGGGCGGCATGCTGGCCGGCCAGACCATAGCCCTTCCGGCCCAGGGGCTAATAGAGTTTAGAGACGCCCTTGCTAAGCTCATAGATGATTACGGGGGAGACGACGAGGAGCTGGCCGGGAGAATGGCCGCCGGGGGCTACAGTGAGCTTCCCGAGGGCACCTCCATCATGGTGGACTCCAAACGGTTCTTTTTCGACGTCGGGTCCAACAAATACGGAGTGTTCCTGCGCGTGAGCGAGGTGAAGCCCAGCTACAGGAACTCTATCACCATCCCGTTCAAAGCCTGGGGCAAGTTTGGAGGAGCTTTCAGCAGATACGCCGAGGAGATGAAGGAGATCCAGGAGCGGCAGAGGGATAAAATGTACGAGAGGAGGGACGAGTCCGAGGGAGAGGAGGTGGATGACGACTGAGAAAACTAAACGAAACAGCTGTTAGTCAAGTTACGTGACAGATCTGCAATATAGGGGGTATTTTGCAAAATAAAACAACAACAAAAAAAAAAAGAAGAAGCAGAAATGACAGATTAAGTGCATGACACATCGTGCTGTAATAGCCTGCTAAAGTATCGTGGCGTAAAAAAAAAACAAAAAAGAAAAGAAAAGAGTACATGTGCAGGGAATTTATTGGTGTATTATCCTAAAGTGTGTAGGGTTGGAGTGGTTTGTGTGAATCTCTGAAAGTGGGAGGAGGGGGGAGGGGAGGGGAGGGGAGGGGGTGGACTAAATGTGTAAATGAGATCAAATCTCATTGGCTGAAGAAAAAAAAAAAAAGAAAAGTGAGTTATGCTTTATTGTAAAAGAAATAAAATAAATAAATAAAAAAAAGACAGATAAAGAGACAGAACCTACTAAAACCAGCAAATTGGTTTTTATAACTTAGAAATGAAGCCAATCAATGCTTTCCTATTCGCAACATAGTTTATATTTAAAGAGTGAGGAGTTCAACCAGTTTAAGATGTTTTCCTTGCCCAATTTAAGGAGAGAACCAGCATCCATTGTATTCCTGTTCCGGTCCAGGTCTCTCCTCAGTGGGCAGTTTGTGGGATTTTCGCAAGTCAGTCAGATGAACCTGAGAGGAACTGTAGAGAAAGCTGCTGGATGTTTTTGCGTCGGATATGTCGGCATATGGACGGCTGTCAAACAACACGGAGCTGTGCAGCAGCAGCAGCAGCAGCAGGCGGCAGTTAATCGAAAAAGATTACCCAAAAAATGTCAGGGGAAGTTACTGAGAGGATTATCTTTTTTTTTAATTTTTTTTTTTAAGCCCAAACAACAAGGGGCCTCGCGGACTGAACGAAAGCTTTGACTCCAGTAGTCAGTTACGGTGTGGATCAGCTGGGTTTTATGTTATACATACAATCTTGGCAGTATTTTCAAAGCATAATTCATATTGTTTTCAGCAACATTCACTCGGCGAGGAAGAGAAGTTTGTTTCCTCACACCAGAGCATCCCTGGTGTTTGAGAAGAAGTGGGGAGAGGACTGTGTTTTGTGGGAGCCCCCCCCCCCTCACCAGGGACAACATACAGATATATATATATATATATATATATATATATATATATATATATATATATATATATATATATATATATATATATATATATATATTTTTTAACGATGCTCATTTGCTCCCACATGCCACTACAAGGGTCCAAATGTCTGGCAGTTGGACGGGGGCGCTTGTCTGACCTTCTGCTGCAGAGCGTCAGCGCGGCGTTTTCCCATCAGCCTCTCTGGCGTGGTCAGAGCTGGGCAGACGGCCGTCTTGACCAGCCGCAGGCCGTTTTCTGACGTAACTTACAACATCTTCCAACGCGTGAAGACCCCGGACAGAAACACATTGATGGATGTTGTTGCTGTTTTGTTTTTTGTTTTTCAAAAGAGAACTATATTGAAACGAGATTCTACTTATAGGAAAAAAATATTACCGTATAAACCAGCAAAAGATATTTTGAAATACATATAAAGGAAAATGTATTATGTAAAGGAATTTCAGGACTTAAAAATAAAAAAAAAAGGTTAATTTCTTAAAACAAAGTTGTGACTCAAACCTCCAGATTATTTTTCATTTTGCTTTTCTTACAGTGAAAGTATAACACTTCCTTAATTAAAACAACTTTAAATGCAATACCCAATGTTGTGACTGTATATTTTTAAATATCTGTTCATACTTAAGATAATCTCTTCGTTCCACGGTCTACTTTACTGAGTGTGAACAGGGAGGAGCTAATGAAATATGATTGTTTTCATTGTGGATTATTCTGATGATTATTTGATCGATTAACTGATTAATCCTTTGGTCTATAAAATGTCTAGAAATAGAGCGAAATGTCCGTCTCAGTTTTCTGAAGTCAAAGGTGGCGTCTTTAAATTGCTTGTTTTTTCCTTCCAGACGTCCAAAACCCAAAGATATCCAGTTCACAGTTCACATTTGAGAATTTCTGCTGTTTTTACTCGATTAAATTACTGAAATGATTAATCGATAATCAAAATAGCTGCCTAGTGATCAGCATCTGTGTGTGTGTGTTCAGCTTTTTCATATTTTGTCATTTTGCTTGTCGATCTCTTAAGTGTTTTGCCGAGTATTTGCCTTAACGTTGCGTGATCCGCTGAGACGGGACGGAGAAATCCTTACTGGGAAATCCATTAATATCAAATCCAGACCGGGATTATTGTGCTTTCACAGAAGAGGTCAGTGGACGGCTTTAGAAAGACGTCCCATAAGGGTTCAGCCACGCGTTGAGTTGGTCTAAGGCTGCAGCTAACGATTATTTGCATTATCGATCAATCGTTTGATCTATAAAGTGTCTGAAAGCAGTGGAAATGCCCAGTGCGAGTTCCTAAAGCCCAAAGATGACTTCTTCAGATGTCTTGTTTTGTCCGAGCAGCTGTTCAAAACCAAAAGATGTTCAGTTCAGAATCACAGAAGACAAGCAAGATATTCACATTTGAGAAAGTGGAACCAGAAAATTTTGGTAATTTCCGCTTTAAAAAATGACTGAAACGACGGATCAATTATCAAAATGGTTGCTGATTCATTTTCTGTGAATCGACAATCAGTGTTTTTATATTATTTTGAGCTCAGACTGCCGCGGGTTCTGCTTTCCGCTTCATCTGGTCGGGTTAAAACCACATATGTGACATTTTGACTATCCTGGAGTTATTCTTGACATTATCTGCAATACGTTTTTGTTTTTTTTGTTTTTTACAATCAATATGTTTACTGTTGGCTTCGCATATAAAACTCAACTGTAAAAGGAATTAGAGCTGAAATGAACAGTCGAGAAAATGAATCTGTACCTTTTGTAACTCGAGTAAAAGTACAGGAAGAGTAGCAACAAAATGTACTTAAAGTATCAGCAGTAAAAGTGCTGAATACGATAACAGTGTTATTATATTACTGGATCAATATTATTGACGTATTAACTTTAATGTTGTAGCTGGTTGAAGTTAAGCTGATTTGTATCAATGCGTCATATTTTATGTGCATGAAAGAATTTGAAAAGTCACTTTAATTGCTGAAACAAACAGTCGATTAATCGTTTAGTCGACTGACAGAAAAGTTATTGCCAACTATATTTTGATAATTGATTAATCATTTCAGTGTTTTTAAGCTTCCCGCTTCTCAAATGTGAGAATGTACTGTTGTCATGTTTGATAGTAAATGCTCGAACTGTCGGTCGGACAGAACAGGCAGTTCGAAGACGTCGCGATGGACGGATGCAGTATATGTATTCTCGCTACTTTTTGACGTTCGACAGACTAAACGATTAATCGAGAAAATATTTGGCAGATTAATCGCTAATGAGATTAAACGTCAGATGCAGCTTCGGTCATTTTTCAAGCAAAAATAATCCGATTTCAGCTTCTCGAGTGTGAGGATTTGCTGCTTCTCTTCGTCAGATACAGAAGCGGAAGAAGGACTTCGATCTCGTACTTAAATAAAAGTAGCAGAGCAGAAATACGCTGTTACACTTGTAAAAGTACACAAGTATCAGCAACCTAAACTAAAAGTACCAAAAGTTCTCATTATGCAGAACAGCCCATTTCAGAATATTATATTACTGGATTATAATTATTGATGCATTCATGTGTTCATCACTTTAATATTGCAGCTGGTAATGATGGAGCTCATTTTAATGTATTTATATATATTTTTATATGTTATTTTACTGCTGGGTAGCTTGTCAATGTCTCCCTGGGAATCAATCATTTATTTTTTAAATTTTATTTATTATATTCTGTATTCTTAATCTAAATCTGCAAAGTAACTGAATTTATCAAACAAATGTAGTGGAGTAAAAAGTACAATATTCGCCTGTAGAAGTATAAAGCAGCTGAAAATGGAAATACTTAAAGTACAAGTAGCTCAAAATTGTACAGTACTTGTAGTAAATGTACTTAGTTACTTTCCACCACTGGTCACATCTGATCTTTGGGTTTTGGACAGATGATCGAATAAAAGAAGGAATTTGAAGACGCCACCTCGGGAAACTATAACTGGATTATTTTTTTTATTTTTTTACAATTTTCAGAGAATTTTTACTCTAGACAATAATCGTCAAATAAATTTTTAGCTGCATCCCTAATAGGAATTCGGTATCAAATAGTCGTTCCAGTAGAGTATGGGTAGCATATGCTTAACAGTTGCCGTCTTCTCACACACACACACACACACACACACTGTTTGGCAGCAGCTGTCTCTAACGTTAATACAGACTGTCTGCAGGAAACAGCTCCACACAACAGGAGCTTGTTCTTGAATTCGCAGCAAATCGAAACGATGTGCTGTTGACTCGCGGTCACCCTGCAGTCCAGAACCACCTCATCCCTCAGTGCACTCAGCCCAACTTGTTTCCTGACTCTGCTGTGAGGAGCAGAGGAGGAGGAGGAGGAGGGGGGCGAAGAAGAGGAGACTTCAGGGTAATTTGATTCCCTCACCTACCTCTCCCCTCGTGCTGATCTGTTCTGCTGTTGTTGCTTCTTCTTCTTCTTCTTCTTCTTCTTCTGCGCCCGGACCCTTTCTCCTCACTTCTCCTCAGTGCCCCCCGCTCAGTAGTTCTGTAAACCTGGCAGCTGTTAAGCACCCATGCGTGCGCTGTGAGGGTGTGCTGACGCGGCATGCTGGCTATTTTGATGTGGGAGGCCTCTACAGACTTGACATTCCTGGTCAAGGAGTCAGCTGTGGCATTAGGACCTCACTGCCTGGGGTCTCCTGCAGAAACACAGTCCGCTATGTGCCGGCAGGTACTGCGTACGTAGTTACAAGAGATGTTTTGTTCACGGCAGTAAGCCTCGTGTGTATTTGTTCGTTCCCTAATTAGTGATGAGAGATCCGCTCGTCAGTTTGTTGTGGCTCGTTAGTTCGTCCCTAATTGTTTTTATTGTCTCCTACAAGCTCCAACACATGAACGCTGTCCAGCGGTGGAAAATAACCAAGTGCATGTCTGTCTGTCTATCAAGTACTCTACTTAAGTACAATTTTGAGGTACTTTACTTACTTTTACTTGACATTTTACTTGAGTATTTACATTTGATTTCTACTCCACCACAATTCAAAGAGAAATATTGTACTTTTTACTCTGCTACATTTATTCGGCAGCTGTAATTACTCTTTACTTTGTAGATAGAGATTTAATACACAAAATATATGATCAGTTTATAGAATATAATGTATTCCTATAGGTCTGACTACCAAACAGTTTGTAAAACAGTTATATTTTAGTATATAAATAGCACATCCAAGCATTAGTGTTGATAAACAAATAGTATATACACTAATATTCTAAAATGGGCCATCCTGCATGATGAGTACTTTTACTTCTGATACTTTAAGTACGTTTTGCTCAAGATACTTCTGGACTTTTGCTCAGATTGCAGGACTTTTAGTCTGACGGGCGTAGTTACTTTTGTTAGATTACGATTGTACATTAAAAACAGATAAGCTTATAAAATACAACAAAAGATGAAACCAGCTTGTGACCTCTTACATTAAACAGTGTCTAGAGAGGGCTGGGGTAACTGTTTAAGGCACAGAGAGGTAAAGATTATGGAAAAGTCCAAAAAATGAGTATGAAGGTGGTATTTGTGGTGTTTTATAGCACATTATTACGTCTTTAAGTGGGCAAGATTATTAGACAGAGCTCATAGATCTCAATAAATTCCTGTTCAGCCAAGCAAAATAATGCATGCTTAGGTCGGTGTAATATATATACAGTTTGCAACGTACCTCACAAGCCTAAATATATTCAGTTTAGGAGCGTGTCCCATTTTTTGGGAACTAGCGATGTCCAGCATGTTTGACATTGTACCAGGCGATTTCAAAGCCTAATTACAGTGTTGGAAGATGTATTCAGATCATTAACTTGAGTAAAAGTAGCACTACCACTTCATAAAAATACTTTAAACTAAGTTAAGTCCAGAAGTATCTTGAGCAAAATGTACTTAAAGTATCAAAAGTAAAAGTAGTCATCATGCAGGATGGACCCTTTGAGAATATTATTGTATATATCGGTTGGTGCATCATCTGGATAATTTAATAGATTTTATGATTTTATAACTCCTTTATTATTCTTTGTCTTACACCCATTTGGGGGATGATCACGCTCAAAATTATGGGAACTACAGTTCAGTATGGGAACTACAGTTCCCATTATTTGGGGGCTTTGGGGGATATAAACAGGAAGTATAATGTTGCCATGGAGCCATATTTGTTTACATTTTGCCAAATTGGCACCATTAAAAGTAGCCAAATTAGCTGTTAGCAGCTGCTGTCTGCAGTGGACCCGTGGACGGACAGACAACTGTCACTGGATTACCGTGAGACTGAAGAAAACGTAAAAACATGATGCATGTTAGGCAAGTTAAATATAGCACAGAAAACTCCAATAATCAGGGTACAAATTAAATCATTCCTCACACTATTCATTAAATTTGACACTACATGGATTGATTTCCGTTTCCTTTATGCAAACATTACAGAAATGTAGCAGCTATGAGCAGCTGTTTATCTGCCGTCCATTTCGGTGGCTGTCTGAATTTGACAGCTTTGTTATAGCGCCACGGAAAGTTGGCAACCTTCTGACGGACAACTGGATCTAACCAGCCTCTGTCTGATACAGTTGTTGAAATAAACAGGCCGACGCTAAAAGAATAATAACTTAAAATATTCATTAAAACAAAAAAAAAAAGGGGGGAACAAGTGCGTTTGACCGAGACAAGACCAGATTTAAAAAAAAGGGATTTTAAGAGAGATTAGATCAGGTTGGGTGTCAGGAGGTTCAGTTTTAAAAGTAAGAACAATCATGTCATGTTCTTGGAAATTATAGTGCAGCTGAACATGCACTAAGAGGCACTCAACTAGCACTTCCATTAATGAGGCCCTCTGTGCATACTCAAGCTCATTCCCCTGGCTCTGAGGTGAGAGGCCGGCTCCTCGCGGTCCTTAATGAGAGCTGACAGCACACTGCTGCAGCTAACAAATCCTCCACGCTGGCTGCTGCTGTAACTGAAAAGACAAATAAAAAGACTCTCTGTCGGTGTATGAGGTGAACTATGTAACAGCGCAGTGACTCACAGTGAATTCCACAAGCATCTGGACGACAACAGGGTTGTTTTACGCTTTTGTTTGAGGTGTAAAATATTTTTACAGTATGACTAAAACCTATAAATATAACTAGCCTTTTTTTTTTTTTTTTAGGTCTTTATTATGGTATTTCCATGGTTTCCAATGAGAAAATTCAGCCATGACTCCAGATTGGTCTAGCCTGTGTCCAGTAGGCTTCATGGCTGAGGGTCAAATGCAACCAACAAACGTCTTATTGATGTTTGTCTAATCAATATCTTTATTCTACTTAAATCTGCAGTGTGATATCGTTCAATACTGTTCCAGACTGAAATATCTCAGCAATTATGCGATGTATTGCCATGAAATTCAGTTCAGACGTTCATGGTGTCCAGCGGATGAATCCTAACGATTTTGGTGATGCCCTGACTTTTCCTCTAGCGCCACCTGCAGGTCAAAATGTTCATTTACGCAGTGAAACACCTACCAAATAGGTTGGCACACATTTTAACATTGGTGACTTTTTGCCCCTAATGTATCACTTATTCAGCGATTTGCTTGATGGAGTTGCACAACATGTGGGAGAGACATTCATGCTCCCCAGAGGATGAATCCTAATGACTTTGGTGATCCTCTGACTTTTCCTCTAGCGCCATCATCAGGTCAAAATGTTAATTTGTCCAGTACTTTGGTTTATGACTCAATTTCTACAAAACTAATGACATTCCCATCAGCCTCAGCTGTACTTTAAGTGCTAGTTAGCAAATGTTAGCACGCTAACTCGCTAAGCTAAGATAGTGAACAGTGTAAACATTATACCTGCTTAACATTGTCATTGTCAGCATGCTTTAGCATACATTAGCATTTAGCTCAAAGCAACGCCCTGCCTAAGTACAGCTTCACAAAGCTGCTAGCATGGCTGTAGCCCCTTAGCATTGTTATATAAACAAAGGGTCAAATGACTGTAATGTGAAAGGTGTCGCTCGTAGTCACAAACCCACAGAGAATCATCACCTGACTCTTTCAGCTCATTGTTTTGGTTTTTACGGCTCCAACTGCACTGTTTTGGTTCACTCTCACCGCTCTCATCAACCTCGTTTCCAGCAGCAGCTGTTTTTACTTCACACTACCTGAGCACCAAACGGCAGACAAACTTAGAGACTGGTGGTGAAGATGGTGGAACATCTTGTGGCTAAAGAGGCAGATATTTATCTCAGGAGGTGGTGGAGACCAAAACAGAGCTAAAAGAGAGAGAATACTGGACAGAAACACGACTTCAAATGAATGCTAATGTTGTCTCTGTGTCTGCTGGATGTGTAAGTATACAACTGTTTGCCATAACAACTTTATATGGTTTTATTTACAGCTTTTTGTGCTGCTGCGCTAAAGTGGCCAAAAGAAAATCAATCAAAGCAGGTTTAAAGCACAGACAAAAAGTTACACAATGGCTAATCCTGCTGCTAACAGAAATACAAACAAGCAACTACTGTACATGTAGTACCATAGTCGTCATTGGAAAGCCTCAAAACCACATCAGTCAAATGTAGAACAGTGCGGTTGGTGGGTAGAGCTCTTGGTAACCTACTTTTCACATTAGCAAAATGTGTTACGCAAACACAGTTTCTGTACACAGTTCAATTCACAAATTATTCAAATCTATTTTTATACATTAGCATGTGTTTGTGCGCCTGTACTACACTGTTCGGCTACTCTCTGGATCAGGCCTCACGCTCTGCTGCTCGGACTCACAGTGGTTATTCAAATATCTGCCACCTGAAGTATTTCACTAAACTTAAATAAAATAGCAATTCAGTCAGATTACAGTTTGGTATGCATTATTTAAAATATAGCAAAATATACTTAAACTATCAAAAGTAAAAGTGCTCGTTCTGCAGAAAAATGGCCCCAGTGACTGAAAGGAACTGTTAACTCATAGACATCTGAAAGGTAACAAGGAGCCGCAGACAGAGAGTTTTACAAGCCAAAAAGGTTGAAAACCACTGGTTTAATCTTTAATTTATGTTGTATTTATGTGTTACGTTGTATTTCATAGGCTTATACGTTTTTATGTGTAATATTATTGTAACACAGACCTATATGTAGTGCAGTAAAAAGTACAATATTTCTGTCTGAAATTTAGTGAAGTAGTAGTATAAAGTAGCATAAAATAGAAAAACGCAAGAAAAGAACAAGTACCTCAAAGTTGTAAGTACAGTAACTTAGTAAATGTACGCAGACTGCAAATGTCTCACCTTGTAATCAGTCAATCAATAAAGAGAGTATCAGGAGGCTGGTGTTCACGCATTCAAAGGGCTACATTATAGTCCAGTAATGGAGGGCATAATTGTAGCTCCACTTACATATATGATACCCATAATTAGCATTTACATTTTCTCTATCCAAGCCAGCAGGTCTATTGTCACTTTGCAAAGTCTCCATGCATGCTCCTACACTGTAAATGTGTTCATCTCCGTGCTGGAAAGCTCCACGTCCCCGATGACCTCCCATCACCACTTTCATCCCACTGTCACCTCCCGGGCAGCGCAGCAGTAATGTGTGCAAGCAAGCACATGTGGACTAATGCAGCCTGCGAGCAATGTAATACCTCACTAGGCAGTGTGCCAAATCAAGCCAGGATTATAACACATGCTCCCAGCAGTCCTTTACTATCCCGCTAGGATCGGTCACATCCAACCCCACTGACTTTCTAAATACGAGAATGTAGAGCCGCGTTTCACGAAGCAGTCCAGTCCAGTTCGTTACACATTAGAAAGGTTATTTTCGCGTTTCCATTGGCAAAAGTTGCGGCTGGTACCAACAGAACCACTCTACACTATGTGTCATGCCCTCAAGCAGTGGTGGAAGAAGTATGCAGATCTTTTTTTCATGATAATTATGCTTTCATGGTGCTGATTCTTAAATAAATTCACAGTTAATCAGCTGACACGCTGGGGAACACAGGGGGGGGAATTGGGGCCCCCCAGCAGGGTAATCCCAGTGGTGGATGAAGTATTTAGATCTTTTACTTAAGTAAAAGTAATAATACAACAATGTGAAAATACTCTGTTACAAGTAAAAGTCCTGCATTCAAAATTCTACTTAGAGTATTAAAAGAAAAAGTACTGTAGAATGGTCCATTTCAGAGTATTATATATACAGTAGATTAAATTATTGGATTATTATTACCGATGTGTTCTTGTGTAAGTAGCTTTTTACTGTTGCAACTGGTCGCGGTGCTAATATCAGCTACGTTATGTTCTGCTGGGCAGTTCAGTCCTAAAACCTTATTTTCTTACAACAGGTGTAAATCGGTTCGCACAGTAAAAGTATTTCAACCTGTTTTAAATTCAGCTGACTGTATCTTGACAGCGTAAACAAGCTGTAAACACAACATTGACAGATCGTCACCTTTTAAGTTGATGTGATGAACTTGTTAGCAAACAGCTGCTTAATTACACGTCCAGCGTTATCATTGATCAGGAGGCGTGTTTGTGAATGAATGTGAGTCCAGTCTTCTCTGTTAGCTCTGTGTTTGGTCTCCACCACCTCCTGAGGGAAATATCTGGCTCTTTAGCTGCTAAATGCTCCACTATGTTCACCAGCTGCTCGCTAACTGTGTCTGTCTGCTGTTTGCTGTTTGCTTTTCACAGCTTTTTCTCTGAAAACGACGCTACGAGAGCGCTGAGAGGGAACCAGAACAGTAAAGTTGCAGCCGGGCAGATAAACAACGAGCTGAAAGTCACTGTAAAGCTCCGTAAAGCCTCTGTAGCTTCATCGCTACCAGCAACACCTTATAACATGAAGACAAATCTCACAAAACATCACAAGATTACTGTAAACCAGAGGTGGAGGAAGTATTCAGACCCTTTACTTAAGTAAAAGTACCAATACCACAGTGTAAAAATACTCCATTATAAGTAAAAGTCCTGCATTGAAAATATTGCTAAAGAAAGGGTATTATCAGTGATATAAAATGCACCTCAAGCATCAAGAGTAAAAGTACTTAAAGCAGAAAAATGCCCCCCTATGAGCGATATATTATTACATATTATATCCGTAGATTATTATTATTTATGTGACCTATTGAAGTCTAAGTAGCATTTTACTGTTGTTGGTAAAAAAGTACAATATTTCCCTCTGAGCCCTGTGTTTTAGAGGAGCTGTAGCTGAAATCCAGAGGGGGAAAGGTGCACGGAGACAGAACAAGAGGATCTGGAGAGAGGGCGAATAATGGGGGTGGAGGGGGGGCGAAGAGGAGGGAAGTAAAGGGAGAGAGAAGAAGGGCAGGAGGAAGGGGAGAGAGGTGCACGAGAGGAACCCATGTTTGTAGGAAGCAGAGAAACAGGGACAGCGGCGGGGAGGGATCCTACGTTAGCGAGAGGAAGCATGATCCCGCTGTGAAGCCGGGCTGCTGGGGCTATATTTAGCTTCTGTTGCCATGTGCCGGGAACGTGCATGGCAGAGGGAGACACACACACACACACACACACACACACACACACACACACACACACACACACACACACACACAATAGGTTACATGTGAGTGTGTGTACAGGAGTTGTTTCAGGGATGTGATTTAAGTTTTCCTCGTGATTTCAGACACGAGATCATCAGTTTCCTTATGTCCTTTAGACGTGAGGTGATGCATGTAATGTATGCATGTATACGTGCACACACACACACACATAAACATGGATGATCTCCTTTTGCTCACACATACTGACACGTGATTTTTTTACATCTTATGCATTCACTAAAACTGGAGGAAAGGGCTGTAAAGATGTTGGTGCTGCACGTGTTTATAAACCATAATGAGGAAAATGGCATTGAAAGAAGACAGAATGAATTAAAGGTTATACTGATGAACATGTAGATGAATATTTAAAAAATAATAATACATCCAGAGCTTTTAGAAAGGTGCGGAATAAAAGTATCACTTTTCCTAAAAAAATTTAATTATGATTTTTAAAAATGTTGACGGGTCCAAAATGAATGCTTTGTTTATGTCTGTGTGAGATGTCTGACGTTTGGTTGCTGCTTCTAACAAGGCCTGTGAGCCGATAGTGTAACGTTAGCCCTGTTCTGAGACACTTTGCTGAGGTACTTGTGGTTATCTAGCCATGTAGCTCAACAGCTACAGTACTCACGTTAATATCTTCTTTCCCTTTCGGCTGTTCCCTTTCAGGGGTCGCCACAGCGAATCATGTGCCTCCATCTAACCCTGTCCTCTGCGTCCTCTTCACTCACACCCATTAGCTTCATGTCCTCTCTCACTACATCCAGAAATCCTCCTCTCTGGTCTTCCTCTAGACCTCCTGCCTGGCAGCTCCAGCCTCAGCATCAAATGAAAATACTGACATGACCACACAGTCGTCCTTTCTCTCTGTAGCCACTGTTGCTGTGTGGCGCTCAGCTGTTTGTTATAATCCGTTGTGAGATTTTGTTTTCAGCAAGAAAACACTCGGACTAACGTCAGGTCAACACCACGCTAACACTAACCCTCGCTAACGTCAACTTTTACTGTAGCTGTCAGTCTAATGTCGAGCGCTGTGGGTTTTAAAAGCATCACTACAACGTACTGTACTGTTTGATTGGATTAAAATGTAAATATTTACCTAATGTCTTATAGTGTAAGGATGACTGAAATGTCATGTAAGTGTTGCAATATAAGGCCCCTATAATTACTAAATGATGGGGGAAAAGGGTTACCTAAAGCTAGCTAGCCATATCCTCAGATTACCATAGATAACGTTACATGAAACACCACTGTACAAAGTAACCTAAATCTGTAGCTAAGGTATATATATGTTGCAGAATGAATTCATTTCTCTGTCACGAAGCATTCATCACTTGACATGACTGAGTCTGAGTCTCACTCCACTCGACCATGAAACATGCAGGTTGTGCAACGAACTGGCAACCAAAGGGGGAGGGGAGTGCATCATCTAGTGGCTGGATGTTATCAATGTTATCAATAGCACCTTTACTTATGTTGGATTTCCCTTAAAACATGTTGAAGGAGGTGACCTGGATCCTCAAAGAATTACACTGTATATGTGTGTGTGTTTCGTCAAGGCAGCAGTGAGGGTGGAGATGTGGGAATGAAAGATGAAACACCACCGTCCGTGCGTGCTTCGACAGATTTTCTCTTCAGCTCTTGACCTCTTCAGATTGTCTGTTCCATTTTGCCTTTTAAAGTTAAATGCACATCGCTCTGTAATCTGCTTTATGCACCCACGATGCAGAGCAGAGCTACAGAGCGGAGCTCAGCATCTCTCATTGGTGTGTAGTCAGTCAGTCAAGAAACAGCCCAAGGTGTCGCCATGCAAACCCGTGCAGGACGCACCAATGAGAAGATGCCGACTTCCTCTGAACCGCCTCTGATTGGCTGAGTTTCTTTAAGTCCGTTATTGTCGAGTGCCAAAACAGATTGACATTTAATTTGGTGAGTGCTGTGAAATTCAGATTACAGGCTGTTATGCGTGTGTCTCATGTGAATAAAGCAAAGCTTCAAATGTTGAGTCGCAAACAGAAGACATTATCATTTTACAGTATATCACAAATTTATATTATAACTGGTCACAGAAGGAAGCGCACCCAGTTATACGGCTGTGAGGGACTGAGCAGGCTGACACGAGGACACAGGTTTTGAAGAAATATAAATATAAACCTTGGGTAAATGGAGTGTACTTGTATAGCGCCTTTCTAGGCTTCACACACTACATATCACGTTCACACACTGATGGCAGAACTGCTCATCAGTGCAAAGAAACTAATTAACCATTCACACTAATTAACCATTCACACACACCGAAGGCACAGCCCTCGGGAGCAATTTGGGGTTCAGTGTCTTGCCCCAGGACACTTCGACATGTGGGCCGAGGGAAGCCGGGATCGAACCGCCGACCTTCCAATTGGTGGACGACCCGCTCTACCACTACTACCACAGCCGCCCCGAGAAAGACATCAACACTAAATACAAAACTACAACAGAGCCAAGTGTCTGACTTGAGCAAAGTGACTGATAGTTGAACATTGTGGGAAAGACTCTTATTTGCTTTCTTGCCGAGAGTTAGATGAGAAGATCTCATGTCTGTACGCTAACTATGAAGCTACCGCCAGCAGACGGTTAGCATAGCGGGTTCTGTTCCAGAAGTAGGAAATCCCCATTCAAAACCCCATTGACATTTGCAACTAAACTAATAACTAAACCTCGGAACAGAGCCTTTCTCAACAGTGTGTCGTGCAGCTTGCGTCATATGAAAAGTCTCTAATGTTGTTAATTCAGTTTTTCAGACAGCTACCTCTGTCCTCTGGCGATTGGGATTTGTATTTTTTTAATCTGATAATTTCATCAGATTATTTGACATTTAAAGCCTGCAGGTTATCTTAGATCCTAACCAACCATTTACCACCTTGCTGTGAAATTCATATTCCAGCAAGGGCGTAATTTTAACTCGGGGGGAGGGGGGCATGTCTTCTGTTAAGATGCTCATGTGAGCCTTCATTATTACCGTGCAATGACAGCATTTAAGCTTTTCAAGCAGTAGTGAGTGATTTCCAGACGTTTTTTTGCCCCAGATTTTGCCTCTGTGTAACCCACATGACTCGGCTGTATTTCCAGAGCGACTACATGTGGAAATGAGTGATTTTAATTTTAATCTACCGACAAAGCTCACTGAACTGGTTTTTGAAGACATATAACAAGTTGCTACAGATGTTGGTGAACTCAAGGACCAGCTCTTTTCTTTTTCAGGAGAACTTTAAACCAATGATGAAGTAACCCATTCTCCGTCTCACAGATCATAAGCAATAAAACGCACCTTTACTCAGTTCATTGCACTCAGGGGTTTAGCTGCTAAAGCCTGGCTCGGTCTGATGTAACTGCAGTAGATTATGGTGGCTAATGTTAGCTAAAGTTAGCACGCTAAAGATTAGTCTCTGCTTGTGCTACTGATTAGCATTTAGCATTATCCTGTTACTGCCACTTGTGACCACAGGGGCTGCTGTTGAGCAGAATTACACAGGCAAGAAGAGGTTTAAACCTGCTTGATTTTTTCGTATTTGGGCAGCAAAAGCAGATAAAATTACATTAAAAAAACAACACAAGATGAAGATAAGTAAGCAAATACATAACAGCCATGTTTTGTTTTTGTTTTTTACCAAAATCAAGAAGTCAATAAAAATGGACATTAAAGGCAGTTGACATACTTTTGGCAGAAGACAATACATGAGATCTGTGAGTTGATTACACAGATGTTTAAGTGAGTTCAAATATCTGAACTTATCAGGCTTTAGAGATGTAATTTTGATAGTTATAACATGATGTGGCGCCATAAAAATGGAGGGAGAAATGGGAAAAAACAGTGGTGGAAGAAGTAAAAGTACTAATACCACACTGTGAAAATACTCCACTGCAAATAAAAGTCCTGCATTCAAAACCTTATTTAAGTAAAAGTAAGTATTATCAGCTGAATGTAGTTAAAGTAAAAGTCGTCCCTGTGCAGTAAAACGCTCCCGTCAGTGTTTTATTATATCTGATGTTTCTGGATTCATATTCCTGCTGCATTCATGTGTGTGTTGCATTTTGCTGCTGCAGATGTTTAAGGTTGAGCTCATTTTAACTGCTTTATATACTGTTGGGCAGTTTAACCTGCAGCAATGCATCATGGTCTATAAGATCATCGTATGTTTGTAGCGTCGCTGTCCTGCGAGAACCACGTATCTCTAAAAAGTCGACTTTTCATGAGAGAAACAGCCTGTTTTCAGCTCTGCGACGATGCGTTTTCCAGCTGATCCGAGGGGGGGTTAAAGAGTTTATTCAGCTTCAGGAGGAGGAGAGTTTTCTCAGCGCGTAAAGGAAACTCTTCATCCTTCAGCTCATCACGAACATCTGGAGATACGAGGTTTTCACTGGACAGGAAATGAAAAACTGTAATCTGCAAAGTGACTAAAGCCGTCGGACAGATGTAGTGGAGTAAAAAGTACAATATTTGCCTCTGAGTATAAAGTTGCATAAAATAAATAGGAAATACTCAAGTAAAGTACAAGTACCTCAAATGTGTACTTAAGTACAGTACTTGAGTAAATGAACTTAGTTACATTCCACCACTTGGAAAAAACTGACATCGCTGGGACACTGAGTTACTCCTTCATGTCTAATATAGGATTTGCAGAAACACATCCTTAATGGAAACACTGGGCTCGAGAGTAGAGTTTAAGATAAAATCCTGCAAAGCTGCACGGTGCCTGTTATGATGCAACCACCAAAGGCTCTGTGAGTTTAAAAAAAAAGGTTTTTTTTAATACATATACATAAACAAATGTTCCTGTTACAACACAACAGAACAACACACAGAAACATTTGTGACAACAGACAATAGAGAAATAAATTCAGTTTCAGGAATGATAATAAGTTTAACAATAACAAATAGTTAAGAGGAATATCCTGTTACAACTTTATCTTTCTTTACCAAAGGAGATGAATTTACTTTGTAGAAAGGCTTTTCTCAGTGAATAAAAATAGTTAAAAGCAATTTTTAGTGAATAACTAGTTATCTCTACCTCACCACCTACAGCGAGTACGTCACCGCAGGCGATCTAGTGATTACGCAGAATAAAGATAAAATAGAAAAAGCTTCTTCAGCATAATTCTGGATACATTCAAACTGTAAACGGCACTTTAAACCCAGCAATACTTTTTTAGTTCATTTTGAAGTTGGTGTAACGTCTGCACGTGTCCATGCAACACATCTCCACAGGCTGGTTTTCACCCTCGTAGGTGCTGATGTACCAGCCGCGGCACTTGACAGACTCGAAAGTGAAACAAGACTTTCCCTTGCTTCTCTTGAAGAAGAGGAAACGGTCCATGTCTCCGTCGTCGTTGATCCAGTTTAAACCCTCCTCAGAGCATTCCTGCCACGAGATAGATAGAGAGAAAATGTCTCATATGAATTTAATATTAATTATTTTATGTATGGAAGCACATCTCTGCCAGTAAAAGGAAAAGAAATATAGATGGTAAGACAAAACTTTAATTTACTATGTCCAAGTTATGAGATTAAAAAGTCAAAATTTGGATTTACCAACTCAAAATTATGAGGTTCCGAACCAGGCTAGCTGTTTCCCCCTGTTTCCAGTGTTTATGCTAAGCTAAGCTAACATGGCTGCTGGCTCTAACTACATGTTTACCGTACCAACTCATTTAACTCTCTGCAAGAGAGCGAATGAGCAAATTTCCAAGAAACAAACAATTTCTTTACGTAAAAGTAACAATACGATGATGGAAACATACTCAGTTATAAGTCAAACACCAGCACTGGAATTCTTACTTTAGTATTTGATTTGATTTATTTGACATATCAAAATTATATATATATATATATATAACAGATCATACATACACTGCGACAGATACATATTCAATGAAAATGTCGAGGATAACACAATAAAGTTAAAGGATAACTTATTTCCACTGTGGTCGTCTTTCCAGGAAGAGTCTTCGGACGACTAAGGTACCCTGCACCATCACAAAGGCTAAACATGAAAACAAGACATCCTTCCATATATATAAAACGGCAAAGCAAGGCAAAAGAAAAGAAAAACTGCATCTTTCTCTATGCATACACATGTATACATCAACACACTTACTGTACACACACACACGCACAGGCTACTTACACGCATACCTACACACACCTATCACAGCCATAAATGCATACATACACACACACACCACAAAGTGTCCTCCTAAACCTACGACAGCACTGACTTGGTTTTATCTCTAAGCTGCCATGTACAGAAAGGTATTTTTGCCCGGAACATGTCTTAAATCTACGTGGCACAACGTCTGTGGCCCTGCCTCTAGTTAAATATCCATGTGAGTCCCTAACTAGCATAAAATCATTCTTAAAATACCGTGGCCCATTTTATGTGCAAGTCTCAATTTCAGCTGCCTTACCCTATTTTCTACCGTTAATTCCTTGAATCACGAAGGGCCAACGTGAGACTTGGGGCTAAGGTTCAATACCAGTTTATTTTAAGCTGTTTGAAGTTTAGTTTTAATCCCCTTGGGGGTGCTACTGTACCGTGTAGCACAGGCGAAGTCAAAGTGAGGCTGTATTAAAACTGAGGATAACATTTTCATGGTTTCCTTATCCAAGCATTGGGCCTTACGCGCCAGAGATCTGATTTTCTCGTTCACCTCGGTGCTCTTTGTCTCGGGATCGGTCCAACTCACAGTATTTAACATGTTTTGGCAGGAATCAGAGTGTCTCCCACTGTCAACACTGAGCTCCGAGGACCCACTCAACCTTATTTTTGAACCAGATAACATAGATTCAGTTTTCCCAAAGTGCACAGACAACTTATTTTCAGACAGCCGGTTACTGATGTTTTTCACTTCATTACTTAACTGGCTCTGACGTGTATCTGTTGAGCGAGACTCTCTAAAACCAGACTGCATTTCATACAACAAGTGTAGCTGTTAATTCGCTCCCAAAATGGAAAACCGGTCGATAATTTCCCTCTTTTCCGATTTGCTCCCTTCCTTATACAAAGGAATCAAATCAAATCTTTTGGGACTCTACCAGACTCAATGGAGAGATTAAAAACACGAGTGAGATATGGTGCAGTATGTTCAGCGGCATCTTTCAGAAATCTGGCAGGCATTTTATCTAGACCTTTAGAACGCTTAAGATCTTTAACACCTTGTCCTGTGGAACCATAGAAAGGCCAAATGAGTCCGCCACACACCGAAACAACTATTTTCCATCATGCATCCACAGATTGCCTGGCAGCCTACCTACTAGTTGTTTAGCCACACAAAAAATATTAAACTTATCTGCAACCTCGGATCGATCAGAGGAAAGCTCGCCATTAATGTTGAGGGATATTATTTGCCTTATTCTCGAGCCTTTTGCTGCACCCAGTTTGTTTCAGACACCGCCAAAGTTTCCTTGGGTTGCTTTTGTAAAGTACAGAAGTTTTATCAGTAAACTGTACTTTAAGTATCGAACGTGAAAGTACTTATTATGAAGTGGAATGGCCCTTGTGAGTGTTATATCATTATGTATTACATTATTTTATTATCATTACTGATATATCAATGTTCGAGCAGCGTTTTACAGCTCGAGGTGGAGGATTCTATGAAAAAGGACTAAAAATCTCAATCAAGTGAGCACAAATGTTACCATAAAAGCTGGAGGTGTGTGTGTGTGTGTGTGATTTTCGGCTTACCTCCAGATTCAACTCAGCTTTGTTGCCTTCCATAGAGCAGGAAATGTGGAAGTTGTTGTTGGTGATGGACAGAACAACAGCCTGACCGTCTTCAGCAGAGACATCTGCAGTGATGTACTTCGACAGTTTAAAATTCACTAACGTGGGGAAAAAGAGACAAGAGAGCGAATGAAAGAATGAACATGATCTAATGTTCGTTTAAAGACATTGTAGTATTGTATTGGAGGACATTTGTTTTGCTCGCCACTGTGGAAGAAGTACTCAGATCTTTTACTTAAGTAGAAGTACCAAAACAACAATGTAAAAGTAGTCCATTGTAAGTAAAAGCCCTGCATTCAAAATCCTACTTAAGTAAAAGTACATAAGTATTAACGTAGTTAAAGTATGAAAAGTAAAAGTACTGGTTCTGCAATAAAACGTCTCCTGTGACTGATATCTGATTCTGTCTGACATTACTAGATTGTTAATACTGCTGCATCAACGTTAGAGCAGCATTTTACTGTTGTAGCTGCTCAAGGTGGAGCTAGTTTTAACTGCTTTATATACAGTTAGCTAGTTTTAACTGCTTTATATACAGTTAGCTAGTTTTAACTACTTTATATACAGTTAGCTAGTTTTAATTACTTTATATACAGTTAGCTAGTTTTAACTGCTTTATAAACAGTTAGCTAGTTTTAACTACTTTATATACAGTTAGCTAGTTTTAATTACTTTATATACAGTTAGCTAGTTTTAACTGCTTTATAAACAGTTAGCTAGTTTTAACTACTTTATATACAGTTAGCTAGTTTTAACTGCTTTATATACAGTTAGCTAGTTTTAATTACTTTATATACAGTTAGCTAGTTTTAACTGCTTTATAAACAGTTAGCTAGTTTTAACTACTTTATATACAGTTAGCTAGTTTTAACTGCTTTATATACAGTTAGCTAGTTTTAACTACTTTATATACAGTTAGCTAGTTTTAATTACTTTATATACAGTTAGCTAGTTTTAACTGCTTTATAAACAGTTAGCTAGTTTTAACTACTTTATATACGGTTAGCTAGTTTTAACTACTTTATATACAGTTAGCTAGTTTTAATTACTTTATATATAGTTAGCTAGTTTTAACTGCTTTATAAACAGTTAGCTAGTTTTAACTACTTTATATACAGTTAGCTAGTTTTAACTGCTTTATATACAGTTAGCTAGTTTTAACTACTTTATATACAGTTAGCTAGTTTTAATTACTTTATATACAGTTAGCTAGTTTTAACTGCTTTATATACAGTTAGCTAGTTTTAACTACTTTATATACAGTTAGCTAGTTTTAATTACTTTATATACAGTTAGCTAGTTTTAACTGCTTTATAAACAGTTAGCTAGTTTTAAATTACTTTATATACAGTTAGCTAGTTTTAACTGCTTTATAAACAGTTAGCTAGTTTTAACTACTTTATATACAGTTAGCTAGTTTTAACTGCTTTATATACAGTTAGCTAGTTTTAACTACTTTATATACAGTTAGCTAGTTTTAATTACTTTATATACAGTTAGCTAGTTTTAACTGCTTTATATACAGTTAGCTAGTTTTAACTACTTTATATACAGTTAGCTAGTTTTAATTACTTTATATACAGTTAGCTAGTTTTAACTGCTTTATAAACAGTTAGCTAGTTTTAACTACTTTATATACAGTTAGCTAGTTTTAATTACTTTATATACAGTTAGCTAGTTTTAACTGCTTTATAAACAGTTAGCTAGTTTTAACTACTTTATATACAGTTAGCTAGTTTTAACTGCTTTATATACAGTTAGCTAGTTTTAATTACTTTATATACAGTTAGCTAGTTTTAACTGCTTTATAAACAGTTAGCTAGTTTTAACTACTTTATATACAGTTAGCTAGTTTTAACTGCTTTATATACAGTTAGCTAGTTTTAACTACTTTATATACAGTTAGCTAGTTTTAATTACTTTATATACAGTTAGCTAGTTTTAACTGCTTTATAAACAGTTAGCTAGTTTTAACTACTTTATATACGGTTAGCTAGTTTTAACTACTTTATATACAGTTAGCTAGTTTTAATTACTTTATATATAGTTAGCTAGTTTTAACTGCTTTATAAACAGTTAGCTAGTTTTAACTACTTTATATACAGTTAGCTAGTTTTAACTGCTTTATATACAGTTAGCTAGTTTTAACTACTTTATATACAGTTAGCTAGTTTTAATTACTTTATATACAGTTAGCTAGTTTTAACTGCTTTATAAACAGTTAGCTAGTTTTAACTACTTTATATACGGTTAGCTAGTTTTAACTACTTTATATACAGTTAGCTAGTTTTAATTACTTTATATATAGTTAGCTAGTTTTAACTGCTTTATAAACAGTTAGCTAGTTTTAACTACTTTATATACAGTTAGCTAGTTTTAACTGCTTTATATACAGTTAGCTAGTTTTAACTGCTTTATATACAGTTAGCTAGTTTTAATTACTTTATATACAGTTAGCTAGTTTTAACTGCTTTATATACAGTTAGCTAGTTTTAACTGCTTTATATAGTTAGCTAGTTTTAACTGCTTTATATACAGTTAGCTAGTTTTAACTGCTTTATATACAGTTAGCTAGTTTTAATTACTTTATATACAGTTAGCTAGTTTTAACTGCTTTATAAACAGTTAGCTAGTTTTAACTACTTTATATACAGTTAGCTAGTTTTAACTGCTTTATATACAGTTAGCTAGTTTTAACTGCTTTATATACAGTTAGCTAGTTTTAACTACTTTATATACAGTTAGCTAGTTTTAATTACTTTATATACAGTTAGCTAGTTTTAACTGCTTTATAAACAGTTAGCTAGTTTTAACTACTTTATATACGGTTAGCTAGTTTTAACTACTTTATATACAGTTAGCTAGTTTTAATTACTTTATATATAGTTAGCTAGTTTTAACTGCTTTATAAACAGTTAGCTAGTTTTAACTACTTTATATACAGTTAGCTAGTTTTAACTACTTTATATACAGTTAGCTAGTTTTAACTGCTTTATATACAGTTAGCTAGTTTTAACTACTTTATATACAGTTAGCTAGTTTTAATTACTTTATATACAGTTAGCTAGTTTTAACTGCTTTATATACAGTTAGCTAGTTTTAACTGCTTTATATAGTTAGCTAGTTTTAACTGCTTTATATACAGTTAGCTAGTTTTAACTACTTTATATACAGTTAGCTAGTTTTAACTGCTTTATATAGTTAGCTAGTTTTAACTGCTTTATATACAGTTAGCTAGTTTTAACTGCTTTATATACAGTTAGCTAGTTTTAACTGCTTTATAAACAGTTAGCTAGTTTTAACTACTTTATATACAGTTAGCTAGTTTTAACTGCTTTATATACAGTTAGCTAGTTTTAACTGCTTTATATACAGTTAGCTAGTTTTAACTACTTTATATACAGTTAGCTAGTTTTAATTACTTTATATACAGTTAGCTAGTTTTAACTGCTTTATATACAGTTAGCTAGTTTTAACTGCTTTATATAGTTAGCTAGTTTTAACTGCTTTATATACAGTTAGCTAGTTTTAACTGCTTTATATACAGTTAGCTAGTTTTAACTACTTTATATACAGTTAGCTAGTTTAGTCCAGTGGTTCCCAACCTAGGGGTCGGGCCCCTCCAAAGGGTCACCAGATAAATCTGAGGGGTCGTGAAATGATTAATGGGAGAGGAGAGAAGAAAAAACTAAGTTCTGATATAGAAAATTGTATTAATTTCTTTGGGACTTTTCTCTAATGTTTTACTATTTTGGGTCTCAAACGTGACATGGGGCACCAGCTTGACACAGTTGCTTTTTTTTGTCACAAGCCAAAAGGGTTGAAAGCCAATGGATTTATCTGTAACAATTTATTGTATTTTATAAGATTATTTTTTTATCAGTAAAATCTTATCAATATCAAAAGTAACTACAACTGTTGAATAAATGTAGTATAAAGTACAATATTTCCCTCTTAAATGTAGTGGAGTAGCAGCAACAAGTAGCATAAAGTACAAGTACCTCAAAATTGATTGTACTTAAGTACAGTGCTTGAATAAAATGTACTTTTCACCACCAGACTTGTGATCCTTGTACCTTTGTATTCACCGTTTCCTCCTTGCAGAGTGATGGCCTTCAGTTTTAACTTTACTGCATCACAGACGACGTCTTTATTATTTAGGTCACACAGAGTAAACAGCTTCACACTGTCGGCTCGGTTGTATATTTTTTTCAGATTCATGGAGGAGTTTTCCGTCTTCTCGACAATAATTTCTGTGGAAAGGTGGAAGCAGATGCTTTCAGAAAAGGAGATGCAAAATAAGAACAGAGTGTTGGCAAAGTCTTAAAGAGAGCCAATTTTATGTTTTTTGTATAGGGGCTTTTCTATATACATATATTTCTATATACAACAGCAAGAAGCAAGAAGAAAAATAATCATGGTTACAATAATGGCAAACATTTATTTTCACATTTTTATCTCCGAGCTATTACAGAATAATAACAGGAATAGGGAGCAAGTTTCAACTTAGTTGTATTAAACTGAAATGACAAGGTGCCCAAATTATCGCAATCCACCCAAAACTATTTTTACCCACCGAATTAAATAAAAAGTAGCCCAATTGGGTGGAAAACTGCCCAACACAGCTAGTTTCTGTTGCACTAGCGTCTGTAATCGCTCATTCAACATTTCTTTCATCTGTCTTTCTGAAAAAATGAAGCGTGTTCCTGGACTTTACTTTCCTTTTTTTAAAACAAATTGGCTCCACTGTAGCACTTGCTATAAGAAAATGAAACCTTTGTGATTTTAAGAAAGTTCAACACGACTCCCACTCCCACCAACATTTACAAACACTGCAACACAAATACTCATCGTAACTTGGTTTCTTCCACATGCAAAAAATTCACCAACGCTCACTTCAAAAGTCATTTTTCCAACTCTCATAATTGTCACAGCCTGTCATGTCCTCACCAGCCTGTAATCACCCACACCTGCTCCTAATTACACTCCTGCCCTCAATCAGCCCCAATCACACCCAGTATGAAACCACTCCACTCTCCTCACTCAGTGTTCGACCTTGTTCGCGTGTAGGACTCCACGCACCAGACTACACAAACGGCCATTGTGTTGGTTTCCAGTGTCTCCTGTGGCTTCACCAGTGGTTCCCCAGTCTCAGCTACCTCCCTTCAGCCACGACCCGTTTCCTAGCACTCTCCTGGCTGTTTTTCAATAAAGAGCATCCCAGTCATTCTCGGTGTCTCCCTCCTGTCTGTCAATTGTAACAGTAATCTCCACTGTCTTAAAAACTTCTGCAGCGTTCACTCCTCTCTTGCTTTTTCAATAAAGAGCATCCCAGTCATTCTCGGTGTCTCCCTCCTGTCTGTCAATTGTAACAGTAATCTCCACTGTCTTAAAAACTTCTGCAGCGTTCACTCCTCTCTTGCTGTTTATTAGAGACATGTCTGAGCTAACCGTCGCCCCCTGGCTCACCCGTGGACTCGCCTTTTCTTTTGAGCTGTGACATTTAGCCCGTGAATGTCTACGGCTTATCAGAAATACTTTATGGAAAGCGAGCCACATGACGGCTCTGTTGTTTTTGGTTATTAGTGTTGTTACAAACGTCCGTTGGATTTAGAATGAGGACTTCCTGTTTCTGGAACAGAACTCAGAAGTTCTGGTTTCACTTCGGCTTGCTATAACATTTAATGGAACTTATGATGACGTGAAACAGTGTTTTTTTTTTACCCACCGTCCACCAGGCTGTCCATGATCGTGCTGCAGAGCTCATCACCACTGAGCTGCCTGCCACAGCGAGTTAGGGGCTTTTTCATCCTGTTTATCGCCACCAGCAGGGTAGCTAGACACTGCATGGTCATTGGGTTGTGGGAAACCATGAGGTCCAGTCCCTCATCAAGTGTGAAGATCCTGTCCTGACCATCCTGCACCTAACAAAGAACAATTTAATTTTATTTATATAGCGCCAATTCATAACAGATGTTATCTCATTGCACTTTTCACAGAGAGCAGGTTACAGAGACCCAACAAATCCCAAAATGAGCAAGCCCTCGGCGACATACGTACATACGTATGTGGAAAATCACAATGCTATTGTGGAATTACATTTTCATTTTCAAGTTTACAATATCATTTAAATATAGTCCCCCATAGGCTTCCATAATTATACATTAACAGCAAAATATTGCTAAAGATGACATGTTTTGATAAAAAGGAAAAAGCAGTTCAATTTATTGAAATAATGGTTCGGGATAGGAACAAAGCTGTAGCATGAGTCTCAGAGCCTGATAGAGTGGAGAATATGTGGTTTAGTAGAGAGCAGTGGTGAATGTAACTAAGTACATTTATTCAAGTACTGTACTATAGTACAATTTAGAGATACTTGTACTTTACTTGAGTATATCCATGGCATTTTCTGATACTTTATACTTCCACTCCACTACATTTCAGAGGGAAATATTGTACTTTTTACTCCACTGCATTCATTATTTCACAGCTATAGTTACTAGTTACTTTTCAGATCAATATTTTATACATAAAATATATGATCAGTTAAAATTAATTCTACAAAATTACTCAATTACTTCAACTACAATGTTCTTGTTACCATATCGGTGACCGGTGAATCGGTTGGGCTCTATTCCTGTGTGCCACTAGCTGATCGAGTCACGTCAGTTTTCTCCCAGTTAAATTCATATAATATCAATAATTTATGCTTAAAAATTACATTTTTTTGAATCAAGACCTTTCAATATTTGGATCAAGTAGCCTGTGAAAAATAAGATTTATCAGGTTAAGTAGTCTACAGCTGTTATTTCAATGTGTAAGATACATATTTAATCCACGTTTAGGTAAATATAAGCAATATTAAAGAACTCTGATCGGGATCAGGGTGATGATCAGGATATACAGTATATCATATTGTATTCATATAATAATAATAATAATAATAATAATAATAAAACTTTATTTATAGAGCACTTATCAAAACAAAGTACAAAGTGCTTCACAACAAGAGAAATAAAATATCACAGTATATACAAGCATTGTCATCTCACATACTTATACTCTTTATACTACGAAACTAGGGCATCTGAAAGTGAGAATGCACGCACATGAAAGTGAAAATGTAAAAGGAACATGAGAGTGAAAGTACATGTATGTGAGAGGCCATACGTTTATTTTGGCTTGCATGGACCCTCATAAATAATAATTAATCTTACCCGGCAGCAGGATTCAAATCTTGTCTCATCTGATTCAGGTGAGCTGAAATACAAAACAGATAAATATCAAATACACCATTATAAATGTTCTTAATTAGCAGTTACAAGGTTTTATTAATGGAAAGTTTAATGCGTGTGAATTGTTTTGTTTGACATACAGTATACTTGTAATTAAAATCAATTTTGCCCGATTGTTAATTTTCATTGTTTTTGTCATGTTTTGTTCTGCAAGAACTGAACAAGATGCTGTAAACAGAAGTGAAACACACCGTCTGCCTGACCGGCTGGGGCTGGTTCTGCTGAGGATGTAATGCTGTTTACAAATTATGTAATTCATTTCAAAAATAAAACACATATCAAGTATTATCTAAAATCACACGTTTTTTTTAAGTTTTTCACTTGTAATCTTGATTTTTTTCCCCAATAGTTAATGAAGAAAGTATTTCGAGAGACTCATTTCGTGCGATTTAAAAAATAATGCAAAGATAGGTACAAACTTTCTTGAACTTACCTCTTTAAAGCCTGAGACAGATCGAAGTCGCACATTGTCTCGATGTATACTGTTAAAGAATGATTAAATGATTGAAAAGTTAACTGAAATGATCTTTTTTCTCTGTCACTTTCCAGCTGATAGTCTCACTACACTCGAACTGCTGACTGAGCTTCTCTTTAAGGGCAGCAGTTGCAGCCTCTCAGCTTCCTTGATGTAGTTGTGAAACCACAAGAAGGACCACACTAGCACTTACCAATGCAAATGGAAAACACGCTCACCACTTAACACCACATTTCGGGACAGTAAAGATTCTGCAATGAGTAACACTTGTGATGATTCATTTTGGCTCCTGTGAAACAAAACATCTGTTCTGTTTTTATTCATTTTCTGAAACGGGGAACAATAAAAAGACAATACATAACTGACCATTCGCTAATCCCCGCCAACCTTAGTTCCCGTTGCTACGCCTGTCAAAGCTTTATCAACGCAACATGACACCATCTGGCAAGGTGCTGCGCTGGCCAATCATGCAAGTGCACATTCCAGGTAGATCACTCTGTAACGTGAACCGCGTGTTTCTGCCGTTTACCTCGAGATCGGCGTAACAGAAGCTAAAATAGTTGCTGCTGGGTTAACTTTCCAGAGTTGTAAAGTCCTGTCTGTGAGTTTTACAAACCGTTGTACAGTGTTTTGCCGTCTGATAAGCCTTCAAAAGCATTAATCTGTTACTCAAACTGGACTTCCTGGATAATATTTCATTGCCTCCCCGCTGCCTTAAACGACAGCCCCCGCCAACGCAAACTACGCAGGGCTGTTTGCTAAAAGACCGAGGGGAAAGCTACATGTCCCAGACAAAAGGTCATCATCCTCACCAGTTGATGAGCCATGTAGAAGACACAGAAATAAAGCAGCAGCACTGTTCGTGTATTGCAGGGTAGAGCTATTTAGTCCTATCTGAGCTATCGCAATTACAAGGTCGACCTCCGAGTCGTAAGTACGACTGGAAAACTCAGATTTTTGTGAAAGCTCTTGTATATCCAAGCTGGCATTTACTAACAGTGAAGTGCCTGATAACCAAAGAAATACGGACGCCTCACATCAGCCACAGACCGTCGTTCAGTGTAATTAAATGAAAATGTAATATATATGGAGTTATATTGTCTGTGATCATACAACCGTCCTGATGACGTAAGCCACTTGTAAACCATTAAAAAGGAATCTTTCTCATTTCTACTGTCCATCCCATAAGACGTGACTGCGGGTCTAGCATTATTATACAGTATTATGAAAAGTATTAAACATTTTAATGCTATTTTGTTCTAACATAACCTTTGGATGGTTCGGATGCTTACCGTAGAAAAACATACTTGGACAGGCAACACGGTAGTTAGATTTATGCTTTAATGTTTGTGTTTTTTAACATTATGCTTCACTTTTACAAGATTGGAGGATGAGAAGTAACCAGTGATTTGGCAAATGTAAAGCTATGTAACGGTAGTTTGCTTGGAGCTGCTGGAGTGTAAACTTCCACAAATCCAATAAAGAGCAGGACAGAGCTGCTAACGTTAGCCGACTTTTGCTCTTTTATTGTTGGTTTTGGAACGGTGATATAAACCTCCAAACTCTTTAGATGCTGAGTATCGCTCCTATAAGAGGCCTGTGCACATTGTTATCCCATGTGGAGAAATTCAAACCTTGACAGGCCTGCCCTGCCTAGTTAAAGTCGCTAAACTATGATTGGACAATCGCTGGCTGGGGGGCGGGGTTTAGCGAACGGCCAATTACAGGGGTTAATTTCTCCTTTAAGTAGCTTTAAGGTTGTTAAAATCATCTTATTCCACGCTGTCTGACAGTATCTCATATCTATTGTGTAACATGTCGTTATTGCTCTTCATTGAAGCTATATGATGCTTACACATATTCAAACCCACGACTCAGATGTTATTTATCCCTGCATTATTCCACAAAATGGAAATATCCCAGCTTATACGTCATTTTAGACACATTTGCCTGAAATTTTTCAACGCAATCAGGCATTTTACATTCAGCTTCTGGTTCACTGTTTTACTCTTTTCTATTGGGTGACACTGCTGCATGTGACGTCATGTGGTTTTGTTGTGGATCTACTGGTAATATGAACTCATTTGACCCAGAAAAAAACTTTCCCCCACCTCCAGGTTCTAAGCACTGACAGGTGGTTTCAGTCTGAGGCAGCTCTCAGCACCGTTTGACGGAAAATATTGTGGTTGTAAACATTTCATTACATGCTGAGATACGTTTTTATTTTGTCAATGCTGGTTTTAGCAGATCCATCAGTGATTTATTCAACCTTTACAGGCCCCACATATGTCCGATACAGAGTGGTGTATGTGCCATGATGCCATGCTTCCTCTACTGCAGAAGGTCTACACATGCAAATGAAGACTTGGGGAACCCCCAAGTCTGGTTGAGGTTTTAGGATGCTAAAGCGGTGAAGGGTTAAAAGGTCTAATGAAATGTAAACTTTCACTAAAACAACAACAATAACACGAAACCCAGATAGTCAATAAGTGGTGGAGAGATGGTTTTTGGAAGGACTGTAAACCAAAACAGCTGAAGCGTGCTGAGTAATATTCACCACGACATTTAACTGAACTAAAGAGGAGTCCAGCGAGTTTCTCTGATTCTAATTAGTAAAGTGAAGACTGAAGACTAATAAAAAGGGGGTGTGAGGATTGTTCACTGCTGTCTTGGTTAGGCGGATATGTCACAGATTACTGGTTCAGGCTTTCAGCTGTTAGGCACGATGACCATTTTACCTTCACAGTGGGGCTATATACCAGATCTGCACTGGTATTCACTGCTTCAGAAAATAACCCACAGCCTCGTACGCCGAGTGTGACGCTGACCACAGCTCTCCCCGTCTCCCGTCTCTTCAGCTTTTATGAAGTATTACAACCTAAAACGTGCAAACGTGCAGCTGCTGGGTGGTGGCTGACTCAGCTGGGGCTTATCGTTAATAATGACAAGCGCAATCACAGTGCAATAGTTGATACAGTTCGAATTCGATGCTGGCGAATCAAATGAATTGATTCAGTATCAAATGCCCCGGATAAAGATTAGTCTCTGATCTTCCTCGTGTTGTATTTATTGAATTTGTGACATCTGTTTTGCTGAGATTGGATGGGATGACAGTGGCTACATTTCTCAGTTTCAAAGATGTAGAGCTGCAATATGATGCAATCTTTCAGGAAACTCCGTGCCCTGATGGCATTATAGTCAGCCCCACGCATTTTAACAACCACAAACATGGGGGGAAATTACAGTGTAGTTTCCCAGACAGAAGGTCACCGAGACAGATGTGGAAACGCTGCAGATATACACCAGAAATGGAGTGTGTTCAATTTGTTGTCGCTTTGATGCGTTTAGCCCGATGTAGAAAGTTAAAATACACATTTAGAAATGCTACATTTTATATTCTGTAGCAGGAGATTAATTATAGATCAGTGTGCTACACAACATACTGACCTGGGTGTCTGACAAGAAGCCGACCTCTGATGCAGATGTTCGTGTGGCAGGAAGTGGCGGTTGTCCACATGACACATACACAGAGGCAAGTCGTCGTTGATACTTCCACTGCTTGTGTGTTAAGATGTGTTTAAAGTGTTACTACGGCTGTGTGTAGAAGAGTGACCGAAATTGGCACTCAACGATTTACAAAACGTGTACAAATGTTTTTAAGTAATCAACATGAAACCAGGGCTCCCGCAGAAATACATCCACACCTCGTCCTTTAAACCTGCAGGAACGACGGTGTCAGATCATCACCTTTTAAGCTGATACAATCAACTTGTCAGCAAACAGTTGTTTACTTACACGTCCAGCAGTTACGGAGCAACATTATCATTCATTTGGAGTTGTGTTTGTGTCGCCTGATTAATGAAGTCCAATATTCTCTCTCTGTCAGCTCTGTGTTTGTTCTCCACCACCTCCTGAGGGAAATATCTGGCTCTTTAGCTGCTAAATGCTCCACTGTGTTCACCGGCTGCTCTCTAAATGTCACTGTGTGTGTGAGCAGTGAGAGTGAACCGCAACGGTAAAGTTGTTGGCCAGAAAACAAAAAAAAAAAACTGCTAAAACACTATCAAGCTCTGCAGAGCTGAGGGGAACTGAGTTTGACACTACGAGCGGCACGCTTTCACATTACTGCGACGGTGGCCTGACACATACGCAGACAAACCCACAGCTGTTCATCACATTCTGATTCAA
Source organism: Siniperca chuatsi (assembly GCF_020085105.1). NCBI lineage: Eukaryota > Metazoa > Chordata > Actinopteri > Centrarchiformes > Sinipercidae > Siniperca > Siniperca chuatsi. The sequence continues at coordinate 3,027,057 of NC_058059.1, forward strand.
ATGACTTTCAGACTTTCTTTTTATTCCTCAAAGCTCCAATTTAGATTTTAAATAGATATAAAACAGAAAAAGGAAAAAGAAACGATGAACAAACACAATATATATACGCACAAAAAAGGGTTTAGTCACCAATGAGGAATAAAATACTGCATAGTAAGGGAAAATTAAAATATAAATACCTATATGTGTATATACTGTACCTGTACATACATAATGTACATGTGTGGTAGTGTACACAACAATAAAACACAAAATAAATTAAATAAAAGTACAGAATATGGCACACTCATTTTATGTTACAATTCAATAACGTTAACTTAGTGCTGTGGTGCACCAATGCGACAGGTTGCGTTCAGTCACGTGAATTTGGACGTTAGCCGGCCTCTACGTCCCTCTAAATGGTAAAATAGTTCCCTGTGTGTTTTTATTACAGAGTGTGTAGTACGTCTGAGTCACATGATAAAACAAATTTAATCTTAACCAGGTTTCGATCTGTTTCACCATAAATGCATCACGGCTTTCTGCGGTGCCCTTTTCATTTGTTTCGCCCCCGGGCCCCTCAGACAAACCGAGTCCACCGCTGTTACACAGTCACTAGATCCATCATAAAAATATTAATTATAGCTGCTTTAAATCATATTCTTTTCCAGGGGGTACTATTTTTTTTAAGGATTTTGGGGCATTTTAAGTCTCCATTACCAGGTCAGCAGTAGAGAAATGAAGGGAAACGAGGGGAGAGAGAGATGGCAAACAAAGATGTCGCCATCTCTCAGACGGTAGAAAAGGTTTCAGTCGTAGTCGTCTGGACGCTGTTTTCAGAATCAAGGCGTTTCGGCTCCCATCCGGAAGTCATTCTCAATTGTGAAAAAATGGACCAGGAATTGAGAATGACTTCCGGATGGGAGCCGAAACGTGTTGATTCTGAAAACAGTGTCCAGACGACTACGACTGAAACCTTTTCTACGATAGACCACTCCTGGACGAATGAGGGACTACACCGTCTCATCTCTCAGATGGTTCAGCGCCTTAGCCTTTACTACTAGGATGCCCCAAATGTGGTTTACCTCGGCTTATTTTGATCAAACAAGCCCAAAAAAAAAAAAAAAATCGGCCAGACCAAACCCACATCAGTGATTTCTAGCTTCTACCCTCCAGGTGCAGAGCGCCCCGACGCCCTGATCTGCAGCCCGTTCCACCAGCTGGAGGTAAGTTCAAACATAGCTTAGTTTGAACATGGAGCAGGAGTTATGCTATAACTTGCACCATACAAATGAATTACAAGAGGGTTAAGATAGAACTTAAATTTTACACCTCCCCTGAGCGAGGGAGGAACAATTGGAAAGACGAGAGAGACGAATGATAAAAGTGCCTGAGGATTTCTTTTACTTCTTCGATATTTACACCAGCAGCATTCAAGACGGATTGAAATTCTAGCCAGATGTTGAAAAGGTGTAAATGCATCCGTCTCTCCAAGACGAATACGTGATCTTTACTCCTCCCATAGTGCAAGCAGTCATTGGAAATATCCGCTCACTGTCTGATATCCGTAATACATCCACGGTCTGTCGGCAGCTAAAGTTACACTGAAATAAGCCGTTTCTCATTAAAGCAACAAGGGAAAATGGCTCCAACGATTTCTACACATACAATCAAGTACAAATGGGAGAAATTATGATTTGATGAAAAACATATCCATATATTTGCGTGAAAGAGGAAAACATTGGTGAGCTGCTGATGTTAAGTACATTTATTGTCACAATTATATGTAAAGAATCTGGCTACAATTGGTAGAAAGGACAGGAGACCTTAACACCACGTTAAATAACGGATATATGTTTCAAACATCCAGCTTCTGCCACTCCAACTGCGGTAGTATTAATACAAGCACACACTAAAACATTTGTGACAGTGTAGGTGTTACACTGTATTCTGTGACCTGATGAAGAATTTCAGCTTTATCGCCACTGCAAACGTTTTTCTCATACTTTATAGCATGCTTTATTTTGATAGTTGTCACCAAATGGCACCGTAGCGTTTAGATAGGGTGGGTGAATTTCTGATGCATGACTTTGTATCCATGAAGCGTCCCTTACCGGTTTAGCTGCTCCTGAACAAACAGAGCGACTTCAAGCAGGTCAGAGTGACCTCCACCCGAACAATCAGACTTTAGACGTCTCCCAGTGTCTCAAACCAAGGAGGCAAATGAAATCAGGCAGCGCCATCAGGCATCTGTCTTCTCCAACAGCAAAGATTGATAACCACCTTCTCATAATCACTACATCTGGATCTCATAACTAGGAGACCTTTCCTCATATGAGATACAGAAGTCGTAATTACACGATTTTGTTTTTTTTGGTGAATGAAATGCGCCTCTGCACAAACATTAATGGACCACGAAAATAAAGTGTCACATCCTGTTATATTTTGGTGCTTCCTGTTGAAGCAACGCCTCTGTGGTGATTCGTATCTGGCTTTCACTTGTTCATTCATTTATTCCAATAAAACTTACATGCAGCAAACATCTCACCTGGTGTTGTGTCTATTGTTATGTTCGGCGTTTGAGCCAGCCGTAAGACTAAACAGACAACTCCATATAGCACACCGCAAACAATGCCCTCTTTTGTATAATGAATAATGTTAAATAACATCTACTTTAAAGTAACACATTTGGAAAAGCATGTGCGATGTAAATGTAGGTGTGCTTGTTGCTCATAATGGGGAAACCACCAGTGTGAACTATGTAAATAGTAGCTTTCACTCACAGCTGCTTCACTGTGTGTATGTGGGTGAGCACGTGGTCGCATGCTTGCTCGCTATGTGTCTGCTTGTCGTCCCTATAAAATCTAGTTGCTTCTGCTGTTGGCTTTTGATGATATAAATCAAAAATGTCCTGGTTTGTCAAGTGTAGTGTGAACGCTAAGAGGAACTGACACCAAAACCTCAGAGGGCTTTTTAAAAGGTCCAAGCCTCAGGTTAAAGGGGGGTTACGTTCCTGATGCTGTGGTTTTGGTTTGCGCCTTGTTTTTTGTGAAAGTATGTAAACGTCAGCGTGACTTAAAGCGGCTATAATTCACAACGCAAATGTGAATGGTTGTCACTCGTAGCGATGAGTGAATGATCAGCTGAATCCGCAGCTCCCCTCGGCTTTACGGAGCTTTACAGGGCGTTTCAGCTCGTTGTTTATCTGTCCGGCCGCAGCAGGCGGCTGTTTCCAGAGAAAAAAGGGCTGTATTGTGTCATACTGAAAGGTGTTTCTAATATTTAAGTTTACCCGTATTGATATAAATAGGATGGAGAAAATATTAGAAACACCTCTCGGTATAACGTGGCATAATTCAGCAGCACTGTTGTTGCCAAAATGGCCACACAGTTGAATCGACACCTCTCTAAAACAGTTTTATTGTAACCTTCACGAAGGGAGGATTTGTTGCAGACTGTTGTATTAGACTGCATTAGTTTTAGCTAGGTGTACCTAATAAACTGGCAACTGAGTGCAAGAGTGTGTGTGTGTGTGTGTGTGTGTGTGTGTGTGCATATATTTAAATAAACGTATAATTCGTGATTTGGTTTATCAACCTTTATGGACAGCAAGGAAATCAGTGCAATAACTGAGCTAAAAAAACATACAGATGCAAACACTAAGTACATTTACTCAAGCACAGTACTTAAGTATAATTTTGAGGTACTTGTACTTGAAAATAATAATAATAATAATAATAATAATAATAATAAAGTCATGTCTTGATGCAGTATGTCTGTGTGGGAACAGAAAAGGCAAACCAAAAGAACACATTTAGAACAGGATTGAGTTTATTTCCTAAGAAACTTGATTATTGAAAGTGTTAAATGCAATGGAGTCTCAATTCACCCAAAACCGGCAGCATACCCGAAAATAACAATAATAATAATAATAATAATAATACAATTGAGAAGTTCTATACAAATGTAACCTGGACAGAATGAGGAATTGATTTAACTGTTTAGTTTTCAATAACTCTTGTAGTAACAGTGTCGTTGTACCTGAAAACTGAGACCAATTACCTAAAAAAAAACACTACATCCTGGAATTATACTTTAAGCATATATTAATACACAGTTCTCCAAATCACCCCACCCAACATTTCTCTCAATCAGTATAAGTAGCACAGTAATGATTATCTTTTTACATTCAGTCTTCTGAAACCATGGAAATGAACTTATAACAAAACAAAAACATAAGTAAAAACAGCTGAAAAATATTTACTCAGAATCACAAAGTCAAAAATTTCTCCTGGAATATGGCGAAATGCTCGAGAGCGACGACACTGAACGAATCAAACACACGAATGGAATCAAAATGCAAAGAGACAGGAGTGGTGCTGATGTAACACAGCTGGTGCAGAGCCGACTCATGCCGAAACGGAAGTTTATTTTAATACAGTGCTGACATACCATACTGTATGTATGTATGCAGAGAGCGTGTTATAATTCCTCTCTTCATACTTTCTCTGAGGAAATCCCCTTGTGCCGCGACTGTAAGAGTTAGGGGCCAAAATTCACAGTCGTCTTCTTCTGTGCGGAAATTCATTCTGAAGTTCAGCTAAAGCGAATACCAGCAGTCAAAAATCACACGGGTAGCTTCCAAAATGAGTCTTATCTGAGCTGCATTATAGTGTATTATATGTTGATTCGCTTAGTGCTTCTACTCCTGTGTGCACTGACGTGACGGCGAGCTGCTGTAACGACAGAGTTTCCCCCTCGGGGATCAATAAAGTATTTCTGATTCTGACTTCACTGATAGCTGGAGCATCTTTGCTTTGAGAGTTGGAACATCCGTTTATTAATTCATCATTTCAATTACCTGCAGAGTTCAGCGGTCAGATTAGGTTATGGTTAGGGGTCAGATTAGATTATGGTTAGGGGCCAGATTCGGTTATGGTTAGGGGCCAGATTAGGCTATGGTTAGGGGTCAGATTCGGTTATGGTTAGGGGCCAGATTCGGTTATGGTTAGGGGCCAGATTAGATTATGGTTAGGGGCAGATTAGATTATGGTTAGGGGTCAGATTCGGTTATGGTTAGGGGTCAGATTAGATTATGGTTAGGGGTCAGATTAGGCTATGGTTAGGGGCCAGATTCGGTTATGGTTAGGGGTCAGATTCGGTTATGGTTAGGGGCCAGATTAGATTATGGTTAGGGGCCAGATTAGATTATGGTTAGGTTAGGGTCAGATTCGGTTATGGTTAGGGGTCAGATTAGATTATGGTTAGGGGTCAGATTAGGCTATGGTTAGGGTCAGATTAGGCTATGGTTAGGGGTCAGATTAGGCTATGGTTAGGGGTCAGATTAGGCTATGGTTAGGGGTCAGATTAGGCTATGGTTAGGGGTCAGATTAGGCTATGGTTAGGGGTCAGATTAGGCTATGGTTTGGGGTCAGATTAGGTTATGGTTAGGGGTCAGATTAGGCTATGGTTTGGGGTCAGATTAGGCTATGGTTTGGGGTCAGATTAGGTTATGGTTAGGGGTCAGATTAGGCTATGGTTTGGGGTCAGATTAGGTTAGGATTTAGATTAGGTTATGGTTAGGGGTCAGATTAGGCTATGGTTAGGGGTCAGATTAGGCTATGGTTAGGGGTCAGATTAGGTTATGGTTAGGGGTCAGATTAGGCTATGGTTAGGGGTCAGATTAGGTTATGGTTAGGGGTCAGATTAGGCTATGGTTAGGGGTCAGATTAGGCTATGGTTAGGGGTCAGATTAGGCTATGGTTTGGGGTCAGATTAGGTTATGGTTAGGGGTCAGATTAGGCTATGGTTAGGGGTCAGATTAGGTTATGGTTAGGGGTCAGATTAGGCTATGGTTAGGGGTCAGATTAGGCTATGGTTTGGGGTCAGATTAGGTTATGGTTAGGGGTCAGATTAGGTTAGGATTTAGATTAGGTTATGGTTAGGGGTCAGATTAGGTTAGGATTTAGATTAGGTTATGGTTAGGGGTCAGATTAGGCTATGGTTTGGGGTCAGATTAGGTTATGGTTAGGGGTCAGATTAGGCTATGGTTTGGGGTCAGATTAGGTTATGGTTAGGGGTCAGATTAGGCTATGGTTTGGGGTCAGATTAGGTTATGGTTAGGGGTCAGATTAGGCTATGGTTTGGGGTCAGATTAGGTTATGGTTAGGGGTCAGATTAGGCTATGGTTTGGGGTCAGATTAGGTTAGGATTTAGATTAGGTTATGGTTAGGGGTCAGATTAGGTTAGGATTTAGATTAGGTTATGGTTAGGGGTCAGATTAGGCTATGGTTTGGGGTCAGATTAGGTTATGGTTAGGAGTCAGATTAGGCTATGGTTTGGGGTCAGATTAGGTTATGGTTAGGAGTCAGATTAGGCTATGGTTTGGGGTCAGATTAGGTTATGGTTAGGGGTCAGATTAGGCTATGGTTTGGGGTCAGATTAGGTTAGGATTTAGATTAGGTTATGGTTAGGGGTCAGATTAGGTTAGGATTTAGATTAGGTTATGGTTTGGGGTCAGATTAGGCTATGGTTAGGGGTCAGGTGACTAGTTGGGGTTAGTTTTTAGGTTGGGTTCATGGAAAGGTGAGGGGAAGCACAAATCGTTAGGGAAACAGACGTCGACACAACACTGAAAACTAACTTCCAGGATGGAGATACCAAATTTTTTTGACTAACTCAGACTGTTGAAGCCTCATATTAGCTCCAACCCCCCCCCCCCCCTTCCCGACTTCCCAATTTAGGGGAACGCCTTTCACAATTTCTGTAACTATCCGAAACCTACAATCTAACATTCACACCCACTTCACTCAGCAACTGACCGGCTGTGCGGAGGTGACAAAGAAAGCTGGGTTTGAACTTCTTTTTTGACTCTTTACGCAACTATTTATTCATTCATATTTGGTGCGAACAACCAAGTGCAACAGTACGAATGCCTTCGAGGAAAGACTGCACTGTTATCCCCATATGTAAACGCCTTCAAGCGTGGCAGCGGTCGGACGATGCGTCTTTTTGAGCAAACCCCCGCCTTCAACTTCAGAACGTATTTTTGCACAGAACAAGGTCAACACTTTTTACAGTGTAGCTGCACTACAACAGTGTCGCTTCACGGCCAGCCTGGACAGGAGGAATGATTACAGCGAGAGACTTTCTCAACGTACATTTGGGCATGCGAGTTTTACATTAAAATAGACTTCCAAAAAAAACCCGACCGCTGATTTTGTTTATCATCATGTCAAAGGGCTCACGGAGACAGTCGGCCATTTTCCTCCTCATCGTTAATACATTAATGTACAAACACAGGGAGCACAGAGGTGGTTATTTAGAGGCCGTTTCTGACACATTTCACGTTTACACACATGCAACAATGACTGACAGATGCTTACAATGCATGTTATGCTATCAACATACATACATGGGGTGACGGAGTTAAGGTGAAGGCTGGATGCTTGTTTGCTGACATGTACTAGTGAAATATTATGTCACACACACACACAGACACACACACTCGTAGACAGACAGATATAACAGACAGAAAGACAGACAGTGAACATGTGCTGCAATGTTAACAGGACTCAAATATATTTGATAACACAGATAACAAACAAGGTGCTTTAGGGTTAGTATGAATATGAACCAAACAAACGGATGTTTGACTACAGGACAGCTGACTCTGACCACAGCCGCCATTTTACTATTAATCTGACTTCCAGTTCCAGGGTTTAAATTACACACAATGAGATCAGTGCAGGCATCAGATTCATAGCGCCCTCTGCTGGGATTCAGCAGATTCACCGATGTGTTGTTGTGGGCTTGTTCTCTCCTCAAAGATCACTATGAACCTGGGTCGACACGACTCATCATACAATCAATGTCTGGCAGAAGCGTCGCCGTGTATACATTAAAAGGAAACGTCTGGTGATATTCTATATTTCTCTTAATGTTAACAAATCCCAAAACCAACACTGAATGTTTCTACTAACAGGTGAATAACAGCCTGATGGATCTTCTCCCTCTGAGCCGCAGAGCTCCATCGTTGTCCAGAAACTATTAAAAACACATCAGTTGCACTGGGTGACATGTTCCTTCATCACCATGAACACACACACACTGTAGTTTATTCTGACACACCGTCCTGCTGCCCCATTTCCTCCTGTTTGTTTGATAAAAACTACAGTGACCATTTTTTTTAGGAAATGACTGAGCCTTTTTTAAACATGAAACTATATATTTGTGTTTTTAAACTTCTGAGTCTTCAGCAGGAGTCGCAGACAGGGTGGGGGAGTCAGAAAGTGTTGAGAGACGGACTAACACGTCGTTGTTGTTGTTGTTGTTGTTTTCTTGGGATTTGTTAACAGCATCAAAGTTGTAGAATATCTCCTTTAAACTATCCCAGGATAAGACAACAGTCAGTAAGATATTCAGATTACAATTATATAAAGCAGCAAAACCTCACATCTGAGAAGCTGGAAACGGTAAATGTTAAAGGATTAATTGATCATCAAAATTATTTTTTTAATTTCTGGCGATCAACTACAATAATTTCAGTCGGATGCGACTAACTAGTAGGGCTGAGTATTGTTTGAAATGTTTCAAGACTAGTGCCGATACCTGAGTTTTGGTACCGAAATACTTTTTTTAATACCTTACTTTGAGAAACACAAACACGTGCAGCAAACTGTTATTTCTGAATTATCAATGAATCTGCCGATTCTTTTCTTGATCAATAGTTTTTGGCAATAAAATGTAAGAAAACAGTGAAAAATGCCCATCGTAGCTGCATAACTGCTTGTTTTATCTGACCATCAGACATCAAAATGATAAATCAATCATCAAAAACAGGTGCAGATTAATGTTCTGTTAATTAACTAATCATTTCAGCTCTCTTTTAACCTAAGAAGCCAAATGTTAAATATTGTCTAAACACAAGCAGCTGTACAAGAACATTAACTAAAACTTTTAAATGATTTAAATCTGATCAAAGAATAAGAAAATTAGATTATGATACTTGACAGTTTTTGATGATTTTGGTGATATGGACACATTTTAGTTGGTACCAAAAGCAATACTGAGGTTTTGTACCCAGCCCTACTAACCAGTCATCTCTATTAATACTCTTACCTAACCTGTAGGTCTGTTTATGTTGCAGTCAGACTCCTCTTACATACTTCAATAAAGCAGAGTCGGATTCTGAGATACTGTTTGGCAAGTTAATGTTCTTCACTGAGACTGAAACGTGTTGGACTACAGCTAGCGCTGCAACTAACAATTATTTCATTAGTCTGCAGATTATTTCCTCTGTTAATCATTTGATCTATAAAATGTCAAAAAAAACTGCCCGTCACATTTTCCTAAAGCCCAAGATGACGTTTTGAAATGTCTTGTTTTGTCTGACAAATAGTCCAAAACCCAAAAGATATTCAGATTATTATCACGAGACAAAGAATAGCAGCAAATCAGCAAGTTTTTCAAGCATTTCTGCGTCTTTTTCTGACAAATCGACTAATTGTTTCAGCTCTACTTACAACCACTCTTAGGTTCATCTTTTTGGAGCTTCTGTTAAAATAAGCATTAATAAAAAACTATCACTCTTTGTTAGCACGTAGTGTTTAATCTATTTTTTTACTTTGGATTACGTCCTTTGATTAAGTCCTTTACGCCACACTTTCTAACTTGAATATTTAAAGTTGAAACAAACCATCATCCATCGAAAGACCGAAGCTGAAATTTTAGTTTCTGGTTACACACACACACACCTCTACGTCTGACAGCAAAGTTGCGTGAGGGTATAAAATCTGGACGTACCTTACCAACAGTGCACAAATTTAACGTGCAAACCTGCTTTCAACCAACGCGTGTGTTTTAAGTGTCTCAAGCGGACGGACGCTTCAGTACAAACAGACACAGACAACACACACACACACACACACAAACACACATGTAAGCTTTGGCACCCAGACAGGCAAAAGTGAGGAATGGCAATGTTTACTATGAAAGGCTAAACCTGGAAGAAAGGCACTGCCAAATTAAAATAAAATGTATTTATATATAATATATATACACACATATAGTCCATAGTGTATAAAACAACAACAAATAATGAAAAGCACATAAAGGAATAGGGATGGAGATGAGAAGGGTGAGCGGTGGATCTACATAAAAAATAAAATCACTCTCACTCCAGTCTTGTCCATTAGCTACGTTCCAGCCATAGATGATTCATCAATAAAAAACAAACAAAAAACTAAAATCTCTACTTGTTTGAAGCAGGTCTTTAACAGCGGGGCAGACAGAACCGCACTACCCATGAGCCTCCTCTTCTGTGGAGCTCTCCTGGGCTCTACTGCCACCTGTGGAACCCGACCAATGAGAGGAGAGCTGGGGTGAGTGAGGGATGGTGACATCACAGCGAGGCAACCACACACAGGGCGTTAAAGTGACGGAGGGAGTATCAAGAGAGGAAGCAACAGGCCGACACCGGCTGCTGACATGAAAGATGGCACAAAGGAGACGAAGAAGAGCCAGAGTTTAAGAAATAGAAGAAGAAGTCGTTCTTGTTGCATAGAGGAACCAGAACTTCCGGGTTCTGTTCCAGAAGTAAGAAGATTTCATTCAAAAGCCCATTTGACATCTGTAACAGCACTAATAACTCAAAATCCAGCCTTGGAACAGTCTTTGTCAACAGTATGTCGTGCGGCTCGCTTCATATCTTTAGATTAAAGGACAGCAGTTTTTTTGAAAAACTATCTAATTTAATTGTTTATTCAATATTTCTGTTTTCAGCGGCCTTTAACAAACCTCATTTCCCATAAGTCTTAGACGTTTGTGGGCTAAACGACGTGGCTCAACAGAAGTCTGTAATAACAGCAGGACAGAGACGACGTTTTTAAGCAGCAGAGATTACAGCTGAAAGTTTTTAGAAGGGGGCGTTTCATGTATATGGAAGGAACCACGACGGAAGTACCCGTGTTGGTAAAGTTTCATGGGAGCTGTAGTTTTTTTTTTCTGTGCTCACAAAGTAATTGTTGTTTAACTTCACAAAGTTTATCACGAAGGTTTCAATTTCTAATATCAGCTGCTGCAAACTTAAACTTCAGGCTTCACTTTTTCACAAAGACTGATGCAAGAAATGCCGAATGAGAGATTGCATTGAGTTACAGAAGCTAGACAGGAAGTGACGTCATGACTTTGGCTCTCTATACTTCCAGATGAGGAAACATCTGTGTTGTTTAACAAGTTTCAGTGAAGTATCCATCATATTCAAAACGCATGGAGTTCATTTACATTTTCACATCCGGCTAATTCGGATAATTGAGCTTCTTTCGCAGGCTGTTTCTCGTCGCTTCTGCGCCATCTTGTCTTTTTTTTTTTTTTTTTTATACACTCGAGGTGACGCAACACATCCTCGAAGGGAAGGGAACAGCTGAATCAGATCAGACATGTTAGAGACGGACCAGATCTGGGAGCGTTCACGTACCCGAACAGAGAGAAGTGAGATGATTTCAGGGAAAAGCAGAAACGAGGGATGACACAGGATGAAGAAACAGAGGCTAAAAAAACCTCACAAACACACACACACACATATATGTACTTGCACACACACACACACACACACACACACCCTGATTCTGATTCCAGACAAGAAATTTGTCTCATGAAAATTAAATGCACCCACTGCTGAGTTCACAAGGTAAAGGGTAAAGGCAATCCTGTTACACTTTCAAGAGGAAACCAAGAGCGGGACATTATTTCATGGATCAGTGTGTGTGGTGTCTTCTCCTTGGTGTGTGTGTGTGTGTGTGTGTGTGCTGCACGTACAGCCTGCTGTCATGCAACAGACAGGCTGCATTTCATTTACCTCATGCAAAAAAACAACAAAACAAAACAAAACAAAACAAAAAGACTAACAGTAGTTCTCAATGGTATCAAAGAATGAAAAGTTTACAGGGAACTCTGGACGGGCCAGAGAACAGAGGAGACGTGGAGGCACGCAAGGAGGGAGAAGAAAGAGAAAGAGAAATTATTTTAGTTCAGCTGAAGGCAAACAGGAAAGCAATACTACAAATTCAGGAGAGGTTTAGTGCGATTTATCATCAGCAATAAATGTTAGTGTTGAGATCCACGTGGCAGCGGACCTCGGAGATAACCTCACACTGCGTTCAGAGCAAAGCTACCTTGTGTGGTGTTTCTGTCGTTGAGCAGCTTGGTCTGACTGTTGGGCAGGATCTTAATCTCCGGAGGATCTGGACTCTGACCGACCCGCGACGCCATGAGAGCGTTCAAATACTGGAGACGTGTCACCTACAAAAACACCCACAGAAATGAATGAAAAAGTCAGACTCCTAAAGGCTCTGTACACCGTGCAGTAACAGGGATCTTGCAGGTTTATTGCATGTCACACTGAGCGAGACGGGTCGAGGACAGTGTTGGTCACAATCTTTGCCAGACCGTACGACATCTATTTTGAGGCATGGCAAGAGTGTGCGATGAATGTAAAAAGAATGATATTAAAAATATACGCAAGCAGGGGCATGTTATCAACTTACATGTTTTGAAAATGCAGTAAAACAATAAACAAGCTTCTTTTTAAATGTGTTCAAAAATGCCACTTCTGACGTCGGCCTTTATAACCAGAGACATTAACAAACGGCTAAAAATGAGAAGCTGCTACTTACATGTTTTCCATTGCTCGTTGCTAACAAAAAAACAGCGAGGAGACTGTTTATTCAATAGATTTCAATAAATTTGTTAGCGTCAGAGCTTAAATGAATCTGGGTATTTTGCTTTTTATCTGAACCCTTCCTTACGTCCGACGCTGTCTGAAGTTTGACACGGGATGTCTTTGGTCGCCAACCATGGATGTGTGGTGACTCTTACGTGCGTGACGTCATCACAATGTAAAGTCTATGAGCCGAGCGGGCCGGGGCCAGGGAGAGAAACACTAATGAGCGTGTGCACTCGGTGAGCAACTGAATGGGCGCCGTCTTGCAGTCTGATATCCAGTTCATAGAATACATCCACGTGGTGGACGCGGTTCGGAACGGCGGCCAAAGATTTCATCAGATTTCTGACACAACTCTGGTTTGAGACAGCCCCAAAATCACGCAGTGTATGTCGGCCTTTAGTCGTGACAGCTATCAGAGTGAAACACACACACACACACACACACACACACACCCGTATGAGCTGCAGGTCAGTGAGCGCTCGGACGGTGTAGTCGGGACAATAGCTGGACGGGCTTGTAGCTTCTGCTGACTCGAAGGGATCCCTGGGAGAGTGACGCTGGGTCGACACTGGAGACTGGTGCACTGTAATCACACACACACACACACACACACACAGTCAGCACAATATCCGCAATCGTGCAAACCTCAGCCATGATGCTGTCTTCTTTTTATAGCCCTGCGCTGACTCATATAAACCTCTGTTATGTAAACACTGTACTGCTTTATCATTCCGTAGAAATCATTATTTTTAAATTATTACTGCAAAGAAATAATGATAAATGATCGAACCTAAAATTGACTTCACAGAGATTATTTCTTTAATATTGCACAAGGCATTAAAGCTGTTGTGATTTAGGTTTATGTGATTGTAAACTGAATATTTTTGGGGTTTCGACCGTTTGTCTGATAAAACAAGCAATCTGAAGATATCCCCTTGGCCTCTGAGAACATTTTATAGACTACATGATTAATCAATAATGAAAATAATCATAAGTTGCAGCCCTAACTGGGAAACAGGAACATGTTCAATCCCAGCTGGAAGTCTAACGCCCAAATAAAACTCATGGATCTCTGAGCGTCCATCAATAAATCATCGTCAGTGAACCAACTCCTAAAACTGTCACCAGATGGCATAATCAATTACGTTACTGCTAATCAAAATCTTATGGAGACAACAAGCTCAATGTAAAATCAGTCTGAACGTGAGGCTGTTCTTGATCTCACCTGAAGATGGCAGCGTTAGAGCAGACACACCGTAGTATGTAAACGCCCCATTCTCAAACTTCAGCCCCTCTTTGCCGATCTCCACCTCCACACGACCCTGCGGACAAACCAACAGGAAGCATGTAGACTGCAATGTCTTTCTCTCCCTCTGCTTCTTCAAAGAAAACGTTTCCCCTAAAACGGTCTGATTTCCACAAGCACGTACGCCTTTTCTCGAGAATGTTATTTACCCACATGTGTTCCTCCCCGTACTGCAGTTCTTCGGGACAACAGCGTTATTACGACAATAAATAAGTCACACAGTTAAAAAACATCAGTCTTTGTCAGTTTTTCTGGCTGACGCAGGCGACAGTGTGATCTGACTGGATCATACTGACCCATCCTGTCACGACGTTTTAATGAGATTAGGTTGATTTTTGTGTAATAATAAGAAAGTTCTGTGATATAACGAGATGAAGTGATTATTACAAGAATAAAACTATTTTGTATGAGTTTTAAACTTTAAGCTTCTCTTTTTAACAAAAAACTGAGAAAACACTTTTTTTTTGTCATGGTGGCTGCGATATGCTGCCATGCTAATCTAAGCTAAGCTAAGCTAACCGGCTGCATATTTACTCAAGATCCTTACTGTTAACCTTGTTAATATTTTGGACTTTGTGGATTTTGGATATCCGTTTATTGTTATTTTTATATTTGCACTCTTTCGTACTTTGTTCTGCAACTGCTGCGCAACAATTTCCCTCTGAAACAATAAAGTTCTATGTTATCTTACAGACATAAGAGTCGTATCAACCTTCTCATCTAACTCTCGGCAAAATGTCGAACTATCCCTTTAAATCCTATTCTTAGCCGTGCAGATGTTGAAGCCTGGTTAATCTATAGTTACGGACAGGCTGAATTAAATGAACCCTGTTTTCTGACTTCTATTGCTTTAAACCTGAGACGGATCCTTGAGCGTCTGTTCTTTCACTGTGAACACACACACACATGCGTTTTGTAAAGATATACAGAACTGGGCGTCCTTTAAAGTTAAAAATGTTAAAAAATAATCTGCTTACTCACTTGTTCTTGATACTATTAATTTGATCATTTTACTCTGTAAATATCACATTCACATATATAAAGTGGTCTAACAGTTTTTAATTTCTTTCTGCTCGATTTTGTTAAAAGTCTCAAATTTATAGAAGATGAACATACATTTTTTAAAAACTGTACACTTGTTTATCTTTCTTTCTACAGTATTTGCTCTGATTCCTTTACTTCCATTGTTTCTCCCTTTCTTGAAAAGTTGGGAGAGAAAATGTGCGACTTGCCTCCAGAGCTGAAGCACACGTGTCTGGACATGAGCGCATACCTGCAGCAGCAGGATGAAATAGTCCACCGGGTGGTTTCGTGTGTAGAGATAGTGGCCTGCGCTCAGCCGGTTGTTTGGGTCAAAGTGCACTTCCTGGTTGACGCTGGGGTGACGGAGCAGGTGGAACAAGACCTTCTCGGACACGCGTGCGGGGCTGAAGTGCTCCACTTCTACAGGGGTCAGAGACAGAGGACAGAGTAAGCTCGCTGTCCGGGCAGTGATGTCACACAGAGGATCAAAGATGTCTAGACTGATGACCTCAAATACCTCGGAGCAGTTTGATGTCAGTTTCTTTGCGTCTCTGCGGCCTCAGACATGAACCCATCAATGCTGAGCCTCAAAGCTAGGGTAGCTAACGTTTGAGAAGCTAGCAAGAGACAGCAAGATTTTGAAAGTATCCAACCGAAGGAAAATCCCACCCCATCCCTTCAGCCCTCCCTCCAAAGCCACTCCCCCAAAACACACTTTCATGAGTGCACGGGCAGGCAGGCAGCCAATCGTTACATTTGGGCCGAACGAAATGATTGGATGGGCTTGTTTACAAGCCTGCGACAGCTACAGATACGGGATTGTTTTCTTTTCCCCCCAGAGCATTTGATTTATTGATTGCTGTCGAGATGTAAAGAGAATTTCAACAAATATAACCCAAAATGCTTCTGAAATACGTTACCGGCCCTAGCTTTAAAAGGTGGGGTATGCGATTCTGGAGAAACCTAATATCATGACAAACACCATGAACGACACAGCAAGTGATGTAACTAATGTTAGCTAGGCTGTGGGTTAGCAAACTGTCCGTACAGTTGCGGCTGCAAAGCTAACAGCCAGAGAGGACGAGACGGTTTCCCAGAGCAACACAGCCGCTCCAGACAGCGATACTCACAACTCTCCTGCTGCTATAGCTAACATCACAACAACAGCATGTCTTGGCAAACTAGAAAGTGAGCTGAATGTCCGTGGGCAAGTCGTTTAAAGTCACCTGACACACAAATCATGGCTGGAATAGCGCTGTGTGGCTCGGCCCGAGCCTCTTTGTTTATTTCCCATTTACAGAGCCAGGGCTGCGTACGAACGCCGGGGGGTTTTTCAGCGACACACAGAACGGACAGCTAGAGGACCGTGAGGAGATATTCGCTGAATGTGACAAACAGACGTGTGTTGGATTAGAATCGCACACCCCACCTTTAACTCCTCAGCTGCATTATAATATATAACAGTAACACAATCATTACACGCACAGTGTTAAACGGTGACTAATTTAATCAGTATGAGGTACAAGTTCAACCACAACCTCACTCAACCTTTCCGTTTTGCCACATACATACAGGTATGTAAGTAAAGATTCACAGATAATCACACACACACACACACACACACACACACACACACACACACACACCTCTGGACAGGAAGCGGTGTGTAGCCAGCAGGAGTTGTGGCGAGGTACGGATCTTAGGTTCTCCTTCAGGAGGCTTGAAAAGAGAAAATTCCTCGTGGACGCTGCGAGGCTCCAGAGGAATCTCCAGCGGAGCGAGGGGCCGCTTCACTTTCCTGTCCACTACAGGAGGAGGGGGGAGAGTTTAATAAAGATAGCAGGTACCGAAGCAATACCCACGTTTACAGAGACTTACAGTAGCCGTCAGACTCGTCCAGGATCTCTGATTTGATGATCTCCTCGATGACGTCCTCTAAGGTGACCAGTCCCAGCACCTCGTAGAACGGATCTCCCTCCCCCTCGTTGTTCACCTTCTGGACGATGGCCATGTGAGAGTTGCCTGATAGAACGGGAAAGGTCGGAGGTCAAATCACAGAAATCAGATCAGAAATACTTTATTGATCCCCGAAGGGAAACTCTTTGTTACAGCAGCTCGCCTTTACGTCAGTGCACACAGGAGAAAGTACTAGAAAACAATATGATACACTATAAACACTATAAAACAGGTCAGAAATAAATTAAGTATCATGTCGGTGTAAGTATAAGATAAACTAAGTGTCGAGTACCAAGTGGGTTTACCGGTTGATGATGAAAGTACAGTATAAAATACAGTGTCACCAAATATGTAATAAGTAATAGTAATAAGCGGAGGTCCAAGATGGCGTGTTGTTTGGGACCCCTTCAGTAAATTTTATTTCAAAAGACATCATTCTTCATTAAAAGATCAGTTCACCCAAATTACAAAAAAAACAACAGATTTTTTTTTTTTTACCTCTGTGGCATCTAGCCATGCAGATAGTTTTGGTTTTATTTGACCAGGTTTTGAGATTTCTGTCTCCACTCCTATACACTGGGATGCTTTTAAATGTTCAGTTTTAAAAGTTAAACAGCCTCATCTCTTTTCACAGAGACACAGAGTCCTGGCTACTCTGGATCAGAGGTTTTCAAACTGTGTCAACTCTTCAATTTGAAGTTGAAGGTGAGGCGCAGATACTGCTTTAGGTGAACTGAGCAATTTGCATTAAAAAAAAAAAATCTTACTCCTTCTAGGAGTCATAACTCAAATCTTAACACACAGACATAACACACACGTTTTTAGAGTCAATGTGACTCACACTTCCAGAGGATATCATTATTTGTGATGTTTATGACGCTTAGAAATCATAGAAAAACAATCGCTCCTCATGACTCCAGAACTTGCCTGAGAATCATCACGTTTTTAAGTTTTCTTCAGTCTCACAGTAATCCAGTGACAGCTGTCTGTCCGTCCACGGGTCCACTGCAGACAGGAGCCGCTAACAGCTGATTCGGCTGCTTTTAACGGTGGTTAAGTTGTAGCTCGGCGGCAGATCTCACCGTGAACAGTTTTCATTGGAACTATTTTCTACCAAAAGAAATACTTGGACCTTGATAAGCGGCATAAAATGGATTTAAAATATTTAAGACTTTTATAAACTACATTTAAGACTTTTTTAAAAGACCTTTTAAGGAACTTTTTTTTTTTTTTTTAGGAAACTGAATGAAAAGCTTTTTAAGACCTGCAGATACTCTGGCCAAACTGAACCCAAAAACAAAATAAATCCAAATAAAAACGGTCAAAGAAAGAAGAGCCTCTGCTGTGATATTTTGCGTGTGTTTTTTGTACGATTTACTACCCGTCCGCGAGCAAGAGTGCGAGCACACTTTCTTGAACTCCTCCAGCATGGCGTCCAGCTTGGTGTCGTTGAAGACGTAGTGCAGCGGGTGATTGTAGAACTTGGTGATAGTCGTCATGGGGGTGCAGTCGTCTGGGTCCACCAGAGCCAAGTCTTTCACATAAAGGATTTCCACGATGTTGGACCTGGAAAACCAAACACGTGGATGATTGGCCATGTTTATTTCCATGCAGAGAAACCAAATCCACTGAATGTGAAGTGTGTGTTTGTGTGTGTGTGTGCCTGTATGTACTTTTGTTAGGAGTTATTATCGGCCACTAAACCAACCAAGATAAAGTGAATCAAAGGAGGTTTAAACAACACCAGGTCTGTTCTTTGAGGCTGGACATTATGAAAAGGTGTTGCTCTGTCTTACAGCTGCAGTTAGGATCGAGAAGCAGCCTTTTTTTAACCTATGTTTTATAAAAATAAGAGCGCTTTTCAAGATCTGACATAAACGCACACTGATACCAGTATATCTGTCAGTATGGCCAAATCCTGGAAAAGGTAATGCTCCCTCCCAGCCTCCTCTCTGATCCAGATCTTCTGTAGTCCAGTACTTCCGATACCCCTTCTGATTCTGACAGCCTATAACTTGCGGTCGCCCGAGAGGACAGGGTTTAGAAAAGGCCACGTCGCTGTGCCCACCTCTCCTCCTCGTATATGGGCACCCGAGTGTATCCGCTCTGCATGATCTCAGACATGGTGGAGAAGTCCAGGACGACCGAGCTGGGCAGCATGAAGCAGTCCTTCAGAGGGGTCAGGATGTCCTCCACCGTCTTACTGCGCAGCATCCCGCGGCTGAACTCCTCCTTCACAAACTCACTGCGCAAACAAACAGCGTGGATGAGACGTGGACAACAGATGTGTGTGTGTGATTCTCTCTCGGCGTGTCCTTTAATTACCTGTAAGGGTCGTTGACACTTGTGCGGATCATCTCCATGGCCCTCTCCCTTATCCCACAGGTGCTGATGTCCCTCCTCAGCGCCAGGTCCAGGATCAGCCCCAGAGGGCAGGACAGGGGGCACGTGAACACCATACAAACCTGGGCCAGCCAGGTCAGAGCCGGGGCCAGCTGAAACCCGTAGCCGGAGCACAGGATGTGAGGAGCCAGCTCAGCCAGGAAGAAGATGAGGAAGCCGCTGGTGAACACTGCGGAGACGATGGAGCCCAGGGCCCGGTACAGGAGGACACCCAGGACCGAGTGTCCCACAGCACACAGGAACAGCAGGGAACATGTCTGGGATGGAAAACAGACATTTTGGCATCAAGGAGACAGAACAGCATTTTCATCCCACGCTCTGCCTTGCAGTCCACCTGCTTTCAGAAAACTTACCAAGAAGTTCCCCCTCCTCCTGATGGGCTCCAGGCGCTTGGCGGCCCGCTTCTCCTCCTCGGATCCACAGCTGTGAAGGACATAAAGCTCCACGGGGTCCAGCCACAGCAGGCTCAGGTTCACAGTCCTCAGCACCCCGCAGATCAGCAGCAGCAGCACTACCAGCACGGCCAGACACCACGGCGGGATGTAGTCTGCGGGCTGACCCACGTCCGGGTTTATCCGCAGTCTGTCCAAGCCCGCGGATGCCCATTTCCCTCCGCTCAGCACACACAGGTGGTGGTAGGTCTCCTCGCGGCCAGCTGCTCCGGCGCTGATGCTCCTCTGCAGGACCTCCACCGTTATCAGCCCGCTGTCATTTTCCGAGGTGAACTCACCCTTCACCCGAAAAGCGGACTCGTGACGGCTGGACTCCTCCGCGCACGGGTCAGGCGCATCCCCGGCCGCCCCGCCAGCTGCCCCTGCGAACGCCACCCACGGCCAGCTTCCATTCAGATCCGTCCCGAAGAGACGGAGGTTGAACGTGGCTCCTTCTGGCGCCGAGATGATCCGATCCTTCATACACACGGGACCCGCCGGGTCTTCCAGTCGCAGCCCCAGAACCAGCGGGGCTTCCTGGCTGCAGGCGCCGTACCTGATCCCGCAGAACAACAATATCATCAACAGGAACCGTAGACCTGCCAAGCTGGCCACCATATTGGAATTGGTCAGCCTGGCTCAGCGCGGATCATGTGACTCTAGCCCCGCTGCGGCCCCGCCCACCGGGGGGGGGGGCTGAGCCAGCCAATCAAAACGAACACTGCAACTGAGCTGCGTGGCGGCCATTTTGGCTCCAGACACACACACGCAGGCGGAGCGCCGGCGTACATTTTGGGGCTCGCTGCTGAATGTTTTTGTTTGTTATCGCACCGCCTCTTCTCAAAACCAGCGAATCGCGGCCGGTTTGCGCTCACAGCCAATGAAACACGAGAACACAGGCAGGAGCTCACGCCCATCTTTGTTAAGAGTTCATCAAAACAAGTCATTCATCACTCTGGGCCTCCGCGAGGCGCACTTATTCACTGAATTAATGCTAATTTAATCACACTGTAAAAGGTTTAAGGGACAAACCCTTTAAAGGATTGGACAGTCTTAAAACAGTACTCATACGCTATACTGAACGGGTTATTCGCTGTAATGATCAGTCCTTGCTCAGTGCAAAGATTGCATGCTTAAAATAAACCAAAACTATTATAAGTGCTTCAGCAATTCAAGCTGGTTGAGTTGATATATTTCCAAAGTCTTTTTTAGTATGAGATTCCCTCTTTGTGTAACTAGCATTGGAGCCGCAGGTCACTAAGGACACACAAAGCGGGAATTTTATACTAAACACACTGCCATTTACTGCCATTTACTCCCATTGTTTTTCTCAGGAGCGTACATCATTTTATTGAGACAAAAAGGGGGGAAAGCCTTCTTTATTGGGGGGAAAAAAAAGCAATAAATTCAGTTTATTAAAGAGACATATTTGTCCCATCACCTCCTGTCTCATATCTGTCTAAAAAAACACAGCTCTTAGGTTATACTCTGACAGAGAAGGTGGTGCAACACTTCATAAGCTATTGCTTCCTCCATTTGCCAAACAGTCAACGGCACGAATTTGCATGTCAAAGTTCAGCAAAGTTGACCTAAAAGATTTTCACAGATTTATCGAGCTAATCCTCTTTTTGCCTCCCACTGCTCACAGTGTAGTCGCATCTTTTCACGAGCATGGATGTACATTTGGGCACGCGAGGACTGTTTTCAGACTTGAAACAATGTGAACCTATCGTTTAAAGTGAGTTGCACCTTTAGCACAATGCAGTTTTTAAATCTGTCTCGTAAAAAAAAACCTCCATCTGTAGTGTGTATTCCCTGTCGTGTATTCGTAATAATAATATATTTGTGCAATAAGTGTGTGTTTTCATCTGTTCAGTCAGTGTATGAGAAGTGAAGGATTGATAATAACCAGCTTCCTCTTGATAACACAATCTGAGGATCCACCCACATGTTCTGTAAATTAGAATTAAATTTCTAAAGCGAACTTAATTCCAGCAATGAGAATCTACAGAAAACTTTGTATATGAATCAAACAGACAGATGTTCTGTAGAGAAATATATCTCAGGTTTATTAACCTCTTGGATTTAAATGCCTTACAGTAGTTATAAAACAGTATGTACACATTGCTTTTAAGTTACACAATCCATGTTTGGAAGTGCGTCCTCCATCTTTGTTCAACCATCGCAATAAAAGAAAAGAAATATCACAAACATGTTGCAGCAGTGTCTGAATATTAAAACCTGCCAAACAGGTATTCTGCATCTACTGTACAGTACATACCCTGGGGGAATGAAAAGGGAAAATAACTTCACTTCAGTATCAGAGTTTATGAATCCAAAGACCAAATTGCCTGGACTTTAAGTATTGTTTTAACACTTACCTATAAATATTTTTGTATTTCAGGTCCGTGAATTATCTCAAATCTGCCCTGCAACTAATAACTCCTGCCTGATCTCTGTGTGCGCAAAGACATCGTTACCTTAATATATCTGAGAAGGATGATAATAGACGCAAAGACATGTTGCGGGGCACTACTCTTCACCTTTCTGCATCTCTCCACGTGCACGAAACTTCAAAACAATCCACTTGTGAATGATACACAGCGTGGAAAACTGACTGGCCCGAGAAGCAGAAAATATTTAACCTTCGTACAGGTCTAATCATCACACTGCTGCAGGGCTAAAAACAACACTACAGGAGGTGCTGATAAGCCCTGCTCCCCCGCTGCAGTCCCATGATAGAAAAGGTCTGAACAATAAAAACGGCTTAGCAGATCCGACCGGCAGTCAAAGCCGCAGGAATTTCAATACTTCTGAGCGGCGGGAGAGGAGTCGAGATAAGGGCAGCGAGAAAAATAAATGAGGAAAAGGAGTGAAAAGTGAGAGGGGAGCGTGGGAGGAGAGACGAGGGAGATACAGGATGGCCAAGGATGAAAGGAAAGGGGAAGGATGGGAAAGGAGAGACAAGCTGAGAAAGAAAAGCTTTGGTTATCACGTCTGATGACAAAAAAATTGAAGAAAGCTACAGAAGATAGGAGGAGTAAATTATTATTCGAGGTCAACTCTGTGCAATGTTTATTGCTATTTAATGCCTTCCTAGCAAAACAATGGAAATAAAACTTGAAATAACATATTTGAACATCTCTTCTCTCATTATAAATAGAGCTATTTTAAACATATCTTTCAGCATCACACAAATGCCCTTCATGTCTTCATGTACAGAGTATTTACAGTAATATAACACAAACAGCAATCAGGGAACTGAACACAGTGTTTCTGGGTAAAGCAACCCAATAAAAAGCTGTGTCTTACAGCTGGAAGCCCGTTTCACAGAACCACGCCTTCAGGTACACGCCTATAAACAAAATAAATCCAACAATAAATACAATGTTTACAATAAATACAACATTAATAAGTAGAACAATTGTTTGCACATTTCCCAGTACACAAACTGGTAGTCACACAGCCAACCAGTGGCTTCACTGGAAACCAGTATAAGACCAATTGCTACATGAGACCTATATGAACCAGCAGGCAGGTCAAAATGTTATTTAAATAGAGGGTAAGGCTATGTAGACTATATATTTGCATTTAACGAGAAGGTTTTTCCTCATCTGGATGGTCCTGCTGAATAAAATCTATGGTTTTCACAGAGTGCTGATCTTCTCCATGGCCAGATTTACCTGGTATGGGGGCCCCGGGGTAAACATGAGCTGCTGCTGGGGCCCCATTAACCCCCCGCCCCAGGTTTGCTGTGTGGTCATTTGGTAAAGCACAAATAAATTAAGCAACATGCAACATGAAAGCACAAAACTGAAATAATGACAGTCTTAAAACTAGATTTTGACACTGGGATCCCCTTCAAGACAAGACCTCAAGGTAAGAAAATAAACCTCCTTTATACCCTTAGCATTTGACTTTGGGCTTTAGTGGTGCACATACCCAATCTTTTTTTAAATACATCAAATTACCACAAACCAGCTGACAATTTGCCTGGTTTGCCTGGTTGTTCTTCTTCATCTTTGATCTTCTCACTTTGGAAAATATTCCCACAAAAGGAGAAATGCTTTGGAATATTAACTTTTTCATACTTACGCTACGTAACTCACGAGTTTAAAGTGTTTTCAAATCAGTGCTAGCTTATATATATATATCTTTTCAAATAAATCACTATATCATCAACAAAATAATTTATCTTCACAGTCACTTAAAATAGTTTCAGTGTCACTGCATACATAGGAGAAAGAAAAAAAAGATAGATTACATGCTAGCAGCTTTAACACCGGAGCTCAGCCCGTCACCCACAGAGAGTGAGGCCTGAGCTGCTACAGTCGTCTTCATGTTAATCTCTTTATCTCTGCGTCTTCAGTCCACTGGAACACAACCAAACTTCCCCCGAGTCCTTGTCTGCTCGGGTTGAACAGCATCATTTACACACACAATAAAATGTATTTCACATTGTATAAAGTGCAATGGAATGACATACGGACATACACACACACACACACCATACGTACATTTGTGAGGAACGCTGCCCAGTCGCAGGAAACAACATGAGGGGTTTTCACACTACGTTTAGCCCTGGGATAAGACAGGGTTAACATCACTAGTGTGAATCAGGGTGAAGAATGATTGTTGTCCATTAAATATCTCATCAGGTTATTGTGCTGTTGGTTCTTTTCAATATTCAAGTGTCGATCCTTAACCCTGGGCTTACTGCAAGCTCTTAAAAGGTTAACAAATACACGTGTGAAACACAGGTTAAAAAGGGAAATACAATAATATAACAGCCAAGACGGGGTTAGCAGAGGAAACAGCTAGCCTCACGCTGTCCAAAAGGTTAAAAAAAAAAAAAAGGCCTAAAAGCACCTGTAACGCTCACCTGTAACGCTCACCTGTAACGCTCACTAATAAACACATTATATCTTGTTTGTTGGATCTGTACAAAAACTGAAGTGTAAAAACGACAAGTTGTGGTTTTACGGGAGGTTATACGCCGGACCATTTCTTGGCAGCAGTGATTTCCTGGAGATTACTTGTGTAACTTGTTGTTTAAACACTTCGACGTTTGTACCTGCAGGCGGATTTTGAAACTTAGACAGAGCCAGGCTAGCTATTTCCCTGTTTCCACTCTTTATGCTATGCTAAGCTAAGCTGGCTCCTGGCTGTATGTTCATATTTAGATTTAAACAGAGTGGTATCAATCTTCTCATCCAACTTTTGGCAAGAAAGTAAATAAGCAGTTCCCCAAAATGTCAAATTATTCTTTTAAGCTAGGCCTGGGCTTCCTGTAGCCTCGGGTTTACGTTAGCCCAGGGCTGAGAAGTGTGTCTTTTTGTTTGTAATGTCATCACAAGCAAAAGTTTCTGTACATTTCTGTTTGCACACAGATTGAATAAAGAAGATTCACGTTAATAAGTGAGCTTTAGAGGCGCTTGTAGGCACACAGGGAGTCAGGCTAGCTGTTTCCACCTGCTTCCAGTCTTTGTGCTAAGCTAAGCTAACTGTCTGAGCTCTAGCTTCATATTTAGCAGAAGTGAAAGGTATTAATCTGCTCATCGAACGCTCAGCAAGCAGCAAACAACTGCTCCATTATATAAGCCTAGAAGAAAACATAATTGAACAGCTGATTTTGTTTTGTTTTTTTAAATGAAAGACTCTTTTTTTTGGGATTGGGGGACTTTTACTCATGACCTCAGTATTTCTAAAATCCTGGCTCCCACCAGAGCCTCTGAGAGAAAGAGTTTGCAGTATGTGGTCAGACTCTGTAATAAGAGTCTTGTGCAGTGAATACACAGAAATGCCCTCGTTAAACCAAACACACTGGCTACTGAAAACTTTAAGCATTTAACTACTCGTCGCTCTGGGTGATTCGGTCTTCATGTCACTTGTCTGCTTTTTTGTCAAGGTGAGCCCAAATGGCGTGCTTAGACATACAACAACTCAGCGGAAAATAAATAAAAAAGCCCAGCGTAACTTCCGAGCACGAGTTTTGACATCAGTCCATCGTTTCATGTGAGCGATTGCACAGTGTTGCAGCAACTTCAGATCCAGTTTGGTCAGCTCTTCGTGTCTTGACATTGCGGAGCTTTGAGAATGAGCTGGTGTCGCACCGAGCTCTAGTCACAGTGAGGAATATTTAGCGGAGATGCTAAGTGGAAGCCGTTCACAATAAACAGCGTCTGCGCACTTCAGTGTCACCTGAAGTATGCAGCTCGTCCTTCAACTCAAACTGCAGTGTTGTCAAGAAACAAAAGAAATCCAAAAAAATAAATAAAATATAAAACAACAAATCAAAGTCAAATCTCTATCTATAAATTAATGTTACGTAAAATAAATATTTTCACTCTTGGAAATTAAATAATTTAAAACATATCAAGAGGTAGGCCAGGAAGAAACCAACCTTCACATCAGTAATATTGACTTAAAGGACCATACCGGTAATAATTACAATCATAATTACAAATCATGTGTAATTTATATCACTGCTGACTTTTCCATTTCTATGTCTACTCTTCAGGCAGCTATTTGTTTCAATTAATTTCTGCAGGGTATCAAAATCAATGAGCAGACTTTCTTTACAGAGTTGAATTATTATTAGTTCATAAATTCATAAATTACTTCAGTAATTAAATAGGCGTTAGATTGTGCATTAAACTAAAAAAATAATTTTAAAAAGATGATTAAATTAGCCAATTAATATTTCCTTATTCTGTCTTTAAATGGTGAATTAATAATTGAGTATTAAAATGGAATAGCATAATTCATTTTAAAAATACTTTTTAAAGTGTAGTTTTTGTTAAAAATCTAAAATCTAAAAACTGCAGCATGGCTTGCAAAAATAGGAGTAATGCAAAGTATTCATGATTTGTATTAAATGGGCGAAAACATGCTAAATCACTGGTATGGTTGTTTAACTTTCACTCAGAACAAACTCAAACAAACTGCAGTTCTTTAACGAGACCTGACTAAAATCATACTTCCTGAAAATAAAACTTTCACAGTCAACTTTACAGTTTTTCACTCTTTGGAAAAATAAATGGAAATTGAGAGGCAAACCAAATAAAAACAAACTAAACTGACTCCTCTCAACAGTAACTTGTGTAGCAGTGTTGAGGGACACAGCACTGATCTGGACATGCCAGGTGGGAATGTGAGTTTTCTGTTAATGTCTTACCAGCGATGACCTAAAGGGTCAGTTCACATAAATTACAAAAAAACACAACTTGCAAATAGTTTCAGTTTTATGTGCAGAGGTTTTGAGATATCTGCCTTTGAAATACTGCGTTGCATTTGAAAAAAATTTAAAGTCGAACTGAAATAATAATTCTCCTCACGTTTTGTGTCAGGTAACGTAAAGATACTGCAGCTAATGTGCATATTGTTAGGATAAAACCTTTTTTGGACATATTTGTGGAAACAGTGCCTACGCGTCAGAACTCTGAGTGGGCGGTTCCCATGGCAACATTTAACTGACAACTGAGACAACTGTTGCTAGGAGACGCACTGTCAACTGCTGCGATGCACTACTGACTGGAGAACGATACACTTTTCTTTCAAGTTATTAAAGGAAAGGGCCTAGCTAGCATTAGCCATCTCTCTTTCATGAGGAGAGGGCCTAGTTAGCATTAGCTGTCTCTCTCTCATGAGGAGAGGGCCTAGCTAGCATTAGCCATATTTCTTTCATGAGGAGAGGGTCTAGCTAGCATTAGCTGTCTATTTCATGAGGAGAGGGCCTAGCTAGCATTAGCTGTCTCAGTTTCATGAGGAGAGGGCCTAGCTAGCATTAGCCATCTCTCTTTCATGAGGAGAGGGCCTAGCTAGCATTAGCTGTCTCAGTTTCATGAGGAGAGGGCCTAGCTAGCATTAGCCGTCTCTCTCTCACGAGGAGAGGGCCTAGCTAGCATTAGCCGTCTCTCTTTCACGAGGAGAGGGCATAGCTAGCATTAGCAGTCTCTCTTTCACGAGGAGAGGGCCTAGCTAGCATTAACCGTCTCTCTTTCATGAGGAGAGGGCCTAGCTAGCATTAACCGTCTCTCTTTCATGAGGAGAGGGCCTAGCTAGCATTAGCTGTCTCTCTCTCACGAGGAGAGGGCCTAGCTAGCATTAGCCGTCTCTCTTTCATGAGGAGAGGACCTAGCTAGCATTAGCCGTCTCTCTTTCATGAGGAGAGGGCATAGCTAGGATTAGTTGTCTGTTTCATGAGGAGAGGGCCTAGCTAGCATTAGCCGTCTCTCTTTCATGAGGAGAGGACCTAGCTAGCATTAGCCGTCTCAGTTTCATGAGGAGAGGGCCTAGCTAGCATTAGCCATCTTTCTTTCATGAGGAGAGGGCCTAGCTAGCATTAGCCGTCTCTCTTTCACGAGGAGAGGGCCTAGCTAGCATTAACCGTCTCTCTTTCATGAGGAGAGGGCCTAGCTAGCATTAGCTGTCTCTCTTTCATGAGGAGAGGGCCTAGCTAGCATTAGCTGTCTCTCACGAGGAGAGGGCCTAGCTAGCATTAGCCATCTCTCTTTCATGAGGAGAGGGCCTAGCTAGCATTAGCCGTCTCTCTTTCATGAGGAGAGGACCTAGCTAGCATTAGCCGTCTCTCTTTCATGGGTAAATGACCAGACTGTCAAAAGTCCTGTAACCTCAGCACTTCATACGATACCCTGAAATTACGACACAAAGTAATGTTGGAAGTGCATAAATCACAGATGGGACTTCTGCTGTGTTCATGTCTTATGGGATGGATGGTAGAGATGGGAAAGATTCCCATGTTAATGACTTGCGAGTGGTTACAGAGTTGGTCGTGTGAGGATTAATATTCTGTGCATTGACAATATAACACCATATCCATTAAATTTGGGTTTAATTACATTGCACGAAGGCCTCTGGCTGATGTGAGGCGTCCATGTTTGTTTGGTTTTCAGGCACTTCTGTATTAGTACGAGCCAAGTCGGACGTATATGAGCTTTCAGAAAAATCTGAGTTTCCCCAGTCGTTATTACAACTTGGAAGTTGACGTGAACTCTATTTACGGAAACTTAAGTCGGAAACTCGTAATATGACATGAAGGCAGCATAAGAAAAGGCTGACAATGTCAGCTGGTTAACTGCCTGTACGGCCGTTAGAATTTAAGTGATATAAAACTACTTTCAATGTCGCCCGACACATACTAATGTATGTAACGTCACTGCAGAAAAATAATAAGTAAAACTTAAAATTTCCTTTTGTTGATGATAACTATCTTAACCAAATACAGTACACGGGTCAATACAAACACTATGGATATATACGCTTATTTCTTAGCAAAAATGCATTTTAATTTCAGTTCGACTTGAACGGCAGCATGCCTTTCCAGAAACAATGTCCCAGTTATTCTGGATAATCCACACTGTTAACGGTTTTCACACAGATGATTTCCTCTGTATAAAGTAGTTCCTATGAAGACCGTTCACAGTGAGATGATATCTCAAAATGATCAAAACCAAAACCATCTGCAAGGCTAGATACCACGAGAGGTAAGTAGGAAAATATGTCTTTTTGTAACCTGGGTGAACTGATCCTTTAAGAGCACACACACACACACACACACACACACACACACACACACACCTCCGTCTACATTTGTAATCATACTCACTAGTGTTGCCTGTGCCTCTGCCCTCTTTGTAGTCTTGATCTTTGTCAGTGTCGGGAGGGGGGAACATGCAGGAAGGGATAAAGGAGGATCTCTGTTTACAAAATACACGCGATGTGTTGATCCTCAGCGTCCCGCAGACGTCTACAGAAAAGTTCAGGAGACAACGAACAAACAGGAAACAGGAAGTAGTGCGAGCGTGTGTCATGTGAGTGAGTGCACAGGGAGTTTAGTTTCCCCACAGGGACTTTAGTTAGATGGTGCTTTCAGTGTGTGCGTGACTGATGGTGTGAACGGGTGGCTGGGGGTGTGCCTGGGTTTGGCTGGGCCTGCGTGGGTCCACACAGTTCTGCTGCTCACTGAGCAGAGTGGTGGTCTCTCCCGGTCCGTTCTCTGGGCCGGCAGAGGGCGGGGGCTGCTGGGACTTAGAGGAGGTCAGAGTCGGGTGGGGGTTAAAGGTGCACATCGCCGTACTCATGGCGGACGGAGGGGTTTGGGAGAGGGGGGTGTGGTTGCTCGGAGGGGGAGGGGCTTGGGGTAGAGGCTGGCTCGGTCTGCGGCTGGAGGTGGAGGTGGTTTGGGGCAGAGCGGCACGGGTGTTAGACGGCGGGCGCTTTGCAGGAGGCGTGGCCAGCGGCAGCGGAGCGCGAGTCCCCGGTGGCGTCACGGGGGGCAAAGAGACAGACGTGTCCAGACGAGCGTGACTGCCCTCTGGAGACTGCGGCGTGCTGTCCAGCCTGGACGCCAGGAGGCCGTTCTGGTACTGAGCGCGAGTGATCTGAGGAGAACAAAACACCGTCGATGAGACACAGCGACGGTAAATAAAGACAGAAGAGTTTTCATGGATGTTTCCATTAACCCAGCAGTCCCAGCAGAACACCGGCATCCCGCCCACGATTGGTCTATCTCGCTGTCAATCAACATATCCAGAGCCCTGCTCCCAATGAGAAAGCTGCTATTTATTGGTTATGATGCTTTAGTGAACTGTTGGTGTTGATCCCCTGTGAAGTCAGAAAGATAAGTGACATGTTCTGATTTGAGTAAAACCGGAGTAAAAGTTACTCTGTCTATCAATTCTCACCTATTTTATGAATTGGTTATGAGGCTGTTGTGAGCTCATAGTTGTTGTCAGTTTCACTGAAAACCTCACAGGTTACACGGGTTGGTTGTGTTACCGTTCTGTAATGAGCTCTGATATTTGACAACTTCACAATTCTAACATTTCTAGGTCAACCTAAATTCTACATGTTTATATCTATGTTTAAAATCTATTATACATCTTTGACTGCAGCTATTCACATCAAATTCATCTTAATTTTCAAATAGTCCTGGTTATTCTGAAAAAGAGAATATGCAATACATCCATACTTGAAGCTAATAAGAGACTTCGACATGGACATAACTGGAAGTAGCCTGGGACTGAAAGGGTTAACCTCGATGGCCACACAGTCATGAATTCTTACCAGCGAGCCGCATATCAACATTTTTTTTTTTAATTTACATACAGTAACGTAGCCGAGATCCGTCGCATTTTATCTAACACACCTGCCAAAGTCCTTGTACATGCTTTAATAACAAATAGAATTGATTACTGCGATGCAAATATTTGTACATGAGTTCTCAAAGTTGTGTTTCTGATCAAAGTGTGCAGAGACTCTGATGTGCACTATAAAAAAAACAAACAACAACTGACATTGAAGATACTACACGACTTCGTTGAAAGCTCATTTCAGAAGTAAGGATGGCAGATTGATAACACAGTAATCAATACTTTGATACTCAAATTTAAAATTAATACCAGTTAAAAAGCATGTTTGTTTTTTTTACACAGTTGCAAGGTTTTTACAGACACAGACAGAACTTTTGCACTTTTCTGCAATCAAACGCCACAGTTTAATTCCACTGATCTGACAGTCTCACATCCTTGTCACATTTCAAAGAGACATTTCCCATTTTAACTTGTCAGATGATTTCATTTAAATAACTGTTCAAAGATCCAAAGAGGGAAAATGATCTAATATTTTACAAAAAAGCAAAGATTAGAGAAAAGTCTGAAAAGTAATACAGATTTGTGTATCAGAACTTTGTTTTTCCTTCTTTCGTCTCCCATTAATCGTCTCACGACCCCTCAGATTTATCTGGTGACCCTTTGGAGGGGCCCGACCCCTAGGTTGGGAACCACTGAACTAAACAAGCTAAGTGTGTATAAAGCAGCTAAAACTAGCTAACTGTATATAAAGCAGTTAAAACTAGCTAACTATATATAAAGCAGTTAAAACTAGCTAACTGTATATAAAGTAGTTAAAACTAGCTAACTGTATATAAAGTAGTTAAAACTAGCTAACTGTATATAAAGTAGTTAAAACTAGCTAACTGTATATAAAGCAGTTAAAACTAGCTAACTGTAGCTATATAAAGTAGTTAAAACTAGCTAACTGTATATAAAGCAGTTAAAACTAGCTAACTGTATATAAAGTAGTTAAAACTAGCTAACTGTATATAAAGCAGTTAAAACTAGCTAACTGTATATAAAGTAGTTAAAACTAGCTAACTGTATATAAAGCAGTTAAAACTAGCTAACTGTGTATAAAGTAGTTAAAACTAGCTAACTGTATATAAAGTAGTTAAAACTAGCTAACTGTATATAAAGCAGTTAAAACTAGCTAACTGTATATAAAGTAGTTAAAACTAGCTAACTGTATATAAAGCAGTTAAAACTAGCTAACTGTATATAAAGTAGTTAAAACTAGCTAACTGTATATAAAGCAGTTAAAACTAGCTAACTGTGTATAAAGTAGTTAAAACTAGCTAACTGTATATAAAGTAGTTAAAACTAGCTAACTGTATATAAAGCAGTTAAAACTAGCTAACTGTATATAAAGTAGTTAAAACTAGCTAACTGTATATAAAGCAGTTAAAACTAGCTAACAGTATATAAAGTAGTTAAAACTAGCTCCAGCTCGAGCAGCTACAACAGTAAAACGCTGCTCTAACGTTGATGCATCAGTATTAACAATCTAATAATGACAGATAGAATCAGATATCAGTCACAGGAGACATTTTACTGCAGATTAAGTATTTTTACTTTTGATACTTTAAGTTTTGTTGATAATACTGTACTTTCAGGACTTCTACTTGCAATGGAATATTTTTACATTAATGTATTGGTACTTTTACTTAAGTAAAGGATCTGAGCGCTGCTCACAGTTGTCTGAAGTGTTGCAGTGATATTCAGCAGAGTGAAACTGAGAGTTACCTTGACGAACTGCAGGTCCGTGAGAGCACGTACGCAGAAGTCTGGTACGTACTGGAAGGGGGTGCCCGGGATCTGAGTGATGCTCCCGCCAACGGAGCAGCTTTCTGGAGCGCGCTCAGTGCAGCTCAGAGACGCAGAGCGGTTGAGGTTGCCCCCGTGTGACGGAGAACGAAACTCTGGGATTGACAGAGAAGAGAGTGAGTGAGAGAGGGCGAGGAAGCAAAAAAACAAAAACACACACACACTTAAACATTAACAAAAGCAGCAAACACACCAAGAAACAACAGGAGAAAAATGAAAACATGTAGGCAGCCAACTGATGCCGCCAGCGTGGACGCATGAAACATGAACACATTGCAACACAAATACACAACATATTAATGTCGACATCACGCGTTTACAATGATGCATTGATGGATTGATGGTAGAGATGAGATTGTGTTTGTTATGCAAAGAATGCGACAAACATGCCGTGCGATGAGGCAAAGTGCATCGTTTGAGCATTTTATGCCTGAAACAGGACTGTCTGAGCTCAGAGGAAGAACCTCTCTCATTGGCTGGTTTTAGTGATGTCATGGAGGGTGACGCAGGGGCAGGAAAGCATCCTCGTAATCTTGCTTGAAGGGTTGTGTTAAAGGAGAGAGAGCGTAGGTGATGATCAGAGAACTTCAGTGTCGTACAGAGGAGGTCATGTGGGAGGTTAGGGGGGGGACGTTTGTGCTTAAAGGAACAGTTCAACATTTTAGGAAATACTTTTATTTGCTTTCTTTCTTTCCGAGAGTTGGATGAGAAAATAGATACCACTCTCAAGTCTGTACGGCAACTTTTGAGCTACAGCCAGCAGCTCATTAGCTTAGCTTAGCATAAAGGCTGGAGACAGGTGGAGACAGCTAGCCTGGCTCTAATGCTCACTAATTAACACATTATACGTTGTTTTTTGTACGGATTACACAAACAAGATATAACCCTATTACCTTTGGACAGAGCCAGGCTAGCTGCTTCCAGTATTTATGCTAAGCTAAGCTAACCAGCGGCTTCCTATTTAAAAGAACAGACATGAGAGTGGTATCCATCTTCTCATCTAACTCTCAGAAAGCAAATAAGCGTATTTCTCAAAATGTCAAACTATTCCTTTAACCAAAGGTCTACGGTCAGACTAGCCGACTCCTCCTGTTGATATAATGTCATAGGAGTTATAATAATAATAATAATAATAATAATAATAATAATAATAATAGACTTTATTTGTATAGCACCTTTCATACAAGAAATGCAGCTCAAAGTGCAATGTAAGTAAGTATTATGAATAATATTTGACCATAGATCAGTGGTGAAAGGGGAGGAGGTGGTGACGGGGTTAGAAAACAGAGGGCGCCGCACCGAGAGCCCCATCCAGCAAGTTCGTCCGACTGTCTTCACGCTGTAATAATCTGAGAGTCTGCTGACAGAAGACAACGCTGTGATCCGATGCTCGTACACTGATTCTAGCTCCGGCCTTCAACCCGACACCCCCTCCTGGTAAACTGACCTGAGCTGCTGCGAAGACCGGGGCTGCAACTACTGAGTCGTTCTGCAGTAAATTAATCTGCTGTAGCGCTGAAACAATAAGACCATTAATCAATTAGCCGATCGACAGAAAGCTAATCGAGAAATATTTTTAATTTTGATTAATCGTTTAAGTCGTTCAAACAAGCAGAAAATGTACTTTGTTCTTGTGTCTCGAATGTAAGAATTGCTTTTCTCTGTTATATGACAGTGAACTAAACATCTCCCTGGACTCCGGGAACTTGTGATGTGTAATTTTCAATATTTTGACATTTTATATATAAAAATATATCTCTGCACACCTGAATGTGTGACACGTTCATTGGAGGCACAACTTGGACTGAAGTGAAAAACTATTGACGACGATTCGGTCTACGCAACGTTTTGGTCTTCACCTAATGAAGGTTGTCAAGACTGACATGAATAATCAATAACAGAGAAAATGGTTGTCGTTGCCATGTCACTAATCTATGATTCTTTTTTCAATTAACTTTATATAAAAGTCTGATAAAATGTAATGAATGCAATGAAAAATATCCATGTTAGTTTCCCAGAGCTCAAGCTGATGTCTTTAAATTGCTTGTTTTGTTGAACCAACAGTCCAAAACCCCAAAATTTCCAATTTTCCAGCAAATATTTTGGCATTTTGTGCTATTTTGCTGACAGCAGAATACCTGAGATTTACAATAATGTCAGTTCTTTTCTGGTACTGACCAAAATGTGTCCTTAACACTACGTATACGTACCATGCCTCGCCAGGTTCACGATCTTGTGCAGTTATTCTTTGATCAGACAATTCTTAAATTTAAATCTAAAGTTTTAGACCGTATTGTATTTAGGTAAAAATCCTTTTACAGATGCTTGTATTTAGACAATATTTAACTTTTGAGAACTTCTTTTTTTGTTGAAAAAACTTATTAAAAGTGTCAAAATATATATATATATATATATATATATATATATATAATATATCAGAAACTCAGGTATCATTTTAGCACTCCTACTGAACAATTTCAAATGATCACCAGTCCTACCTATAAAGCTGAAAGCTAAACGCCCCTGTTGTCAGTCTGAATGAGGTCAAAGGTATTTCCTACGGGTCTGTACTTGCTGGATCAGGGCTCTGAAGATGACGGAAAAAAGGAAATGGTGAGTTGGCTTAAAGTGGAACCCCCTCCCTCCCTCCCTCCCTCCCTCCTCTGGCCCATGCGAGTGTTTACCTGGGAAACGAGAGAACACAGAAAACCTCTTAAGAGAGAGGCGTCGTGGAGGGGGGGACGCCACTGACGGGGAGAGAGGAGGGGTGACGGCTGAGAGAGAGGAGGGGGAGGAAGGGGCAGAGAGAGAGATGAGCTGGTTTATTTATTTGTTTTTCAGCAGAGTGTTAACTCACATCGCTGCGGGAGTCCCACTGCGTCACCGTGCAGTTATTCTCCGTAGGTGAAGTCATTTTTTACTCAGAAGACACAACAGCTGATTCCTCTGATTGTCTTCTTCATCGCACTAATCTGCAGAATGAGCCTCTGGGCTGATTGGTTGGAATAACTTTCACATTTTCAGTAACTCTACGCCTCCATCTTCTGTAACAAAACACTCACATTTATTTACCAATTTGAATGGAGGATACAGGGACTAAACCACCTGACATAAAGCAGAACCAGCTAAATACTGTGTATATGGTCCAGTTCTCTATGCACGGCCTGAGATAAAACATTCAGTGTTCATAAAAATCATTAAAAATTTTATTTTCTTCTAGAAATCGGACTTGTGAGCATCTTTCCTGAATAACAGCTGGACTTCAGAGTAGAGCCAGACGGATTACTGAGGCCGATACAAATGTTGAAAGTTTAAAAAAAAAATCTAGTAACGATACATATTCAGTTTTTATTATAAACACAAAACATAAGCATCTTTGATAAGGATCCCTCAAATTTGATTATTAAAGACCGAGCGGGTCACTTTATAGTAAGGGTCCCATAGTTTCACACAGTTTCCTAAAAAAAGGAACTGATAGTAACTATAAAATCACTGGAAGGTGATTCATTACAGGTGACTTATTACAGGATAAATGAATCCAGTGTTCAGTTGATAAACTTTCAATAATTAATTCCAATTAATTGTTGGTATAACTGAGTCTTTTAGTAAATGTACAGCAGGAGAGCGGAACATGCGAAAAAGTGACGTTTCTCTACAGGCAAACATATTTCAGAAATATAGAGAAAAGTTTCCAATAATAAATGAATAATTAATCATTTTTCACTTGGATTGAAATGGAGCACTGAGCAGCTGACAATCAGCATTTTTATAAACTAACACGACTAACTAGTAATAACTATAATTAGGACCAAATCGCAGTTCTTTATTAGCACATTACGGACCAGTAAAATACAAAAATTTTTTTAAAAAGGTGTTATTTATTATATGGTTGACAAATTAACTTGCCGGTGCTCTCTGGTTGGAAAATGTATAATGGTGTTTTTAAATTACCTTGAAATTGTGATAAATACGCCAACATAAATGATGATAACGACGATATTTCTGTGATAAGATAAAAGTTCGGCTCTAGTTTGGAGTGGTACCTAAAACAATCCCGATATTCGCATGAGAATGCTTCTTCACTGCTACAGTAAATGCAACAGCTTTATTACAGTGCATCATGCTGCTGGCTCGTTGATGAAATCTTTACTTTTCACAGGTTTTACTGTTCTCTGTCTTCACATCACAGCCATCGCTGGCACAGTCCGCACATTGTGACAGCAGGTGGTGGAAACGTTCAGAAATCTTGCAACTTCCTGCTTTTTCTGAGAGAGAAAGCTAAGTTTAAAACACGCACTGGGCTTTTGGGACTGTATAAGGTTTAGGATGAGAAATGGTTCAAGTGTTTGACATATACATTTGACGCGGCACATGCACACACACTGAGCTGCGTAATGTGCACAGGAAGTACAGACAGCAGTTCATCGGGGACAGAGAGAGAGAGAGAGACAGAAGCGGGTCAACAGGAAGGGAAACAGGACAGCAGAGAAGAAGAACATTTTATCAGCAGTTACGAAGCCGAACCACTAGGAGTCACCGGTGTGACTACAGTGAGTCAGAGTAACTTCACCGCTGACCCAAACAGCAGTGACGTGGGTGGTGACACCACCGAGCTCAGGCGGGCTTACATCACGCAACACCTGCCTCATTTACACCTGCAGAGTAACGCTGATGGTCGGACTCCGCCAGGAATCTTCAGATTACATCAGATACATTTTTAAAATCAACCCAATTGACATTATGATCCGACTAAATTAAATTAACTCAAGGTAACCTTCAGCCTGGCTGCGGAGCGGAGAGGTGCAACATTACTGAAAAATGTCAGTTCAGTCATATGTTGCTGTTGGGAACAGATTTGTGTTCAACAAATGAAAATAAATAGAAATATTCCTCGCTGCTAAATGCATCTAACTGCTGAAACAAGAGCAAGTGTCCCCGATTGTTTGTACACTGATACCTAATAGCAACTGGACCTTAAAGCTCCATTATTAGATCTCTCAATGATAAAAATATCTTGGCAAAATGAATGCAACAGGTCGATATCTTTCTAGTCTCTCTGGTCGATTTCTCAGGCGTCACCTGTCGGCTCGGACGAGAAGACGAAGTGTTTCCTAAGCCTATTGACGTTTCCACTGCTCTCTTCAAAACATTATGACCAACTCACTGACACAGCACTTTGTGGAAAACACAAACACAGACACGATTATTTCGATTAATTCGGATTATTTCTCATTTCAGTCTTTATGGCAACGTACTGCTGCCACCATGACGCTGAAACACTCGTTCTTTTCTTCATCCTTTTCACGTTTTAAGATATAAATCTCACCCTGCAGGTGTGAATGTGAGCATGACTGTATGTATGTGTGTCACCTGCGACCCTGCACAGGATAAACACTTATCGATAAAAGATGGATGATACTTCGTGTCATAAAGCAGCCATGTGGGCTACATTGATTTTTATTCTTTTAACAAAATATAAAATATGTTTTGTTATAAATTAAACTACCCAACATTTTATACAAGTACAGCTGAAACAATCAGCCGATTAATCAATTAGTCTTTGAATGAAAATGTACTTTAAGTACATTTTCCTGATTATAATTACATACTTTTACTTAAGTATCTTTAATGCAGGACTTTTACTTGTAACAGAGTATTTTCACAGTGTGGTATTAGTACTTTTACTTAAGTAAAGGACTGAATACTTCCTCCACCACTGGTATGTAGTAAAAACAAGAAAAATGTGTCTATAAAATGCAAAATATCTTGTTATAATGTGAAAAGGATCTCGTTAAAACAAGAAAAATTTCTCATCATAATGAGACACTGAGCTGATATTTTTCGTCACGGTGCTGCAGACGTCAACATTACAGAGGAGGTACACTGCTAAAGTGCTTTCTGCCTCTTCTAACCAAACTGCATGTAAATTCTTTATAAATTAAACCAATATATACTGATGTCAATGCGCCTCATCTGCTAACTTGGAGCCAAACAGGACAGAGTGTGAAAGTGTGTTTTTAGCGTTTTCTGTTCATCTGAAAGACTTTTATTGCATCTGTGTGTGTGCGTGTGTGTGTGTGTGTGTGTGTGTGTGTGTGTGCAGTACGCATGTGCTGTCTCACCCAGTGATGGTGAGCTCAGAGCCATGACTCCGTAGTAGGAGAACGGGCCGGTTTCAAAAATCATGTTTTCGTTTCCGGCTTCCACCTCGACTCGCCCCTGAAAAGACACACACACACACACACACACACACACACACACACACACACACAAAGAGGACATTTTGTTTAATAAGCCGGAGTGAGTCAGGACAAGACTTTGGCAGGTAACAGAAACACTTTGACACCCTATAAATATTACATTCAGGTGCATGCTACAGGTGCTCTAGTCCAGGGTCCAGTGTCTCTTTACCTCACACACACACACACACACACACACACACACACACACACACACACACACACACACACCTCAGGTGTTAACAAAAAAGCCTCCACGTACAAACACACATTTTCAAACAACAGCCAAGAAACACCAACATTTACACACAGTGAGCTGGACAGCTAAAAAAATGAATGATAGCACACCGAGCTGAAAGAGAAAGGGTGTGTGTGTGTGTGTGTGTGTGTGTGTGTGTGTGTGAGGTAAAGAGTCTGCATACGTGTTCACACGGGTTTCTCGGTGCGGACAGTCCGCATATATCCTCGCTGACGTGGGCGGACGACGACTTTGACGCCACGCGGACCCACGGAAACTATAAATCAAGCTTGAGAGTGGACTGTTACTTACGAATAAACAAATCTATAAATGAATGTGGCATTTGTGATCAAATCAAACGTATCATCACAGTATTTGAGAGGGCTTTTGTCAAATCCTCAAAACCACAATATATCTGCAAAAACTGGAAAGCCTTCTAAACGCTCATCAGTCTCAAGAAAGTTGCTGATTTGTACTTTTTATTATTAAAAAGTTTATTTTTAGGAGCTAATTGTGTCCGTAGCATAAAAAAGTGTCGCGTGCTGAACGTCGGCAGTGAATGTCAGATTCCTCTTAGTCATGTTGACTTACGTCATGAATTTGTTATTTTTTTCCTACAGTATTTTATGACTGCTTTTGTTAAGACTACAATAAAACACTGTTGTTTGGCTCAATTCCTGAAATTAAAAGATTTTTAAGGAAAAACAGAAAACTTTATAACCAGCAGGGTAAAGTAAAACGTATCCTTTGCTGAAACGCAGGCATCGGGCACCAAAAAGTCTAATCTAATATTAACTCAGCCTTAATGACCTTAACCTTTTCTGCATAATATAATTAAAATTCAGAAACATTTTCTAACCTCATACCTTCACTGAACCAACTCTTACCTAAAAACTAGCCATTTCATTTGGAGCGAGTAAGCACAACCTGACAGGCTAAACTCTGGAGGAAAAAACGCCCATCAGCACGTTGCTGTTTAGGGATCTGCACAGACAAGCAGCTCCTTTTATTTAAACAACGATTCTTCTAAAACGGACTCAAAAACATGATTTGCTTCTTGTTCCTTCACTGTGGTGTTTGAGCTTTGTTTTCACATTCATCCGCTGAAGGAGGAACGTTTCGCTGAGCTCCCCTTAAATCTCAGTTCAACACCTGGACGCACCTGCAGGATTTATGACATCACAGCTAGTTTGCAGCCAATCAGGGTCCAGTATGAAACTTACACAAGTGCGATGTGGAAACTCGAAGCCTCCAGGTCACA
This sequence comes from Siniperca chuatsi, assembly GCF_020085105.1. NCBI lineage: Eukaryota > Metazoa > Chordata > Actinopteri > Centrarchiformes > Sinipercidae > Siniperca > Siniperca chuatsi. The sequence continues at coordinate 3,067,579 of NC_058059.1, forward strand.
AACACTGAGAACGGACTCAATGAAGGAGGAGACATCTTGTGTCCAGCAGTTAAAGTTCAGAAAAATATTTGCGTATTCATAGATTCTGGATTTTTCAATTATTTGTCTGAAAACTTTAAACATATAAACATTACCACCATAAAATTCAGTAACCATGAAAAGTCCTGACTGTGTTGAGAATGAAAAACTAATAAAAGAAACTAATAATGTTTATATATCCTTATATTCTTTGACACCGACGGCCACTCGGACCGGGCTGAACTCGGGGAATACATTCACTGTGCTCCTCTGCAATTTAACTCATTGTTCAAGACTGGTCTGCAATAGACATGGACATTCAGCGGGACAAAGCCTCCTCATGGGGGCGCCGGAGAGCTGAAGGGGAGGCCAAGATACTGCGTGAGGAGAGTCGAAAATCATACTCCATAGATATTTTTAGATTCAGCGTGACATGCACTTCCTGAAGATATACTTATCTAATAATTTATTATCGAATAAATCTGCTTAGAAAAAAAAAAGACGCTTCAGAACTTGCCTGAGAATCATCATGTTTTTAAGTTTTCTTCAGTATCAAAGTAATCCAGTGATAGATGTGTGTACGTCCATGTGCACACTGCAAACAGCAGCTGCTAACAGCTAATTCGGCATACTTTTAATGGGGACAATCTGCCAAAATGTAAACAAATATAGGCTAAAAAAACAACAGCTCATTTGATGAGCTCTTGCTCTCCTAACGGATGAAACTTTTTTTCTGGCATCATGTTGTTTCCCAAACAGGCCTTTGTGTTGGTGTTTCCGTCAGATTAGCAAAAACATTTTTGATTTCCTCCATTTTCACACAAAAACCGAATTTCACACTGAGCCGATTAATAAAAAGTAGGACAAGCAGCTCTTCACGCTGAAAAAACTCAGAGATACATTTTAAAAACACAAGGACGTCGCTCCGGATGGGATTTAAATCACAGGAGGAGCAGCGAGTTCACAGAAAAACAGGAGGTCACTGCGGCTGTAATTATCACTGGGTGGTGGAGAAAAATTACCGACGTTATAATGAGACAGAATTAAAATCACTGACAGTGCAGGAGATGTTAAAATCACCCCATATCTCCTGGAGAGAAACAAATCCAGTCCGGTTGGGGCTAAAGGCTGTGATTTAATGTTCACTGTGGACCTTTAACATATGTTGGTGTTTCCACATGGACATTAATACCTGTGTGTGTGTGTGTGTGTGTGTGTGTGTGTAAAGGTGTAAAGCTAGAAACAGCTTTTAATGGAGAATATCTGTGTCCTGCCTCTCAGTGCTGTTCCTCTCTTCCTGGTGCAGAGGAGGGGTTTACTGACAGACAGCGTGTCCTCTTCCCTTCTGCATCTCTACATTCATCCCTGAACTCCTCTCGGCTGTTTACTTCACACTCCATATGCTCTGGTGTTGATTTCCAACGCTGCTCGCTGCCTCTCTCTCTCTCTCTCTCTCTCTCATCTGCTTTTCTTCTTTTCCATCCTCCTTAACCCTTCAATCCCCTCGATTTGTCTCTCTCTTGTGTAAGAGGATCTATTAGTGAAGGTCGTGCAGAGTGAGGAGCCCCTCTGGCACACCCACGATCACAGAGCAAGAACTATTCATACGCCTGGATGACTATATTTATACTATAATGCATGTTTCTTAACAGCTATACTGAAACCGTCCAGGTTTATTTTGCAGCTTTTCTGCATATTGTGCTGAATATTGGAGACAATATTTAAATTTAGACATACATACACAAATGATACGTAGACATGTGCCAATACTGTCTCAATGATTATTAAAAATCTACAGTGGAATTTGAGCTGAAGCAATTAGTTGATTAATCGATTAGTCGATCAACGGAAAATTGATCTGCAACTACTTCGAAATGCCAAATATTACCAAGTCTTTGTCTTGTGTGATAGTAAACTAAATATTTTGGGAGTTAGTTGGACAAAACAAGACGTCACCTGGGGTTTAAGGGGGTTGTAACTGGCACTTTCAACTATTTCAACTGACATTTTAGTGACCAAACAATTTATCAATTAATTGCCAAAAGAATTGGTAGATGAATCCATGATGAAAGTGATTGTTAGTTGCAACCTTAAATAGAAAAAACTCAAAATGAGTAAAAAAAAAATTAATAATTTATACAACAACATCATTTTGAAAGTTGCTTGTTTGTTTAAAACACGTAAAAATTAGTTTTGACATTATATAAAAAAAGGATTTTCAGAAAAAACGCCCTACTGTTTATTTAGAAGTTAATAGAAATGTTTTATTTTTAGTACCGAAACAATGAGTCACTAAACCAGATGGTCAATCGACAGGAAATTAATTTACAACAATTTTGATAATCATTGAAGTCATATAAGAAGTAAAACTACCAAATATTTGCTGCTTTTCTCTGTTTTACGTCACTGTAAATTTAATATCTTTGGGTTCTAATCTTTTTACCTGAAGTTTAAAAAAAAATAACTGTTAGAATAATCGATAATGAAAACAATCATTAGTTGAAGCCCTATTTGTTTAAAATCTAAATCCTGACTACCAGCAAAATAATGAGCAGTTAACCAAAATACTGAAAATAACTGGTGTTTCTGAACCGCCCCACACTCAGTCTGCATACTAATAATATTGGCCAGAGTCTGATTCATAAAGCAATATCAGTATTGGTACAATTCATCGCCAGTATCTGCCCGATCCACTGATTTATCTAAAGTCAGACGTGTCTTAAAAGGTCGACCTGCAGGTTCTAATACCCCCTCCAGACTGACGCAGTGACCTGGGATAAACCTGTGTTCATCACACCAGTTTAAAACAGGTCAACCTGTGTTAACTAATCTGACTTCATTATGACCAGATGGCACACTGCTGTGAAACGGGTCAAACACTAGTTAACCGTGTGCTCATTATCTCGTGCAAAGTGATAGAAAAATACATATTTGTAAAGATTCAAGCCACTGTGTTTAAGAAAATATTGGATAATATATTGTTTGTGAAAAATCAGGCTGTTGCATCTAAAATCAAAACAACACCAGGAGATCAAATCACTGACTTTAACATTTGTGCTGTGTGTGTGTGTGTGTGTGTGTGTGTGTGTGTGTGAGAACGTGCACCTGCAGAATGAGGATGAAGTAGTCGACAGGTTTGCCCCTCTGGTAAAGGAAGTGCTGCGGTGAGCGTTTGTCACTTTCGTTGAACTTGAGTTCGTGGATGACGTCTGGGTGTCTGAGGACCCTCAGTAAGACTTTCTCTGTGATCTGGAACGGGCTGAACAGGCTTACCTCTGGGGGAGACGAGGACACACACACACACACACACACACACACACACACACACGTCAATGCAGGTAATCAGCTTTGCATTTTACTTAATAATATAGGTACACATAGTCCGAAGCCTTTCATAAAAAGGTGGGGTTTGCGATTCTGGAGAAACCCAATACCATGACAAATACCGTGACATAGAGCGAACAACGACACAGCGAGTGATGTAACTAACGTTAGCTGGGTTGTGGGTTAGCTTAGCGAGGTTGTGGGTTAGCAAACTGTCGCTACAGTTGCTGCTGCGAAGCTAACAGAGAGGACGAGACGGTTTCCCAGAGCAGCACAGCAGCTCCAGACAGCGAAACTCACAACTCTCCTGCTGCTATAGCTAACATCACAACAACAGCACATCTTGGCAAACTAGAAAGTCAGCTGCATGTCCGTGGGCAAATCATTTAACGTTACCTGACACACAAATCATGGCTGAATAGCGCTGTGTGGCTCGGTCCGAGCCAGTTTATTTGTGTACAAACACCGGAGTTTTTTTCAGCGCACACACTGAACGGACAGCTAGCGGACCATGAGGAGATATTCGCTGGATTTGACAAAAAAGACGTGTACTGGATTAGAATCGCACACCCCACCTTTAAAATACAACTTCTGGCTGCATGTCCGTCAGTTTTTATTGACGCTGCTGTCAGGGGGAGATATCGGTGTCTCTTCTGTGATCAATTTCTCCCTGAATGTTTGTTGAACCTCAGTACAAAAACTCTTTCATCCTGAGGGCCTGACACCCAAAACCTGATCCTTATTTACTATCTATGTTTTAGATATTGATTGTAAAATATTATGTTATCAAACTAGTTATCTACTCAGTAAATGCAACTGACCACCAAACAAAAACAACAACACAAAACAATATATATAATATATATTACAATATATTTGTGTATTCAAAATCAAGATACCAAGAGATTATTTAGGCTATTCAGAAAAAAATAAATCAGCATGTTTCAGTCCCACAGTGACCAGTGTTAATCCACCCGAGGCTGCAGAGAAACAGCAGCTGAATGACACTGAAACAAATCTGTGCTGGCTCGCTGTGCGATTAGCCGCCGCCCCCTCAGAGCTCACCTGTAGCCAGGAAACGATGAGCCGCCAGCATGAGCTGAGGAGAGATCTTCACTTTACTGTCAGCGTTGGGCTTGAAGGCCGAGAAGTCGGGCTTGTTTTTATTGGAGTCCACCTTTTTCCTGTGTCTGTTGTCAGCTGCAGGGGAAAGAGTTAGAGTTAGACAAACAATTGACCTCATGCCAGAACATTTCGGGAGGCGCACTTTCGAAAGTTTCATTCACAAAAATGTCACCCACCAAGAGTTTAAAAAACAATTTCACACAGATGCAAACATAAAAACCCTTACCCGGCCAAGAAATAGTCCAGCACTTAACCCCACGTAAAACCACAACTTGCTTTTACACTTTTGTACAAATTAAACAAACGACATGTTAATAAAATGTTAATCAGGCTAGCTGTTTCCCCCTGTTTCCAGTCTTTATGCTAAGCTAAGCTAACTGCATACAGCTTCATATTCAGCATACAGACATGAGAGTGGTATCAATCTTCTCATCTTACTCTCGGCAAGAATGTGAGTAAGCAAATTTCCCAAAATGTCAAACTATTCTTTAAGGATTGTCATGAAATTAAACCCTGTTTTTGTCAGTGTATTTACATTCTGTAATTACCTCTCTATATAGTAGTTTTCATCGTCAGTGGCGGAGTCTGCCATTCCCACTCCAACTCATTGATATCCGCCTCACTGTTCACTCTCATACAGCTGTATCAGAGCTGGATTAAGTTACTGCTAATAAGCTAATAACTAATAATAAGCTTATTTGTTTTTGAGAAGATTGATACTACTCTCTTTCGTGTTAATATGAAGCTACAGCCAGTTAGCTTAGCTTAGCATAAAGACTGGAAACAGGAGGAAACAGCTAGCCTGGCTCAGTCGAAAGGTAACAAAATCCACCAACCAGCAACTCTGACGCTCATAAATTAACACATATCTTGTTTGTTTAATCCATACAAAAACCGACGTGCAAAAATGACAATTTGTAGTTTTTACGGTTAGTTCTGTTTTTACATGTCAGGTTTTTGTATAAATTACACAAAAAATATATATAACATGTTAATTAGCGAGCTTTAGAGGTGCTGGTAGGTGGATTTTGTTACCTTTATGTTTCCCCATTTTCAGTCTTTGTGCTAAGCTAACAAGCTGCTAGCTGTGGCTTCATATTTAGCCGACACTTACGAAAGTGGTATCAATCTTCTCATCTATCTCTCTGCCTGAAAAGTATATTTCCCAAAATGTTGAACTATTCCTTTAAGTCAAACTGTGTAGAAAGGCTCGTAGCCTCTGACGGGAATGAACCACAATCCGAGCTGCCGCTAACGTTTGCTCAGCTTGTTTCTCTGATAACTTAAGACGTCCGATGACTAAAATCCTTCATCCGATTAAAATATATAGTTAAAAATGACCAAGAAAAGTGTATCGTAAAAATGTGGCTTAAAACTGGATAAAGAGTCAATTTATGACGGCTTCTGGCAGACAACCACAACGCCGATGCATGAGTAAAGGGGACATGACGCCATTGACAGGTGACCAAATGACACGCACCATTAGCTTGATTAAAATTAAGGATTTCTATGGGTTTGAAAATTGTTGGAAACATTTGGGATAATGTAAGTACACAACTCAACAAAATATATGACATAGGTCTAGTCATTTTTAGACATTTAAATGCGGAAAAAGTTACATATTATACCTTTAAAATCACTTGTAAATCAACTTAAGAACGAATCTGTTCATATGAGTGGCGGTTTTGCATGAGGTCCAACTCCAGGAAGGCTATCAGTGTGTTTACCATCAAGTGTGTGTTTGTGTGTGGGGATGATGTGTGTATCTGTGCCATGGCCGGCAACCAGCAGGCGCTTACTCACTGTAAAGGTCAGACTCGTCCAGGATCTCTGATTTGATGATCTCCTCGATGACGTCCTCCAGCGTGACCAATCCCAGCACCTCGTAGAAAGGATCTCCCTCCCCCTCGTTGTTTACTTTCTGGACGATGGCCAGGTGGGATTTACCTGGAGAGGAGAAGAGAGAGATCACCTGAAGGTTACAACCAGCCGTGAGTGCACTGCTGCAAGCGTATATAAATGTTTTATGATTTTACACCCTCCACATTCCCCCAAAACTAGGCTGTTAAGAAATCAACTGCCAGGAAAGTAGGGCAGCATCAAACAGGAGGGAGGGAAGGAAGTGCGGTTGGTTGGGAAGTGGTGAATCTCACTGCAGCTGCTGCCTCTTAAACTTCAGCAGCTGGCCTCCAAACAGATCCAGCCCCTGCTAGATGAAAACATCCTTTCTTGTTTTTCTATTTTGGAGGCAGCGTAGCTGCAGTGACTCTGCTGTTCGATCCCGTCAGTGGATTTATCCTGGCTGCTGGGAGGACAGACTGATGCCTTAATATAGCCCAGACTGGACTAAGAGCTTTTGTAGAGAAACGAGCTGGAAGAACTGCCAAAACGAGATAAAGAAAAAGGGACTGGAGGGGAGGGGAGAGGCGGCAGGAGGACAGGGCTGAGAAGAACGAGGGATGTGGTAGAAAAAAAGAGAAACAACAGATTAATCCTCTCCTGGCTCTGTTCTCCTGAGCTCTCCTCATTAAAACACATATAAGACTGTTTTGCTTGCTTATGTTCAGGCTGAGTGTGCACGTTCACTAACTGCATGCACATACTCAGATCTTTTACAATACCACAGTGTAAAAATACTTCTAACTATTAGCATCAAAATACACTTCAAGTACCAGAAGTCAAAGTACTCATGACGCAGAATGGCACAAAACAATAATATTATTATTATTATAATTAGTGATGCATTAACGTGTAAACATCACTAATGTTGCAGCTGATAAAGGTGGAGCCAATTTAAACTACTTTATATACTGCTGGGTAGCTTAAACAGTAAAAACATATAATTAATTAGTTGATTATATTTTGTATCGTAGAAAAGGTTTCAGTCATAGTCATCTGGACACTGTTTTCAGAATCAAGACGTTTCGGCTCCCATCCGGAAGTCATTCTCAATTGTGAAAAAATTACGGCAAAATACAGTGATGAGGTAGATGCAGCCAGAAAACAATAGACCTGATTACTGATTACTGGGCCATCTTGGAAACCATTGGGTCAGTTTCAGGTGAAACTAGCTAATCAACAGATACTCAGGCAGATTCCCTCCTGAGGGCAGGGCTTATGTAACACAGAGTAGCTTAAATTTCCAGTTCCCGTCCAATTTTTTCACAATTGAGAATGACTTCCGGATGGGAGCCGAAACGTCTTGATTCTGAAAACAGTGTCCAGATGACTACGACTGAAACCTTTTCTACGATAGAACACTCCTGGACGAATGAGGGACTACACCGTCCTATATTTTGTATCGATAATGTGAACCTGCAAAGTAACTAATAACTAATGTTGTCAAATAAATGTAGTGTGGTAAAAAAGAACAATATCTGCCTCTGAGATGTAGCGGAGTAGAAGTATAAAGCAGCATAAAATAGAAATACAATAAAATACAAGTACCTCAAACTTGTATTTAAGTACAGTACTTGAGTAAATGTTCTTAGTTACTTTCCACCGCTGCAGGTCTGTGTGGGCTCGCACAGGTCTGCACCACAGACGGTAACGGCACGTTATCTGGTGAACAGGAGCGAGGCTGCCAGGACAGAAACCTGTCACGGTTACTTGACATCAAAACACCAGCATCATCTATTTTTGGCCTCTTCAGTGATGCTGGTGTGTCTGCGTGTATGCGGCCCAAAGCATCCAAAAACGTCACTGTAAAGTGTGCAACAAATGCTCTTTTCAGGCTGATCTGAGAGACCGATTCATGTGTCAGGTGATGAATTATTTACCAAATTTAAGAAATATTAAAATAGTGGTATTAGTAGTAACAATTTTATATGTGCTGCAAAATTCAACTCCTGCATGACACTGTGAAAGAGTAAGACATCTAGTTAATATTTAAAATCCCTTACGAAGAAGGAGCCCAAAACTGACAAACCCAAAATAAAATGGTCGCTGTTTTTGAACCATTTTGCTTCCAATGATCAGAATCAGAATCAGAAATACTTCATTGATCCCCGAGGGGAAACTCTTTTCCATGATGAACAATCATGATCCTGGCCTCATCACAAAAAAGGTAACTCTTTTTGACCTTTTAAAGTCAAAATTAATTGATACTGGACCAAATCAAGAGGCACAAACATGAAAAAGATTTTTTACTCGGCATTATTTTTTGTTAACCATGCTAGCTAGCAGTACAAAGCCAAAATCAGACATATTTGGTCCAAATTGAGTCAAGACCAGAATCAGACTTTTTGGCGTCTGTTTTACCTTATAAAAATGATTATGCTGTAAAAATGTATAATTTCTGTGAGTGGCTGGGAAACAAGAAACTTGTTAGCTAGACGGCTAAAAGAGAGCAATATCAAGCTTAACCTAGCTGGTGAGACAGCCACCGTTAGCCTTAACGTTACTCACTGATTCCCCCATGCTGTTACCTGAAATATCTACTTTGATGAACTAACATCTTGACAATACAGTTTGTTATTTCACATAAAGTAAATGAGGCAGTAGCTACATCGAATCATGATGGGGGGGAAAAAACCCAGTTAAACTCCTGCTAAAAGTAGCTAGCTTAGCAGAGTAACAGTAACTGCCGTCTCAGCTTTAAATTAATGTGATTTGATGTGGTTAGCTACCTTTAAATTATACATTTAAATGTATTACATAGCTGACAGAACACATTATGTTTGTAGATATTGTATACTCTCATATGTTTAGATAAGGGACGGTCATTTTAAAAATCTATCAAAATGTTTTAATTAACACCATTTCCCATAAGCCCACAGACCATCGTGGGTTTAACGGCCACGAGTCCGCGAGCGAGTCGAGGGGGTCGGCGGTTAGTTCAAACACATCTGTACTAACAGCAGGACAGAGAGCAGCCACGGAGGTAACGGCTAAAAAGATGACTTTATCAGTGCTGCCTGCCACGTTGGTTCATTTTCATGGGAGCTGTAGTTTTGTGTGTGCTCACAAAAGGTTTCAATTTCTAATAACAACTGCTGATTTATCGTAGAATATTACTGTACCGATTTACAGAAGCCGGAGAACAGAGGGTAACCCGGACGTCGGGACTTCGTGTCTGTGTCGGCTAGAATCAGTAAAAAGCCGAAGCCAGCCTCTGTGCCGTGTCACGAGCCATCCTCCGGGCTAACATCAGCCGGTCGCGACCCAGCACAGAACCGGGCCCGTTGGCGGTGTTGTGTTCAGTCAGCACAGCCGCTGACATAATGACTCATCATCATCATCATCATCTCCTGTAAACTCCCTCAGACCCTCCACAGGAAGGTCAGAGGTCACGGTCAGCCGCCCTGCAGCAGGTTCAGATTAGTGACTTGCTTAAGGGCCCTTCAGCAGGCGCATGAGCTTCAACCTTGAAGCTGAGGGGAACTTTTCCCGTTTCACTTACTGAATGACGACTAGTCTGTCAATCGATTAGGTGATTAGCAGTAAATTAATTGGCAACTATTTTGATAAATCAGTTATTATTAATTTTTCAAGTCATAATACCAAACATTCAATTATCCAGATTCTAAAAATGACAGGATGTGATGCTTCTCGCTGTCACACACGGCAGTAAACTGAATCTCTTTTTGGGTTTTGGACTGTCGGTCGGACAAAACAAGACATTTGAAGACGTCCCCTCGAGCTCTGGGAAGGTATGACATTTTATAGATGATACGATCAGTAGAAATAATAACAGAGTAATCCATAATAAAAAACAGAAACGTTAGTTGCAGCTCTAACTACCGACTGCATGGCTTTTGAAAAATCATTTCCATCTATCTTCTATCACCTCTCGTCCAATCGGAGTGTTTCTTTTACTAAGGACTTGCCACAAGCAGTAAAAACATGGAATCAGCTGGAATCTAATAATGAAATTCAGACTGTTTAGTTTAGCTGGGGGATTTGTTTTTTTTGCAGACTACAGAGCGACCTGTAAAAATATCCCATCAAAGGCACATTAATAACTTTTGCATCATCAATCACTACGCATGTCTGTTGAGCGCTATAAACTAAGTCACTGATGTTTGATGGCGATGACTGAAACGACAATGATAGTTTGGCTTATTTGTAATGAATTAAAAATAACACAAGTGCTACAAATAGCCGCAGCTGTGCGTAATGGTTATGCACGACGACAGCTGACACTGTGCTACTCCTTTCGCAGTTTTTCTATTGAAAGTCTGGTGAAGACGGCAGAAGTACTGACATGCAACACGGTGATTAAAGACGCGTCTACATCCATTTATGTCTAACTGTGAGAGTGGAAATGAAATGAAACACCCAGTTCCTGAGATGTATAACACAGAACCGTGCTGAGGCACAGGTTTATAAATCAGCCTGCAGTTTTATCAAGCGTCTAATCAAGTGTTTACTGTTTTACTGCTTTTGATACAAATGTAAAGAAAAGCGTTTGATACCTTGAAATAGCGTCATTGCCATCATAATAAGCTTTAATTAACTGCAGGTACGACACTGTTGTGATACCGGCTTTGTGTTCAAGGTGTGGATATCAAGCGCTGAGATTTCCAGCACTAATCTCGTGCGCCTGAATGTGCAGATTTTCATCCCATCAACCATTATTACACAGCAGCTGATTTCACCGATTAGTTCCTGCTCTGGTTAGAGATGATCAGCAGCGGCTGGAGCGTTGATGGGGAATAAAAACCTGCTGAGATTGGATGAAACACGGATGTAGCCAATAAATAAAACAGCACATAATGTAGTGCAGGAGGCTCTGTTTTAGCTTGTTTGGCTCTTTAATGACAATTAAAATTGTATTTAAATGTCTTTTTGTGCGTGTTTCTTTTGCACTTTGTCGCAATGCTTTTGATGTTTTGTGTGAAGCGCTTTGATTTGCCTTGTTGCTGAAATGCGCGATATAATAAACTTGCCTCGCCTTGATACTATGGGTCGTAACACAAAGCGGGTCGCATGAACTCGGTTGTGACGGGATATAACATCCGGATACGTCCAGAACAATATCAGGTTGTGTGCGAGTTCGGATGCTCCTGCGTGGATTACTTGTATTGTGTGTTACCGGGACATTTTCTCATCTATTGCCCGAGATCCAGCTGCGTTTCCTGGCTGTGACGTTGGAGCTAAAGCTGAAACAATTAGTCAAAAAATTATTTAAGCAATTATTTTGGCAACTGGTCATTTTTAAGCAAAAAAGCCACATTCGCTGGTTCTAGCTTCTCAAATGTGAATATTTTCTGTTTTTCTTATATGAGAGTAAAATGAACATCTTCAGGTTTTTGACTGTTGGTCTGACAACAGAACGGTAACAAAATCCAAAAACCAGCGCCTCTAAAGCTCACAGATCAACACGTTATATCTTATTTGTTTAATCTGAACAGCAAACAAAGTGTAACAACTACAATTTGCTGTTATTCTGATTTAAAAAAATGTTTGGAGGTGCTTGTAGGTGGATTTTGTTACCTTCAGACAGAGCCAGGCTAGCTGTTTCCCCCTGTTTCCAGTCTTTGTGCTAAGCTAAGCTAACCAGCTGCTGGCTGTAACTTCATATTTACTGTACAGACATGAGAGTGGTATCAATCTGCTCATCTAACTCTCTGCAAGAAAGCAAATAAATGTATTTCCCAAAATGTATAACTATATACTGTAACTATTCCTTTAATCTTGAGGTTTTGTAGTGGGGCCTGGTGTCAAAATCTAATACATAAAAGTTCATGATCTTTTATTAACACTGGCATTAGCAACATGTTTCATTAAAACACTTATATTTTCATCTTTCAGTTACCAGCAGCTTTTACTACTGCAGTGCACGCTGTGCAAAAAGCTTTGATCTCTTTTTCACTACTTTTAATATTCGTTTTTCGGTTGATGATTATGCTTACATGGTGCTGATGCTTAAATAAATTCACATTTAATGAAATTACACGTTGGGGAACACGGGGTGACAGGGGGGTGACTTGGGGCCCCCCAGCAGGTTAATCCCAGTGGTGGAACAAGTACTCAGGTAGTTTACTTAAGTAAAAGTACCACACTGTAGAAATACTCTGTTACAAGTTAAAGTCCTGCATCTATTTGCTGTGTAAAGATGTAGTGGAGTAATGGCGCCCTGAGCAGAGAATGATGTCACGCTCCCTCTGCTTGTGTTGTCTTTGTTTATGCACATTTTGACCAAACCAGAGTTGGTGATTGTTGGAACAGCAGAAAGACTAACAAAGACAGTTATGGGGAGTTTCTGTCCCATTTGAATGAAGTGTGTTTAACGATGAGCTATGTGGTAAAATTATTCTTTTTTTCAAGGGAGTCTTTTATTTTTTTTCCATCCAGTTTGAATGAAGTGTTTTACAGCATTCTGCGAGGTAAAATTGCTGTTTTTCTCAATGGAGTCTGGTGCGCCGTAGTGTCCGTTTGTTTTGGTCTGAGATGCTGGTGCTCTAGTGCGACATTTAGTGGCAGTGAATGTCGCATACAGAACCTTTAAAGTACCAAAAGTAAAAGTACTCATTATGCAGAACGACCCATTTCAGAAGATATTATATTACTGGATTATAATTAATGATGCATTAATTGACAAATTGTTTCAGCTGTACTATTTAAATTATAACAAAGCACCACATTTTATAAGCTCTTTGTGTGTTTTTGTACTAAAGCTGTCAGATAAACGTAGTGAAGTAAAAATATCTCCCTCTGAGATATTGAAGTCGAAGCAGAAAGTAGCAGAAACTGAAAATACTCAAGTAAAGTACCTCAAAATTGTACTTAAGTACAGTATTTGATTAAAGTTACTTTCCACCACTGTTTAATGCTGACCTGCCTGGGACACAATACATATTGATTTGGGGTCTCAGAGATAAAAAGGTTTGAGAGCCCTGGCTGTAGTTTACAGTCAGTGGCTGTCGCACACTGTGGGGCACAGAAGAAGAGCTGTTGTTAGATTATAACGAGTGGTGGAAAGTACTAATTCGAGGTACTCGTACAGCAGTTTCAGGTAGGAACTGCCGGCTGAAAGAAAATAGTTCCTACACGAAACTGCTCACAATAAGGTCTGTGGATTACCTCGAGTAACCGTGACTGTGAGTGTCATCGGGACCAGAACGGAGCAGCAGGATGAAATCTGCTCAGACCGGATATTTGTTGCACTGTGCATCATATTTGTTTTGTTGCTCGCAGTTTTGTGCGTTTAAAATGTAGGCTGGGATGTTCCACCCATCGATAGGGCTGGTCGATACGGACAGTCCTGGGGGAGGGGGGGTTTGCGTATGTGTGTGTGTGTGTGTGTGTGTGTGTGTGTGTGTGGACGCAGTGACGGCTGCAGGTTTCAAATAAACAAAGCAGAAAGCAGCTGATTTGTCTGAGGAACCTGAAAAGGAATCAAAACACACACACGCTGACACACACCTTTCTTGAACTCCTCCAGCATGGCGTCCAGCTTTGTGTCGTGAAACACAAAGTGCACGGGGTGGTTGTAAAACTTGGTGATGGTCTTCAGGGTGGTGCAGTCGTCCGGGTCCACAAACGCCAGGTCCTTCACGTACAGGATGTCCACGATGTTGGACCTCTCGTCGTCGTACACGGGTATACGAGTGTATCCGCTCTCCATGATCTCCGACATGGTGTTGAAATCCAGCACAGCGTCCGCCTGGATCATAAAGCAGTTGCCTATGGGCGTCATCACATCCTCTACAGTTTTGGTCCTGAGCTCCAGGGCGCCCTGGATCATGTTCAGCTCCTCTTTGACCAGGTCGTTGTAGGGCTCCGTCACTTTGAGCATCTCCACCAGCTTCTCCCTGTTGTACACGGTGCCGATCTCCTGGCCCAGCAGGACGTCCAGCAGCTTGCTGACGGGGAAGGACACCGGGAAAGTGAGGAACATGAAGAACTTGGTTACCAGGATGGTGTTGGCCCCTACGGCGAGCCCGTGGCGGGAGCACAGCGCCTGGGGGACGATCTCGCCAAAGATCACAATCCCAATGGTGGAGGCCACCACGGCGCCCAAACCCGACCCGATCAGGTCGTCGAGGAGTATGGTGAGGGTGGTGTTCACCAGGACGTTGCCCAGAAGCAGAGAGCAGAGGAGATAGTTCCCTTTGCTGCGGATGGGTTCGATCTTTCTCGCGTATTTCTTCTCTTTGTCGGTGCCGCAGCTCTGCACGATGCGCAGCTCCATGGGGTCCAAAGCCATCAGCCCCAGGTTCAAGCCGCTGAACATCCCAGAGAGCACCAGCAGGAAGGAGATGAGGATGAGCTGCAGCCACATGGGCAGCAGGGACTTCTTCTCCTCCACCACCACCAGCCTGCCATCGCTGTCCCCCAGCAGCACCCACCTGCTCCCATCCGCGCCCGGCGTGCACGCGGCGTACTCCTTCTGCGGCTCGCTCTTGCGCAGCGGCTTAATGTGCACGGTAAGCAGCCCCGACGTGCCGCCACTGCTGACGTTCATGAAGGTCCCGACGCTGATGTCTTTCGTGAAATCAGCACAAGTCCTGTCCGGCGCGTCCATCGTGCCGCTTCCGCCTCTCGCCGCCGCCGCCGCCTCCTCCTCATCCTCCCCTTCGCCCCCCCCGCCGCCGCCGCCGCCGCCGTCCATCAGCTCCGTGAAGCGAATCTGCGTCCAGGCGCCCGAGTGGAGCTGCACCCCGTAAAACCGGAGCTGCACGGAGCTCTCCTCGGTCACCTGGATGACACCGTCGTCATTGGTGCTGGTCGGCTTGTCGCTCCTCTCCAGCCGCATGCCGAGCACCTGGCTGCCGCCGCCGCCGCCCCTTCCGCCGCTGACACCGGACCCCCCCGCCGCCGCCGCCGTCTCCGTCCGGCCACCGACGGCGCTCCACAGGAATATAACGAGAGTGAGAATGTAACCCTGCTGCCCGCTCCATTCTGTCGCCATGTTTGTTTCACTGCTCGGCGACCTGGGGGCTGACGTCATTTACTCATGTCCGAGCCGGCTCCGCCCCGCACCGCCCCATCACGCACACACGCACGCACACACCCCCGGTATCACCGCCTACCGGACAGCGACAGGTAGAGCTAATAAACAAACACACTCCCCCTTCTTCCCTCCCTCCCTCTCTCTCTCCACACACACACTCCGTTATCTTGATGCTCACTGTGCTGCAGCACCCCCCTTTATTGTCTCCGACAGGCTCGAGGCAATGCGGCACGCAGCGGATGGATGCTGCTGCTGCTGCTGCTGCGGCCAGCGGTTTCTCATCCAATTGTATCCGGAGCCAGCTGCTGTTATGTAAAGGCACATGGCATCTGTGCACCCCCATCATCACCCCCCCCCCCTCCTCATCCTCATCCTCATCCTGCACCATCCCGCATCCCTCTGGCACCGAGCCCGGCCCGGGCTGCAGAGACACGCAGCATTTACTCCACAGATGAACTCTGGGGGGATTTGCTCTGTCTGTATAATAATAATAATAATAATAATAATAATAACTACCTGTCTTTGTATAGGAATGTATGTTTAATTCAATGTGTCAAAAAAGGAAAGACCTCTTACCTTTTTTTTGTGTTCGACCATGAACTTAAACACCTTTTAATTTGTCTGATAATATGTCCTGTGAACTTTTATTAACCATCTTTATTTCTTTTTAGGTCCTAATATTCAGTGATGAGCAGTTATGTAATAACATCTTCCTCTGCCCTTGCTTACGTTTCCACCTAGTGGTCAAACCAGTTAAAGTGATTCTGCTTTGAAAAACTGGTAAAAATGATTGTAGTTCTCCCAAAAATCTTCTACCAGTAAATATTTCTGTTCTGTTTGAAATGATCTAGGGGCATTATTGATTAATCTGCTGATTGATTGTTGTCTCGATCAATTGGTGAAAGTCATGGGACAGTTAAAAGTGTTTCAATGTGACTTCTTGCTTTGTCTGACCACCTGTTCAAAACCCCAAATATATTCAGTTTACTGTCACATAAGTCAAAGAAAACCCCGACAATTTAGAAGCTGGAACTAGAAAATGTATTTTTACTTGAAAAATGACTCAAACTATTAATCGATTATCAAAATAGCTGCTGATTAGTTTTCTGATCGACTAATCATTTAATCGACTGATTGTTTCAGCTCTAAAGTTGCCGACAGGATGTGTGTCGTGTACTGCTGTGTATAATTTTGTATAGCTAACGCCTCGTGCAACACATTAAAAGGTAACATTTGTGTTTAATTTTTCAGATGTAGGGATGTCCCGATCACATTATTTTGATATTGATTTGTATTAAATAAGTGATTTCCCTACATAATAGTGCATCCTGAGGCTACAGTAAGCCTACATTAAAACTAGTGAAGCTATTTAAATGTTTGACAGCAGAATAGCTCTATCTGCATTTCCTGTAATAGTTCGTATGGTCTGCTTCAGTATTTTGCATAATATTTGAGGAAAGAAGAGTCAGTGTGGATCTGCATCTGTTGATCTGCTTCATGCACGGAAAGCTGAACTTCAGGTGCAGTTTTTAACCAGCAACAGAACTTTAGAGGGAAGGTTAACCTGCAAAATACCACAGAAAAAGAGGCTAAATGACGCCGAGTAATGCCCAGTGTCTCGCAATCCATTCGTGTACAGGAATATTAATACCCAACAGTTTCTGTTCAGTTTCAAGACACAAGTTCTGCTTTTATTACAAGTAACATCAACATACAAACTATATGTAACTGAAGATTCTTCATAAATTAAAAAAAACATTATTTTGTTTACATGATTTCATGAGTTCTGTCATCATAATGACTTTATAATGTTTTTCAAGGGTGTATTTAGACAGCACACGCAAGATTATTACCAACATCCGTCATTTCAACACATTATGGTTGTTCTCAGACTAATAATAAATGGCCAAGTCCAACAATATGAGCAGCATAATTGTAAAATTATCAAACACGCGACGATCTGACGCAGAACTCCACTTGATAAATGACCTCAGAAAGTAGCTTCGCTCCCTTTGTGTTGTCCTTCTTGTTAGTTTAGCTGCTATCAAGCACAAACACAACAACTGCAGTCAGGTGGCTGTGGCTTCTCACAGTCCGAAGATGAAATTACAAAAACGCGACGAAGCTTTAGAAAGTGATCCTTCTACACTAAACGCCGAGCTTGTACAGTTGAACTGCTGGCGAAACACGTTCTTACAAAATAATATTCATGTCATTGTTGTCCTGAATTGTCGCAGTCACACACTGTAAATCTTTACACACCGCAATGCAAAACACGTCTGGATTAGACGGGCCCCGGGGCCCCTGACCATCAGCGATGCTGTTTGTGGTCGGAGGTGAAACAGGCATGAAACCTTCAGCCAGAGAGGGCTGTGAAACGCTGCTTTTCTGCCTGGTGTTAAGTTACTCTTTAATCCAGTTACCACAAACTAATTACGAACTAATACATACACAAAGCACAGAGTGGGAGAGGTGGCGGTGTTACTAGGTGTCCGCAGCTCATTTTTGCCCTGGGGGTTGATCCGGCCCTGGTGCAAAAGCATTGATTTTGCTGTCAATGATTGGTGACGCTCAGTGAACACTGTCACACAGGGATCTGTGTTTTCAGGGGAGGACGTCCTCACTGCAGCCTCCTGTCTCCTCTGCTGCATGGACTCTGCATCTGTCCTTCTGGAGGAGGAAGAACCTCGACATTGTAGCTCACCTTCTTGGACTGCAGGAGACTGTAGCTGTTATCAAAACACAGCACGTCTGCACAAAATGAAGGACAGAGTGAACACCGTTAGGAGCTAGCGTCCTGCAGGACTTTAAATGAATAGTTTGTTTTTGGAAATACGCTTATTCGCTTTCTTGCCGAGAGTTAGATGAGAAGATCGATACCACTCTCATGTCTGTCTGTTAAATATGCCGCTACAGCCAGCAGCTGCTTAGCTTAGCTTAGCATAAAGACTGGAAACAAGGGGAAACAGCTAGCCTGGCTCAGTCCAAAGATTAAAAAACAGCCTACCAGAACCTCGCTGATTAACATGTTATATCTCATTTGTTTAATCCAGACAAAAACTGAAGTGTAAAACTGACACGTTGCAGTTTTATAGGGGTTATGTGGCGGCATTTCTTTGCTGTAAGCAGTCACTTCCTGGCGTCTCCACTGGTTTCCTGACAACCTCACTGTGACGACAAGACTCGAGGAAGTCACTGCGCCCAGCCAAGAAATAGTCCAGCATATAAACCCCATATACCCACAACATGTCGCTTTTACACTGTGTGTTTGTCCAGATTAAACAAACGAGATTTAACGTGTTCATTGGGTGGATTTTGTTACGTTCCGACAGAGCCAGTCTAGCTGTTGCCCCCTGCTTTATGGTAAGCTAAGCTAACCTGGCTATAGCTTCATATTTACCGTACACGCATGAGCAAGGTATCGATCTTCTCATCTAAGTTTCAACAAGAAAGCAAACAAGCACATTTCCCAAAACGAACCACTCCTTTAAGATTTTCATGAAATCAACCCCCCTTTTGGTACTATTTTAATTGTACAGTTTTCATTGTTAGCGACCATTCCTGCCCCAGATTCAAACTGCATACCTACGCATGAGGGATTTACAGGAAATAATGCAGCATGTAATCCAATTACCCTATTCCTTTCACTAATGTACACTAGTGTGTGGTGACTCACAGACTCCGGGCTCGGGGCAGGTGAGGCAGCTGTCTTCAGGGACCAGGTGTGCATTGTAGCGTTCGCTGGGCAGAACCTGCAGCATCTCAGCCACTTTCTGACCGCCACCCTCTTTGGTCCGTCTGTACACTCCGAACCCGATATCTGCTCCGTCGCTGGCAAACTGCCACCTGGGAAGAAACAGGGGCAAAGTTTATTTGACCAAATTATGAAACTTTATATTGTACCTGTGACAGAGTACAGGTACAGGTTTTATCATGGTCTACATTAGCATAGCACCAAAAAACACATGCACACTCTAACTGACATTATCCAATACCCAGTGGTGGAACGTAACTAAGTACATTTACTCAAGTACTGTACTTAAGTACAAATGTGAGGTACTTGTACTTTACTTGAGTCTCTTCTTTTCATGACACTTTCTACTTCTGCTCCGCTACAGGAAATATTGGACTTTTTACTTCACTACATTTATCTGACAGCTTTAGTTACTTTACAGATTAAGATTTTTGCAAACAAAACATATGAAGAGTTTATAAAATATGATGCTTTGTTATAAATTAAACTCCCTAACAGTTTATACAAGTACAGCTGAAACGATTAGTTGATTAATCAATTTCCTTTCATTTCACTTCCTGGCTGCAGCTTCTCAGATGTGCAGATCTGCTGCTTTTCCTCTGAATGACTGTAATAACTGTGATGTTTGTTAATAACGTCGAGCTTTGGACTGTCGGTCGGACACAACGACATGGCGAAGGCGTCACTTTGGGCTCTGGGTCGTCGTGACGGTGTTTCTCACTGTTTTCACAAGTTTTACAAACTGAACGATCGATGGATCGATGGAGAAAAGACTCAGCAGATGGATCCAGAATGAAAAGCATCATCAGCTGCAGTCCGATACAAACCGGTTCAACATGAGCTCCAGCTCCACCAGCTGCAACAGCAACATCCTGCTTTACATTAATGCACGAGGAATAATAACCTGATGATAGAATATATAACAGTATACTGTGCTGTATAAAAAGTACTGTCAACACCAATTGCAGATATACAGTGGAGCATATGAAAATCCATTGTATTTAACCATGTTGTACAGCTGGAGTCTCAAACAGAAGTCATGCGTCATTTTCTGTATCAAGTATCAAGTAGTATCAAGCTGCTAAAACAATATGTTTAGTTGAGCTGCTACAGAGGGCCCCGAACAGAAACAGAAGGTTAAATGTGCTCAGATTTTAAGCTGACTCAAGCTGCTGGCTGTTTTGTACCTCAGAAGGCTGCTCGGTGCTGTAACATCATATTCCAGCTGGAAGATCGAGCCGCGGCTGATGGTCACACTGCTGTCGTACTGAACCTTCACCGACTCCCGAACATAGTACGACCTGGACACTGTACCGCCGTAGTTGATCTGCAACAACAACAACAACGCACAAAACGTCCATCATGTCAGTCACGATCATTCAGAAAGACGGCACAACACGCACTTACTGCGCCACCAATCTTTTCTTCTTGCTCTCACCATGGTTCTGCAGCGAGGGTCTCCATCAGGGTCAGTCAGGGTCCCTCCGTACACCACAGGAAGCTGCTCTGGGTCAATATGTTTACATAACACTTCTTGCCAGTCACCTATAAACAGAGGCATGTAATGTATAAACAGTCAGGAGTGGTGTTTTTAGTGGCATGGCTAAATGGCTGGCAGTGTCTGTGCGTTGTTACAGACTAAAATATCTGAAAAACTACTGAATGGATTGCAATGAAATGTTTTACAGACATTCATGAATCCTACTGACTTGATTCCCTAACTTTTCCTCTAGCACCACCATGAGGTTTTGTGCAAAAGTTCTTGACAACTATTGGATGGATTGCCGTGAAATTAGTTTCAGGCACACAGTTCCCCACAGGATGAACTGAAATGAGTTTGAAGATCCCTTAAAGGTTCCCCGTGGAGTTTTAGACCTCTAGTAGCGCTATGGGGCTGTTTTTCTATGAGAGGGTCCCCGCTGTGTTTATCTTGTGATTGTGTAGCACATGCACGCGGGTGACAAGATACACAGTCCTGCAACTGGTTTCACACTATTCCACTGATCTACAGGTGGCGGTAATGGCACCAAAAATGCGGCAACAAAGGAGAGTAGGAAGAAGACTGCTAGCAAACTTTAAAATGTAAAATACTTAAAAATGTGGCTTTGCAAATGTTTATGAGGAAGGACATTCTTTCAACACATTTGTTATAGCTCAAGGATACACAATGTGCATAACTTTTGTTTGTTTACAAGAAAACTCCACAGGGCACCTTTAACTTTTCATCTAGCACCGAGATCACGTCAACATTTTAATGTGTCCAACACTTTGGTTTATGACCAGAACTAATGACATTCCCATCAGCCTCAGTGTACTTTGCGTTTAGTGCTAATTAGCAAATGTTAGCATGCTAAACTAAGATGATGAACATGGTTAACATTATACCTGCTAACGTTAGCATTCAGCTCAAAGCAGCACTCTGCCGCACAGAGCTGCTTGCATGGCTGTAGACTTTCTTGTTTGTACACTCTGGGATAAAAAGAAAAGTTGTCTTACCTCCTAAAACGATGATCTTACGTCGTGTTTCCTCACACAGAAAGTGTTTGATTAGGTTGTAGGCCATAGGAAACATTTTGGGAGCTGCAGCAAAGACAGAAAATCAGGAAATAATTGTACATTAAACCCAAGATCATAAACACAACCTGGAACCAAGTCAGAACCTATGGGCATATAATCACAAACAGATCTGCTGAAGTACCTTTGATAAGAAACACTCTTTTCAGCCCCTCTGGATAGTTCTCCTCAAACATGGTGAGGATCTACACGAGAGGAACAGTGATAATTAGATGCAGTGATTTAATGTGGACAGATGAAACGTGATGATTATGGTGTCAGTAGCTCACAAACCTCTCCATAGGCCTCAATGGCAGGTTTCCAAATGTGTTTCAGTCCGAGTCCTTCACAGTCATAGATCAGAGTGATGGCTTCAACGTTCTTCCCCAACTGAGAAAGAGATGGAAAAGAAACAAGAGGAGAGGAGAGAAGAAGAAGAAAGGATAAAAGAGGAGGAAACAAGAGGGGAAAGGGGAGGAGGAGAGGATAATAAAAGAGAGGATGAAACAACAGGAGAGGAGACAAGTGGACATGAAAGGAGAGGAGAAGTAAAAACAAGAGAGGAGAGGAGAAGAAAAGAGAAGAGGAGAAACGAACAGAAGGAGAGGAGAGGTAACAAGATGAGAGACGAAGAGATTAAAGGAGGAGAGGAGAGGAGGAAGCAAGAGGGGAAAGGAGAGGAGGAGAGGAGAATAAAAGAGAGGATGAAACAAGAGAAGAGGAGACAAGAAGAGAGAAGGAAAGAGGAGATGAGGAAACAGGAGACGAGAAGGGAGGAGAGGAGACAAGTGGACATGAAAGGAGAGGAGAAGTAAAAACAAGAGAGGAGAGGAGAAGAAAAGAGGAGAGGAGAAACGAACAGAAGGAGAGGAGAGGTAACAAGATGAGAGATGAAGAGATTAAAGGAGAATAGAGGAGAGGAGGAAGCAAGAGGGGAAAGGAGAGGAGGAGAGGAGAATAAAAGAGAGGATGAAACAAGAGGAGAGGAGACAAGAAGAGAGAAGGAAAGAGGAGAAGAGGAAACAGGAGACGAGAGGGGAGGAGACAAGTGGACATGAAAGGAGAGGAGAAGTAGAAACAAGAGAGGAGAGGAGAAGAAAAGAGGAGAGGAGAAACGAACAGAAGGAGAGGAGAGGTAACAAGATGAGAGACAAAGCGATTAGAGACGAAAGGAGAGGAGGAAGCAAAAGGAGAGGAGAAAAGACAAGAAGAAGAAAGGAGAGGAGGAAACAAGACAGGAGAGGAGGAAATAAGAGGAGAATAAAAGAGAGGATAAAACAACAGGAGAGGAGACAAGAAGAGAGAAGGAAAGAGGAGAAGAGGAAACAGGAGACGAAAGGTGAAAGGTGAGGAGAAGTAGAAACAAGAGAGGAGAGGAGAAACGAACAGAAGGAGAGGAGAGGTAACAAGATGAGAGACGAAGAGATTAAAGGAAAAGAGGAGGAAACAGAAGACGACAGTAGAGGAGAGAAGGAAGCAAGAGGAGAGGAGGCAAGTGAACACAAAGAGAGAGAAGAGGAAAGAAGTCAGGGGAGGATAGGAGACAAGAGGAGGAGAAAGGAGATGAGAGGAAACGAGAGAGGAGGAAAGGAAACAAAACAAATGGAGAGGAGAGGAAACAAGTCAGGAGAGGAGGAAAGATGATTTCAAAATGTCCTCCTGACCTTCTCAGACTGCCTCCGACACTCCCGCTGCAGCATCTCTGCGTGTCTGATCTTTGTCTTCATGAAGTCCTGTTTGGTGGCGGACAGCAGCAGACCTTTGGGATCCAGAGGGCCGATGACGTCGTACCAGATGGGACTTCCCTCTCGGTCGTATCCACACATCCCTCCAGACACGTACTTCTCGATCACCTGGCGGGCACA
The DNA here is from genome assembly GCF_020085105.1 of Siniperca chuatsi. Taxonomy (NCBI): domain Eukaryota; kingdom Metazoa; phylum Chordata; class Actinopteri; order Centrarchiformes; family Sinipercidae; genus Siniperca; species Siniperca chuatsi. The sequence goes on from NC_058059.1 coordinate 3,091,118, forward strand.
CGAAGGAGAGGAAGAGTTTTTATTATTATTATTATTATTACACAGGGACAAAAGGACAAACATACACATGTGCAAACAGGAAGAGAACAGCAATACCACCAGCTGACAACAGCTACAACAAAAGTGAAGGAAAAAACAAATGCACACCTAATAATATATCTACTGTATATATGCATACACAATTATTTGACAAAAAAGTTCACAACATATTCACGTCCCTTTAATAATAATAATAACTTTATTTGTAAAGCACATTTCATGCAAAGATGCAGCCCAAAGTGCTTAACAAAACAAGATCAAATTAAAAATAATAATAATAATTTAAAAAAATAACCAGTGACAATAGGTAAAAAATATCAATAATAAATAGCAAAGGCAATAGAAAAACAAACAAAGCAAACAGAAACAGTTTGATAAAACTGAAAAATGAATCTTAAAATCCAAGTTAAAAAGATAGGTCTTTTTAAAAATACCTGACTCACCCACGTTAAAAAAAAAATACATTCTGCTCTGTATTCTTATTAATATCCTTTTAAACGTTCGGTGTTTAATTGTTGTCTTTTTGTAGCTTTAAATATAGATGCTTTCCCCATCAGAACGATGCTGTTTTTCAGGTCTTTTCCTTCTTCATCATCCCTTAAATCAGTTGTTATGGTAAAAGGGCAACTATAAAAATCTGAGTTGCAGAAATCCACTTTTTTAATCCAAAATAATGCAACTTCCTTACAATACCAAAAATAAATGAAAATCTGGCTCCTCTTCCTCCTCACAAAATCTGCACAAGCCACACTGTTGGATGCCCCATTTTTCTAGCAGAAATATCTGTAAATTAATTTTAGTTGTAATACTCTAATGGAGACATCAAAGGTAGTTGTGTAAATGCATGTAAAAACTTTCCCAGAGGTGGAGGAAGTGTTTAGATATTTTATTTGAGTAAAAGTACAAAAGTATTTGCAACAAAAATTACTTAAAGTATCAAAAGTAAAAGTATTAGGCAGTAGAATGGCCCCTGTCATTGTAATGCTACCGTATCATGAACTATATTATCCAATTATTATTACTATTAATGTTATAGCTGGTCGGGGTGGAGCTAATTTTAACTACCATACTTTATATATATATATATTAGTATTTGTCAGTTTAACCCTTAACAATATTTCATTTTAGAAAATTAAAAAGTACAGTATTTCCCTCTGAACTGTAGTGGAGTAGAAGTATAAAGTATCTTAAAACGGAAATACTCAAGTAAAGTACAAAACTGTACTTAAGTACTGTACTTAATGACTTTCCACCGCCGAACTTTCCTGACAAAGTCTATGTTTACAGTCCCATCTTATTTCTCATTTTTGAATATGTGACAAACAGAGCATGTGTACCTCTGGAGGTTTCCAGTCACATATGATGGTATCTACGTTCATCTTCCTCCTGAACTCCAGGTGCTGCAGAGAGAGAGAGGCAGGTCACAAACATCCTACAGCCTCGCAAAGGAAACAACATGACTGACACGTGTTTTTGTTTTCACAAACTTCACCTTTCTGACCATGGCTTCAGCTTTCTGAACGCTGAAGCTTCGGGCTGCAGAAGGAAAGATAAAATCCTGATTAGTAAAGTGGAGATTTAAAGGGGAATTGCACCGATTTCACACGCAGCAGTGGAGGAATTTACTGTACCAGTATTTTCTTTTCATGCCACTTTACATATACTGTATATTACACGTGTACTTCTACTCTGAAACATCCAATTTCTGCTTGTAGTTTTATGAATGCAATCTTGACCAAACTTACTGAAAAAAAGAGACTAAACCTGAACTGTGACAACTGTATGAAAAAGGTTGTGTAACTGTATCCTCTTTCACGTAAAATACAAAGCACTATTTTTCATTTGCTAATCATTACTGATCTGTAAATGCTGCACCAGTTCTAGACTAACAATGTCTGATAATCGTACAACAGGAAAGTTACAGTTCGATACAGTTTGCCTGTTTTTAGTCAAGCAAGGGAACTGTCCGAGGTTAACAGTCAATGCAAATATTGAACTACAGTCGCAGAGTCCCCCATCGATCTAAGCCTCCGAGAACTACGGATCACTAAACAGAGTCAAGAGACACAATGTCCTGGATGTCCTGAGATGGGGCAGTTGACTTAATTTGTACATCAGGTTATTTTTTGCAGATATTAATTTATACATGCTGTATTTTATCCCGTTGGCTTGTCTTATCAGCTGTTGAAGTTTTAGAAGTCGTGCTTTAAAGGATGGGGGGGAAAGTAAATAAATTTAAATCTCTGCAGCTTTACTAAGGTCTAACTTTGTACAGCCTAAAACAAACATTTACTGTAGGATAAGACCACTGAGTGGAGGTAGTTCAAACCATCCTGGCTGAGTAAATATTGTATGCTTTCATGGCCACAGCGTCAGCGGGAGGAACATTATAGGAAAAAAATGACTGATTAACCAAGAGAAGGCTGGAGATTTCATCATTTATGTAACTTTTGAAAGAATAAATAAAACATCCTTCTCCTTGTACTTTTGAGTATTTCCATACTTTAATTACGTTATACTCCACTACATTTATTTGACCCTTTGGAGGGGCCCGACCCCTAGGTTATGAAGCACTCGACTAAACTAGCTAACTGTATATAAAGCAGTTAAACTAGCTAACTGTATATAAAGCAGTTAAAACTAGCTAACTGTATATAAAGCAGTTAAAACTAGCTAACTGTATATAAAGCAGTTAAAACTAGCTAACTGTATATAAAGCTGTTAAACTAGCTAACTGTATATAAAGCAGTTAAAACTAGCTAACTGTATATAAAGCAGTTAAAACTAGCTAACTGTATATAAAGCAGTTAAACTAGCTAACTGTATATAAAGCAGTTAAAACTAGCTAACTGTATATAAAGCTGTTAAACTAGCTAACTGTATATAAAGCAGTTAAAACTAGCTAACTGTATATAAAGCAGTTAAACTAGCTAACTGTATATAAAGCAGTTAAACTAGCTAACTGTATATAAAGCAGTTAAACTAGCTAACTGTATATAAAGCAGTTAAACTAGCTAACTGTATATAAAGCAGTTAAAACTAGCTAACTGTATATAAAGAAGTTAAACTAGCTAACTGTATATAAAGCAGTTAAACTAGCTAACCGTATATAAAGTAGTTAAAACTAGCTAACTGTATATAAAGTAGGTAAACTAGCTAACTGTATATAAAGCAGTTAAACTAGCTAACTGTATATAAAGCAGTTAAAACTAGCTAACCATATATAAAGTAGTTAAAACTAGCTAACATTATATAAAGTAGTTAAAACTAGCTAACATTATATAAAGTAGTTAAACTAGCTAACTGTATAAAGCAGTTAAAACTAGCTAACTGTATATAAAGTAGTTAAAACTAGCTAACCGTATATAAAGTAGTTAAAACTAGCTAACCGTATATAAAGTAGTTAAAACTAGCTAACTGTATATAAAGTAGTTAAAACTAGCTAACTGTATATAAAGTAGTTAAAACTAGCTAACTGTATATAAAGCAGAATCAGATATCAGTCACAGGAGACATTTTACTGCAGAATGTGAGAATTAATAATTTAAACGAAGGCTGCTTGCCTATTATATTAATACCATGTTGAAACTTTTGCACACACATACACACACACAGGGCATGAGGCTTAACAATTCAAAGTGTTGTCCGGCAGACTTGCTGACTGCAGGGAAAAGTTGATTAGCTGTTACATTTATACAAAGAAACAGGGATATCAGAAAGAACATCATGTACTGAGGACAGTATGTATTATAATGGGAGAGAAGTAGCAGTTGTGGGGAACGAAGCAGAGACTTTAGCAACTTACAAACAGAGGAAGTGTCAGCTTGCTGACTGTGGTTTTCTGAATAGAAAGGATCTTTGTAAAACATATGTTTTGATCCTCCAATGCTTTAATAAATGCCAAATTAAGGAACAGCTTCCCGCCAGACTTTTCTTTTGCAAATTAACGAACGCGCTGACAAGAACCAGTATTTTTTTTTACGTTTGATACTTCAAGTACATTTAGCTGATAATACTTCTGTACTTTAACTTACTGTAAGCAAGACTTTGAATGCAGGACTTTTAATTGTAATGGAGTATTATTTACCTTGTTGTATTGGTACTTTTAGGACGTTTTGGACGTTTAAAGCTGGTTTAAACAAACCTGTTCCCATGTTTTTATACTACAGCCAGTTTCAGTGGAGGACTGTGGGGAAACACCAGAGCTGAGGCTTCGGTGTCCACACTGTCAGAGAGGGTCGTGTTGGAGATTTAGTTTTTATTTGATTTGTTTGATTTGACCCAATTCTATATTACCTTTTTTTTTTTTTTTTAGTTTGTTTCCCTTAAACCGTGTGTACTTGCAACCCCTCATCCCAGATTATATGTCTACGGTTTTGACCATTTAAATAAAAAAATAATACAATTTTTCTTGTTTTATTTGAAAGAGATTTTGATGCACGAAAAGGTAAAAGTGTTTAATAATTCACAAGAAAAAGGCAAAGATAGGAGGAAAATCTGAAAGTCTGTTTTTTCTGCTTTTCTCTCTCCTGTTAATCATCTCAATCACCCATCCAAAAAAAAAAAAAAAGTGGTGATTTATATTTGAATTTCCTTTTTATAGCCTCTGATGTTTTTTTGTCTTTACACTGTAATTCTTTATCTTTCCTATCTAATCTGCGTATCTTTGGCAGAGGGCCCCGCTGGTTGTTTTTCTTTCATTCTCATTTGTATTAAAGAAGTCACCTTGTACCTGGACGGCTGTGTGATTGTTGTTTTGCCAGCATTGTACCCACACAGAGAAAATGCTAAACACTAAACGCTCCCTGTCCAGGTTTCAGCGGAGGGCTGCCGGTCTCACCTCTGAGCCAGCGGAGGAGGTAGTGGTCGTGCTGTGCAGGCAGGTTGGGGAGGATGTCCTGGATCCTCCCCCGAAACTGGAGGCAGAGAATCAGAAGGAACATGACATAAATATTACACTTTTAAAAAAATTATGGAATAGTTTGACATTTTGGGAAATACGTGTATTCACTTGCATGCCGAGATTTATCTGGATGAGAAGACTGATACCACTCTCATGTCTGTACAGTAAATATGAAGCTACAGCCAGCAGCTGGTTAGCTTAGCTTAGCACAAAGACTGGAAACAGGGGGAAACAGCTAGCCTGACTCTGTCTGAAGGTAACAAAAACTAGCACCTCCAAACATTTTTTAATCAGAATAACAGCAAATTGTAGCTGTTACACTTTGTCTGCTGTTCAGATTAAACAAATAAGATATAACGGTATACGGTATGAGGCTACAGCCAGCAGCCGGTTAGCTTAGCTTAGCATAAAGATTGGAAACAGCTAGCCTGACTCTGTCTGAAGGTAACAAAAACTAGCACCTCCAAACATTTTTTAATCAGAATAACAGCAAATTGTTATCACTGTTACACTTTGTCTGCTGTTCAGATTAAACAAATAAGATATAACGGTATGAGGCTACAGCCAGCAGCCGGTTAGCTTAGCTTAGCATAAAGATTGGAAACAGGGGGAAACAGCTAGCCTGTCTAAAGGTAACAAACTCCACCGCCTACCTGAACCTCTACAGCTCACTAATTAACACGTTATATCTTGTTTATCTAATCTGTATAAATTTAAGTGTAAAAACGACAAATGCCAGGAAATCAGCAGAGAGAAAGAAATAGTTCGGCACATAACTGTTCCGCAAAAAAGCAAATTATTGTTTTTACACTATTTTACAAACAAGATATAACATGTTAATTAATGAGCTTCAGAGTTACAGAGCCAGGCTAGCTGTTTCCCCCCGTTTCCAGTCTTTGTGCTTGTCATTTATGAGGATTTGCTGCTTTTTTAAAGTCTTACGTGATAGTAAATTAAATATGTTTAGATTTTGGACAAAACAAGCTGTTTCACGTCGCACTGAGCTTTAGGAAATTTCGACGGGCATTTTTCACTATTTTCTGACATTTCACAGACCAAACTGAGCGATTAATTGAGATTAAAAGATAATAACAATAATTATGGCACATTATCCACAACAGATAATAAGTTAGTCTAATGTTTTGTTATTGTGACCCACCCTTAAACTTGCAGTGTAATCCTATAATATATGCAGTATATTCTGGAGGTACACTGAGCCTACACAAGAACTACTGCCATATAAGATTTTATAGGAATATTTTAGTAATATTGCCCACAGGGATACTCAGAGGTGGAAGAAGTACCCTGAGTGTTAAATCATTATATAATCTATATTACTGGATTATTACTACTGACACATTGTTGTGTGAGCATAATATTAATGTTGCCGAGTTGGAGCTAGTTTTAACTAATTTGTATACTGTTAGAAAGTTTAATTTACAAAAATGAAACATATTTCATAAAATCTTCTTATATTTCAGATTAAAACATTAATCTGAAAAGTAACTGTAAATGTAAAATAAATGTAGTGGAGTAAAAAGTTTTATTTTTTGGACTTTTCTAAATTTTTACTTTTTTGGGCTGAATATTGAATAATTTCACCTCTTTGGGCCTCGAATGTGACAAAAGGCACCAACTAAACTGTTACTGTTTGAAAGCCAAAAAGGTTGGTAACCTCTGGTTAAATCTTTAACAATGTGTTGTATTTTATAAGCTTATTATATGGTTTCTAATGTAAAATCTTAATCTGAAAAGTAACTAACTAAAGCTGTTAAATAAGTACAGTCGGGTAAAAAGTAAAATATTTCCCCCTGAAATGTAGTGAATTACAAAATAGAATAAAATGTAAATACTCAAGTAAAGTACCTCAAAAGTGTATTTAAGTACAATAAATGTTCTTTCCATAGACCACAGAGGCAAGAATCTCACTTAAAATAAGAACAATGTCACTATAAACACACAAGCTGCCATTAGAGCACTGTGACACCACAGCAAAAGCAACCAGGGATACAACCAAGTGCAAAAAAGTCAATCTAAAGTCACGATTCAGTATTAAAGAATAATCAATACCTTTAGTGAAATCATATTGATTAAAGTGTAGTATTTAATTTTTTTTATTTTTACCTCAGTTAAGATTTCAGCCTGCTTTGGGCTCAAGTCTCCGACTCGTCCGCTCATGTCTCCTGTGTTATGTTGCTGCTTCTGTGGATGAAGTGAACCGGAGGGAAATACAGGTAGACTAGGAAACGCCCACACACACACAAACACACACACATCCTTGTACTTCTATCTTTGTGAGGACCGTCATTGACATAATGCATTCCCTAGCCCCTTACCCTAACCTTAACCATCACAACTAAATGCCTCACCTTAACCCTAACCATAAACTAATTCTAACCTAACCCTTAGCTTAGCTTAGCACAAAGACTGGAAACAGGGGGAAACAGCTAGCCTGACTCTGTCTGAAGGTAACAAAAACTAGCACCTCCAAACATTTTTTAATCAGAATAACAGCAAATTGTTATCGCTGTTACACTTTGTCTGCTGTTCAGATTAAACAAATAAGATATAACGGTATGAGGCTACAGCCAGCAGCCGGTTAGCTTAGCTTAGCATAAAGACAGGGGGAAACAGCTAGCCTGTCTAAAGGTAACAAACTCCACCGCCTACCTGAACCTCTACAGCTCACTAATTAACACGTTATATCTTGTTTATTTAATCTGTACAAACTTTAGTATAAAAACAACAAATGGCAGGAAATCAGCAGAGAGAAAGAAATAGTTCGGCACTAACCCACAGCCTAACCCTAAACTAACCCTTAAAACCAAGTCTTAACCTCTGGACAGCCCTTAGAAGTTGTGAGAACACACACACACACACGTGGACTTTCATCCTTTAGCTGAAGGCTGTGTTTTGCGACACACACTCTCTCTCCCCATGAATCATGTTTGCCGCAACAAAGCAGTGGTGGAAGAAAAGAAAAGTAGTAATACCACCGTGTCAAACAGTAAAAGTATTAGCATCATTTTATCTTTTTAAATAAATCTTTTCATTAATATTAGCACAGTTTTATTTCCAACATGTCTTATGCTTTATTATTGTTTTTGTTTTTATCTTGTATTATTGTTGCATATTTTATTTTGTATTAGCTTTAACTGTCTGATTTTATTTGACTCGTTGCCTCCTGAAATGTTTAAACCCTGGTTCACTTTGTAACTTTGTTTAGAAAAGTGCTGTATAAATAAAGTTTATTACTATTTTATTATCAAAAATGTACTTTAAGAACCAAAAGTAAAAGTACTCATTATGCTGAATGGCCCATTTCAGAATAATGTATATTATATTATTGGATCATAATTATTGATGCATTAATGTGTTGATCACTTTAATGTTGCAGCTAGTGAAGGTGGAGCTCATTTTAATTATTTTATATTCTGATGGGTAGAATTTCCCCTGGTGATCAATGAAGTCTGATCTTAATCAATAATAATACATCATGTAATTTATTTGTTGATTATATTTTGTATTATTAATCCAAATGAGTAAGTTAAAGTGAGTAAAGTTATTGAATAAATGTAGTGGAGTAAAAAGTGCTAAATTTCCCTCTGAGATGTGAAGTATATAAAGTAGCATAAAATGGAAATAGTAAAGTACAAGTACCTTAAAATTGTATTTAAGTACATTACTTGAGCAAATGTACTTTCTTACTTTCCACAGGAAAAAGGTGGCGGCATGAAGGCTATCTTTGTACTTTTGTTGAAGTACAAAAGTAGAATTCTGGGCTAAATTAAATGAAATCTAAATGAATAGAAGAGACGGATTTCTGGTATAGAAAGATTACAACTCATTTTATTCTTTAAATACACAAGCTTTTCAGAAACTGATCAGGACCCAGATACCAGGTTCACCAAATAAAGCTGGTGCTTGTGAATAAATAAACGATTTACAGAAGAAAAAACGTCAAAAACAATCAAAGCATAAAAGTATTTCTCATTTTGATATAGTGGAAATTGGTTTTAATCGCCCTAGAAAGAAACCTCCCAAAATATTACAGCCCTGTTGGACAATATGGAAGAGGAAGAAAAAAATCAACCATTGAGGAAAATGTTCAAATAATAAAAATAACGTGGCGTGCACTTTGTCGAGACCAATCAGCTGTCCAGAAACTATCCATGGAGGTTATTTGCACAGCAGGTGAAGCATGTTGACTTTCCCCCCATTTACTTTCCGCTGAGCATTAAAACTCAGATTTCTCCTCAGTGTAGAAAATGATTTAACCCACCACTGCCAGATATAACTCCTGCTAACAGCTTATGGTTAAAGTGAAGGTGGGGATGGTGAATATTTACATTAAAGACCCTCAAAACACATTTTCTCAATCGGGTTCTTAATATGAGCGACGCGGACCGACATGAAAACGCAATAATCTGTCAAAGTTACAACTGTTTTGGTTGTTTTTACACGAGATTTATGATTTTTTCCCCTGAGCTCTTCTGACTGGTTTGAAGTGGGCGGGGCTCAGATGAAAAAAAAAAAAAAAAAAAAAGTGATGTCACGTATTCGTGCACCAATCAGCTTTTAGCTAAATTTGAATCTGATGACAGTTGTTTGGTTCACTGCCATCAAACCTCATCAAACCACACCCACGCAGTCCTGAAGATGCAGAGTTTTTGAGTTTTAAACTCTTATTTAATAATTCCTAATGATTCCAAAACCTTTGATTTGTTGCTGATTTAGGCATAAAATCCGGGTTGTAGGTGGAAGTAGACGAGCCGGCATCGCTGCGGTTACGTCAGACACTGTGATGTACGTAAAGGATTTCATTTTTTTTTTAAGCACTTTTAGCAAGAAATCTGTCCAGCAGATCGTGGGGAAGCAGTTAGATGTTGAACGTATAATCAAAGTAATAAAATGCGATTAAAATAAAAGGTTATATTTAGTCCAGTTTTACAGACGTCTTTTCTGGCCTGTGTTGTCATTAGCTGCTCCAACAATAAACAGACTGCGGAAAAATCTTTTACTTTACTTTTCTGCCTCCACAGGCCGATGGCGAGCCGTCACCTCGCTAACTCTGATTATTATTTAATGATGGTATCACTGAGTATGATGATTTAGCTAGCAAGTAATTAGCTTCTCCACACAGCACTTTCACATCCCGACTGTGGAGGTTGGACAAAGACGGTTACGCTAATGTTATTTTTTCCCAAAGCCTGTGACTGTGGGTAGACTAAGAGGATGTACGAGTCTAAGTTATTATCAAACTTATGGGATTCAAAAGCCTAAACGCTGGTTTGTGAAAATGAACGAAGATGTGAGGTCTACAGCCACGCTAGCTGCCCTGTGAGGCTGTACTTATTGCCACAGCAGTGCTTTGAGCTAAATGCTAACGTCAGCATGCTAGCATGCTGATGATTGCACTTTTATTATTATTTGTTATTATCATTAATATTATTTTTTATCTTGTTTTTAATGTTGTACAGCACTTTGGTTCAGTTTCGGTTGTTGGAAGGTGCTAAAGAAATAAAGTTTGATTGATGATTAGCAGGTATAATATTTACCATGTTCACCATCTTCGTTTGCTGACATGTTAGCATGCTAACATTTGCTAATTAGTACCATACTGATGGGAATGTCATTAGTTTTGCAGGTATTTGGTCATAAACCAAAGTATGGGACAAACTTTAATGTTGACCTGATGATGGCGCTAGATGAAAAGTCAGAGGATCCCCAAAGTGATTGGGAACTTACACTCCCCTATCCCCATATTGAGCATTTATAAGCAGTATATAAACATTTAATCAATGGTTCACAACACACTATAATGTTGTAAGAAGATATGTGTTTAATGTATTCATCAACAACGATAACTTCTCCTGTGCACACCCGTACGTGGAGGCTGTTCGTAAATGTAATGAACACATCTAAAGGCTGCTGTATGAACAGATAATGAATGACAATATAGTAAAACACAGTTGTAATAATATCGATATGTCTTCATAGGAGAAGTTACAATTGCCGACAAACTCTGTACATTAATAATCGCCAGAAATGTCCTTATATCTGCTTACAACTACATTATAGTGTGTTATAAACTACTTCTAAATGTTCATATACTGCTAATATCCATCCAGTAGATGTTGAGCTATTTCTCTTGATGTGTGAAAAGTCTGACGTGCTGGTGGCGCTAGAGGAAGAGTCAGAGGATCACCAAAGTGAGTAGGCTTCATCCTCTGGGGAACATGAATGTCTGTATAAAATCTTATAGCAATTGATCCGACAGATTTCAGTCTGCACCAAAGTGGTGGACCGACAGACAGACAGACAAGCACTGCCATCTCTGGAGCAACGCCGCTAGCATGGCTAAAATCAAAACAGCAGTCAGTTACGGCGGTAGGCCTTTCTGGTGTTTACTAAACATGTCTTATGTGGGGACAGGTAATACAGGTGACATAAAATCGCCAGCTCAACATTTTCTCTGAGAAGAAATTTATTCATTTAATTAATTTTTTTGTACCAGTCAGTCGTAAACTGACTGGTACGAAAAAATAAACAACATTCGCATTGTACCTGCTCTGTACAAACCTGCTGATAATACAGAGCTGCAATTTGCCTCTTAAATCAAACCACCTTAATGACCTGCTGACCCGAGGAATACTACACCTACGCAATTAACTAATTCATAACATGACTGAATTAGCTTAACTAAATGTGGAGGTTTATAAGTCACAAAAACAGCTCCCTCCTGGGTTACCAGCTGCATTCTCTCATTTTATATGATGAAAAGATGAAAATAATGTGTTGTTGATTATTTAAATTGAGATTTATTACTCAGCAATGGCCACTAAATATCAAATGTCTCATCTCTGAACATTAAGACATTTTGAAATCAACATCAGAAGTAAATAACATGTAATCTGTATTGGCTAAAGAAAGTTAACATGAGTCGTAGAACAGGTCAAAGCTGACGGCTGGTGTAAAGCTTCAGATTTTTTCCACCTTTACCTGCACATTCACCTTTATGCATTGCATTTTGAGATTAGATATTTTCCACCATATGACAAAATTATATATATTATATTTGTTTATTTCTGGAATTAACTGCGAAGTTAGTGTTTTTTTTTTTTCCTCTCAGTGCTCATGGAACCTGCTACACAAACTGCAAAATTAACGTAGCCTATGTCCTATCAAAAATATGAACTCTTACTCTGTTTGTTAAAACTTTTATACCAATGATTCCAAAAATAACTCTTCATTATTAAAAAAACAAAACAAAACAAAAAAAAAACTCTATGCATACAGTTTATCTTTTGTACATTTGGACAAAGCCGACTGAAACATTCCTGACAGGAACGAAGTGAGACGAGATGTGAAACACTGCACAAAGCTACTTGAAACAGTACATGCTAACCTGGTTGCATTTTACAGGGATGGACGCTCTCTGCGTATTTATCAACCACAAGACCTTTAACCACAGCACTCGTATGAGGAAATTGGCAGTTCTGATGTAGCTTTAAATTTTGTGGAAAAGATGAGAAGCTGGTGAAGAAGAAAAAAAAAAAAAAAGGCGACGTTATCCCCGTCGTGATTCACCTGTTGACCTGGTTACAAACCTACAAGACGCTTGCTGTACACCCACACGCTGAAAAGCCTCAGAGCTGTCTGCTGTTTTAATGGTTCTAAAGTGCCTTAAAGCTGCTGTGAAAATACATTAAATATATTCAAAACATTAAACCGGTCTGATGCTTTTCACTGTGTGGTAAAATACTTTGTGGGTTTCTGCTCCAAACAGCACCTGAGCAGACTGCTGCTGGGTTCAGGGCACCCACAACTAATGGTTTAAGCTATTTGTTCAATATTTTGGGAAATCTGCTTATTCGCTTTAATTTGTACAATTTGTACAAAAACCGAAGCATAAAAACGACAAGTTGTGGTTTTACGGGAGGTTTTGTGTTGGACTATTTCCGTAACTTGTTGTTCTCGCACTTCAGTTTTTGTTCAAATGAAACAAACCACATATACCATGCTCATTGTAGAGCTTTAGAGGTGCTGGTAGGCAGATTTTGTTACCTTTGGATAGACCCAGGCCAGCTGTTTCTCTCTGTTTTTAGTCTTTATGCTATGCTAAGCTAAGCAGCTGCTTGGCTGTAGTTTTATATTTAACCGACAGATATGAGAGTCGTATCGGTCTTCTCTTCTCTTGGCAAGAAAGCGAATTAGCGTATTTCCCCAAAATGTCAAACCATTCATTTAAAAGTTTTCAAAAAGCCTGTACATTTATCATCTCTACACCTTAAGGATCAAAAAAAGGTGTGAGATGACTTTCAAAATGCTTAAAGAGTCATAAAATGTGACGGAAAGATCCCATCAGCTGTGCAAAACCTGATCATTTAACTGAGACACAAAAACTGAAGCAGACACGTAAAATCTCTTGAAGTGAAGAAAAATCATTGGTATTTGAGCTGGATAATACTAGTCAGCACTGAAAGGGGACGCCATGCTACTCATGAACTAACAGCTGCTCGTTCAAAAATTAAGAACGTTTAGACAATAAAAGTATAGCAGAAGCATCTTGGCAGAGACCAAAGGTAACGAAAAGGAGAATAACGGCAAAAATGATCGACAGGACAGGAAGTTCACTTCCAACCCTGACTGCAGCTGAAACTCCAGAATACACCAGGCACCTTCACTTTTTAGCAAAATAACGTGCGAATGAAGAGGAAGCTCAGGATGGCTGATTGCCACTCTCCACATTTATCCACACGTGGCGATGAGCCGGCGGTGAACTCCAACCGTGGCTACATCTGAACACAAAACCTGTTATTGACACACAATGGGCCTCGTGCAAGAAACACTCGCATGAACAGATTCGTTCTTAAGGGTCAGGTACGAGCGATTAAAGATTTTCTCTGTATTTAGAATTTTCTTGTACGAGTCACGTACAGGTAGTCGTCCCTTCTCCACCAGGGGAAAAATACTTGTTTGATTTAAGATTTATAATGCTGAGTGTAAATATGTTTGCAGGGCACAAAGGAGAAACGTCTGCACACTGTATATAAATAGTTTAATTCTCTTTTCAAGGCAACGTTTCAAGATCTTCCTCAGGTCCCTCTTCTGAGATAAAATATCTTGCCAAAAACTACAAAAATTGCAAAATTACTATTCTTCTCACCACATCGCCATCATCATGGCTGTCAATTTACATGAAAGGGTTGACAACTTTTCTTTTTTCTTCAACATCCTCTGTTGTGACACCCGACAGTGTAACAACACCTGTGTAATATTCTCTCATCCTTCTCCATGACTGTCATGTCGACATTTTTTAGCATCTAACTTCATGTCTTTCTTTATTTCTGTCACAGTACAGCTCCACTCTGATGACACAGTATTGGCAGCTGTATTAAGATCTTGGAATAGTTTCGGCATTGCTAAGTATGTCGTGTTTTCTGCCGATTTCTGATGTTCTTCTTTTTTCTTTATGAAACTTGTCCACAAATGGAGCAGAACAGGTCCCCTTATATAGCAATTTGGGGGCGTGGATTACGCTAACGATCACATGTCACAAATGTACACCTCCTGATGAACAGGTGTGATTCATCAGGATGAAATGAGATACGTTTGTGCGGAGTTCGGTGAACCTGACTTGGAAAAAAAAGTCAGAAGTTTAGGATAAGAATATTCTTGCATGAGGCCCAATGTTTTCCTGTGCAGTATCATCATAAACCAGCTCATGAAATGAAAGCATAGTACCTTGAGAGGAAATGAGATGTGATTTCTTTTCATCCCTGCGTTTTTTTAGAGCGGGCTAGCTACGTAAGTGACTATACAGTAGCACCTGATCGCATGTATCACCTCTGAAGTACTGAATACTGCAGTCAGTAATGTACCTTGCTTTAATATCATCATTTCATTCAATGAGCCCATATTAAAATATAATAAATACATCCAAAGGAGACATTTCGATAGAGTGTCTGTGGGAAACATTCACTGAGGTGCTCCGAGCTGACGGAGGCCAGCAGGGAGCCTGGAAGGCAGAGCAGAAGAAAGAATAGTTTGGTTGTATTTGGTCATGTTGTCGTATTCCTTGTTTAGTGTTTGGCTTCTTGTGTTAAAGCAGCTTTGGTGAGCACGAAACACACAAACACACAACAGTTCCTTAACAGAAAACCAATATATCATATCAGTTTACATCCCTCCAAAATACATCCCCAACCTCAGAGTGGGAATGTTGTGCCAGCTGCTACTCGTCCTCTGTGACTGGCTGCATGTCCGACTTTGCAAAATGAGCTGTTGCGTTAGCATGTCCTGCCACAATCAACAGCTTCTCTTTCTGTGCTCAACCACCTTCTCTTAAGTGGATCTTTGTTCAATACTTTGAGTTGGAAGTGTGTCGTGGTCTGCATGTGCATTAGATAGTGTGTGTGATGTAGAAGATGAACTCCATGTCCATGGCAGTCTGTGGCACACTAGCGCTACCTCCATGGATGACGGGGATCAGAGCGCTGTCCAGCTCGTTCATGTAGCGCTGAGGGAGGAGCCTGCCTCCGGAGCCAGCCTGGTACTCCACCTGAGGGCAAACACACCCAGAAATACTCACCACACATTTTCCAACTGAATAGAAGATATTCTAAACACTTCACTGTGTTACAAACATCGGTTTTTACCATATCAGCCTGTGTAGAGATGCGAAGAGAGAGCGAGTTGATGCCACTGGAGGTGAGAACAGCGAGGTGAGGAGTCAGAGCGCTGCAGGTGGCCAAAGCCATCTCCCTCTGAAACACGCTGCAGGACGACAGCACTGACACGAGGCTGCAGTCTGGAGTCTTGAGCTGGTAGAACACCTGGAGGGATATTCAGACATTTACACATCTGGACTGTCAACTGGCTCGAAGAGTCACACTGGAAACTTTTATCCAGCGCATGCAATGGGTGTAAAGAATCAGTTAACTGAAAGGAAAATTCACCTCAGTGCACCAGATGGTGCATCCGTCCGACTCAAACTCAGTGTCCTGCTGCACCCTCACACTGCGGACTCCGTCCAGAGGCCTCCCATCAACCCCACTAGTTTTACTGCAGGAGAGCATCATAGTCATTAAATCACATTACAGATAAATTCGATCAAATTGCGAGTGACAGGAAAGTCCCATTCATTCCCTTCTCAACTCCATCGATGTGTGCACCGTCAGTGATGTTTGACCACGGCTAAATCTGCCACATTTCCCTACCTACACAATTATTCATTCATTTTGTGAACAATAACTATTGTGAACAATAAGTTGAGCAAAATATGATAACAAGCATTTTAAGATTCACAGCGCTCTTGTTTTTTATTTGAACTTTAAAGTATAGACTCACGTTTTAATACAAAATTCCCTTTTTGTGCAGCTCAGCACAGAAACACTGTCTGTGGGAAACACAAGGAGGGGATTTTGTACTAAAAAGAGTGTAACTTTGGAAGACACTCTCTTAACTGAATAGACTGACAGATAAGCTTCAAATAAACTGTGGAATGTATTTTTACACAGAACGAGGAGTGTGGATTTTGTCCACCATCTCTTCCACTGGAAGCCTGTTAGAAAGAGATCTCCAGTACGAGCAGGTCACACCCAGCAAAAACTGTTTCAATGTGGGCACCTGACTATGGTTTTAAGACAGACTTGAAAAAATCTCTTTTAATTTCAAAGACTACAGGAAAATACATCTCAGAAATGATCCTTAGAGAATGGTTGGATCAAACACTGACTGACAGCTAGCTCTGAAGTGCCTTTCCTCTGTTTATAGTACTTTTTTCTTTTGTTACCGCCTTATTAGCACCTGCTCTGTGGTTATGTAAACTATGTAAAACATCTGAAATTACCACCAGAAACATTGCAGCACAAAGACTTACTCCATGTATGACCAGCTGGATTAGAGAGAGTGTGTGGCAGGACAGTAGCAGACATATTGCACAAAAGTGTGTAAATAGTTGTGCGTATGTGTGTGTAGTGCCGTTACCCTGTGTTGACAGGTGAACTCCAGTCGACCCAGCGGACAGTGACGTTTTCTCTGAGCTCCCCTCCGTCATTCCTGCCGCAGGGTATGTGGAAGTCTGTCTGCTCCCTCAGGGCACTGCGCAGAGACTCCATGGTCTCTGGAGGGATTTGCACCATCAACCCATCTAGCACACAAAGACAAATTCCAGTTAAGGTTGTTCCAAAAACAATCACAGCATTGTAGAATACGAGGCATGTTCCTATGTTCTTCTCAGCCTTGATTTGATGTCATAAAGAGTCAACAAATCGGTAACTTTACCTTCAACAATGCTGGACTTGGCAATGAAGCCTGAGGAGGCTTTCAAGGCTCCATTGAACACCACAAAACTGGCTCCAGTCACTGTAACAATACACAGACCACCAGAGGGTTGACAACAATAACCATTACATCATTTGAATGTTTGCGATGTTATTTTGCTCCCTCATCTTCTTTATTCTGATACATATAGAACGAGCAGTGTTAGTGGCAGTATTACTGATGACTCGCCTGTGCGGGTCTTCCCAGGCATGCTGTTGGCCTGGGTCTGATAGTTTCCCTCCTCATTCTGGAAACACACCAGGTGAGAGTCAGCCTCCGAGCTGAAACGTGCTCCAATGCTGATGACGTGCTCGTTGGATGCATTTATCACCTTCTGCATCTGTAAAACACAGAGATTATTATACATTATTCACAGTGAACACTCGGTACTGCAGAGCTGTGTCTTTGCCAGTGTACTTGTTGTATTTTATATTTAAAGGCCCCTTTACACTATGTGATTTTGGACTGTCCCAGATCAATCCAACGCTACGACCCGCATCTACAAAAACTACCACTCAGTTTTAGCTAGCTAAAAGAAATATTTACCGTTGTCCTGTCTGTGTGAATGGTGTACTGAGCTTTCCCTCTTGTGTTTGTGTAGTCTGTCCTCTTTCCAGGTCTACATGGTGGAGAGGAGGTCTTGTGGCTCAGGTCTGTTTGGCGACACCTGAAGCTGCTCGACGTCCTCCCAGATGCATATTTTTCATATATTTTTTACAATCTATGTATAATTTTGTCATACTGCTTGTCCACACTGTGATTTTGGTTTATTCTGTAGACGTGACATCTATTTCCTGTCTGTCCGTCCTGAGAGAGGATCCCTCCTCTGTTGCTCTTCCTGAGGTTCCTTCCATTTTTTCCCCGTTAAAGGGGAAACGTTTTTTCCTTTTCTGAATCGAGGGTCTAAGGAATGAGGGTGTCGTATGCTGCGCAGATTGTAAAGCATCTTGAGGCAAATTTGTGATTTGCGATATTGGTGTATAAATAAAATTTACTTGACCTCAAACTCACTTTGCAAGGCCAAAGCTTGTTCATTGTTTGCTGAATTTTCAAAACATGAGAGCGGTGCAGATAGATGATGCAAGTGGATGACATTTCTTCTGCTTGCACCCGTTATCTTTTTCTATTTACATCGTAGCACCGTGACTCACCAGGCATTCAACGCAGCATGTGACATGCCTCCAAACTGAAGTCGTACAGTCTGACACAGACTGCAACCAAGACTTTATTAGACCCATCTCACACAGCGTGACATGCAATAAACAATAAGATTATTGTTAGCGCAGATATACAGGCGCCTTCAAGGAAGTGTAGTCGTAACCGGTAGTTTGAGATTTTGGAAAATACATTTATTCGTTTTCTTACCAATGTTAGATGACAAGATCGTTATCACCCTCAAGTCTGTATGGTAAATATGAAGACATCAAAGTTGTACTGATTTTCTCTAACTGTTAGTAAGAAAGCGAATTTGTTTCTTTCCCAAAATGTCGAATTATTCCTTTACAGCTCTCTTACCTCATTGAAGCTACTTTTGGGAATGTCAATGTAGCTGTGGCCCATCTCCATGTGGATCCTCAGGCCCTCCACAACTGACAGACTGTACTGGTAGTTCCTCAGGTCCTGTGGGAAAACAGCTTAAGGATACTGAACCATGTCTGCAAAGGATTTAAAACTTTCATGTTTGCCCATAAGTGGTGGCACAAAGGCCAACGATGTGCATCTGCTATTGTTACTGTTGGTATTTCACTAATTTTTAGAGATGATATCGAAGCTCCGAAGCTTGTTTCACTCCTGTGAAGAGCGCTGTTTCAGTACATTGTGTCGGAGCTTGTGTCAAAGGAAGAATATCACGTGACTGATGACTGTGCTTCAGAAAGAGCCTCATTGAGTTTGACAGTTTAGACTAACAGGCTAATTTAATATCATTCTATAATCACATCACATTGTGACTGCTATGAAATGTCACATAATATTTATAAAAAATAAATACATTAAAAGTTAAAACACAGTGACACTGGGCCTAAACTACACCAATAAGGTATATTAATATTTCGTGTCAACAAAATATTTTATATCTAGGCTTTTTGAATGACGCATTTATTAATTATTTTACTGCGACACGTTGCACAATAACATCTATATTTAATGCAGCACTTCTGAACAAATGTATTACAGATTGAATAATAACACGCAGGCTTCTTGGTCTTTTTTTGCTCACATATGAGAATAAAACTATTGAAATCAGAGAGGTGTTGTAGCGCTTCGGCTCCAGTCCTGAAGGCTGCTATAAGTTTTACAAGTCACCAGATGTCACTGTGCTGCTGCGTTTGAAGCCCCGAAGCTTCAAATCCTTTTTATCGGCACAAACAGAAAGAAAGCCCCAAATCTTCATAAGGCTTCATCCGCCGATCACTGCTAATTTTAGTGCACAGACTTTGGAGTCATGCCTCCTAATGAAATCAATAAGGGCATGTACATTAAGTTAAAAAAACAAAAACAGGGAACTCAAAACTGACCCTTGAGGCAAACATGTCAGGAAATGTCATACTACTTAAATGAGCCTTTATCCAAAACACTCTCTTCCTGGTGTAGAAGTGGAGCCAGCTGACAACACTGCCAGAGGACAACATATTTATCTCTTTAGAAGAATCGTGTGATCAACTGCGTCAAATGTTCTCAGATCAAAGCTGTCATCCAGATTCATTCTGGTCTTTTTAACCACTGTAACTATGTCTGTCTCATAGCTGATGTGGATCCAGAGAAAAGATTGGAATTTTTCTTTGGTAAAAGAAGCTTAAAAAATATTGTCTGTTTACAATCAACAAAGCTATGACACTGGTTTACAATTACACAGTGATGATGGTCTAAATTCCTTTCCATTCTTTTAACGGGACTTAACCACAACAGTCTTCAGTGCCATTTGTGGAATAACCTAATTGCAGAGAATGATTAACAGCAGACAGAACCTCCTTGGCCACTTAATTAAAAATAGTTTAAACATGGTTTCAGTGGGACTAAGAAGAAAAGTACATGGCTTTAGTTCTGACAATACTTTGTAACCTCAGACCACTGACAACAAAGGCATCGATCTGCTTGTGTTTTAATACTTACAGCCAGTAAATTCATAATGGTGTGTCCTGTCTCTCGATACACAGAGTCCCGAAAACGGACACTTGTCAATGTAGTGGGATACACTGAAAAAGAGAACGTTTGTTATCGCTACATAAACCATAAAACTATAACATTACTGGTTAGGAACACAATCATTGATCCTCTTTATCTGCTAAATTCTAACTAAGAATTATTTTCATCATAATTTATCATCATCAAATTCAGTGGTATATTTTTGTATAATTTCTATTGTAAATGTATTACTAAAGTACTATTTTATATTTCTTTTCTCTTACTATGTTTATTGTTATGCACCAAAAGACCAAGGCAAAGTCCAATGACAATGATTGGCAATGAACCTGATTCTAAACTGAACTGGTGTGAGCTCAAGACAATATGAAACTATACCAGACCACAACGACAGGGACAGCATTGAACTACAGAAAGCCACGCACCACTGTATTCAGCCCCGAGCCGTAGAAGCAGCCTGAGCGGGAAGACTTTGGCCCAGGGCACCTCCAGCTTCTGGATAAGCAGGCCAAACAGGAAGGGCTGAGGGGGGAGAGTGAGGCCATCTAGAGGCTGACAGGTGGGAGAGAAGAAGAGCATCCCAGCGTGGTCCTTACTGCCCAGAAAACTGCTCGTGAACGTCACATTATCCAGCTCCTCTAAAAACTTCCCTGTAACACAAGATAATGATTCTGTAGTCTTTGTTTTGTAAAACAGAAATACAGAGACAAACACATGGCCTGTATGTGCTGTCTACCTTTTTGGGCTTCTTGGTAAATGTTGAGATAGAGTGTGAAGAGGTCTTTTGGAAGAGCTTTTTCTTCTGTCAAACACTCCAACAGAAACACCAACTCTCTCTGTCCCAGAGCCTGCATCCCATTAGAGCCAAAACACCAGCATTGCCGACTGCAGTCTGATAGATAAAACACAAACACAGAGAGTTAACTGGGACTAGGTCTGTGGGAGAGCATCTAAAGACATCCATGATTCTCTTTTTTATCCAGTATATGCAGTATGATTTGAAGATTTGAGATATATTCTACTCACATGTAACCAGTTTGACATTAACGAGCAGGTTGGCGTTCAGAACAAATGTCAGAGGTCGGGGTCCTCCCTCCTCTAACAGGTGCAGAATCTGACACGGGGCGGGACTTTCCTCAACCAAAACATCTAAAAGAGAAAACACAGCAGACCACGCTTCAAGTTACGCGCATGCTATCCAAAGCAATAGTGTGAATACCTAAGCTTGCTGGAATCATCTATCTGATAAAGTGATGGCTTTCTGACATCCAGACATAAGCGACTTTTACGTAAATGTTCATTACAGCTTGATTCAGACATGACAGCACATTAAGAGAAAGAGCCCGGTGCTTGCGCGATATTTGGCCCCTGGTGCACGAGAGAGAGCGGTATTACTGCTGGGAAACAGTGGTGAGTTGAAAAGTACTGATATGAAGGAAGACGAGTGTTTTCTGTTCTCTCACATGCTGCATCAGAGACGGAGTCTAAAACTTATTTTGCCATTGAAGCCTAAATAAACGACCACTGTGAGGGTGAGGGACACGTACCTCCTGCTTCATCCTCTGCAGTGGTGATTAGCAGAGGAGGGAGATCATTCTCATTATCTGGCAGCAGACTGGGAACCCTCTTCACTGAAGAACTGATTCCAGAGAGCAGGGCATAATCCCAGGGTCCAGACACTGGAGGTCGGACCACCTCTACAGCCCCAGAAGCTTCGGGGGCAGAGGAGCCACCGACTCCAACCTCTGACGCTGCTGAGCCAGGCTGAAATGAGAGGGTCAGTCACTGTGGTAACATTCCCATTATACTCCAATGGATTCAGTTATTTTTACTGCTCACAACACTTAATTAATATTTATAATATATTGGTACAAAGCTCAGTGAAGCAGACAAATAGCCTATAAACCACCTGGGGAAGAACCAACTTTCTCAAAACAAGTTAACTGGTTTAAGAAACAGTGACAGCAACGTGGCTTTTGGCGGAAAAAAAGTCCTTAAAACTAAGAATCTAGTGTTTCCCTGTAGCAGGGCTGTGTGGATGATGCACCCATGTCTTACTGCTGTTTGGTCTGGAGTGACGCCACTGAACTCCTGGGAGCTCCTGCGGCTCGTCACTGACAGTTTGGTTGTGTCTGCCACCTCCCCGTTGGGCAAGATGCCATCAGCAAACCACACACGCTTCTGTTCACGAGGACAACCTGATAACATGCAGACAGTGGAAGTGTTTTCAAGGGTACAGGCCAGGAAAACAAACAAACAGTAAAGTAGTATTTAAGAGTAGTCATACTGTCGTTGTTTGGTTGTTTGAGGACGGACACAGGCACCATGACGGTCGGTGGAGGAGAGTTTAGAGTGCCAGCGGCACGAGCCTGCTGCAAAGGGGGGATGGTGCTGCAGTACTCAGATGGGACATTGGGGTTCGGACTGGGACCCGCAGGACTCATCATCCGCTCCAGGGCCTGAGCTACAAGGAGAAACATGTCACAGAGGTGTGTTAATTTTAGCACAAATTTCAAGTTCATTTTAATCTACTGTTAATGCAAATATCAGTCCTAATGCAAGTCCACTTCACTTAATTCATTTTTTTTTAGGATGGCAATGTTGGTCTACTATATAGCTACTATTGGATGGACTGTCATGAATTTTTGTTCAGACATTCATGGTCCCCAGACGATGAATCCTGTTAGATTTAATAGGTAGATTTAAGTGAAATGTCTCCACAACAATTGGGATGGGAAATTTGTTACAGACATTCATGTTCCTGTCAGGATGAACTGTAATGACTTCAGTGATCCCATCATTTTTCATCTAGCGCCATCGCCAGGTCCTGTTTAGAGCTAATTAGCAAACGTTAGCAATGTTGACATCCTAAACTAAGAAGGTAAACATTACCTGCTAAACAGCATGTTAGCATTGTCATTGTGAGCATGTCAGCATGCAAACGTTCACATTTAGCTCAAAGCACCGCCGTGCTTTTGGCAGTGTTTGTGCTAAATGCTGCAGATTCTTAGTCTTGTTTAGTTGTTGGTGGTTGAATACATTTCTGTCTCAATGTGTTTAAATTAAAGTGTTTCAGGAAAAACCTCAATTAGTAGTTTGTTTTGGTTTGCTGTTTGCAAGTTGCGCTGATTCTCCGGCCACTCTGAAACCAAGGGCAGCTGCTCTCAGCTTAAACAGGCCGACAGTGCACTAATTGCCATGTGCAATATGGTGGAGAGCTAAACTAAACTTAAATTGATGGACACTGCTGTTTCGGCTGGATGTGTATGAACGTTAGGGAAGTGTTGGCCATAACAACTTGAAAATTCAATTTAGTAGCTGATATCAAGGCTTGTGAGGTTGTTTTGAAATCCATTTTCTACTCTCTAGTTAGTCTATCGTAATGCAGCATAGTAGGAGCAGTAGTACTTGGGCTCAGTTTCTTGGACCAGTAATGTTTTTGTCAGCTACAGGCTTAAAATACACGTACCTCAGTTCTTTAGAGGCCCATGACCATATTACACCCTGTCTAATTCTGTCATTTTATTCATTTAAACCCTCAAGTCCCTTCTCTTCACCAAACTACTTGTTTTTCACAATTCGCTGGTGTCAAAATTGTTGAAAATCATTGTTCTTCTAATGTCTTTAGACACCCAAGGTACGCAAGAGTGCCGTATTGTTTTCACGGTATGCAGGTAGCAGGGAATAGCTGCTAATGTTTCCTGTTTGGACTCATTTTGTGTCACAGACACTAAAAACCAACGCAGACGCAAGGATGAAGACGTTTCTTAATGTTAGCTTTTTGAGAATTCTGATGATCGAAACTCTGAAAATGAAGGTGTGTCTGAAGCAACTGCTGATGGGGGTTATATACTTTTGTGTCAAGTGATCAGATATCACATCGGATAATTTAGAGGCAGAATTGGAGCATGAGTATGACTGTGCTAGCTCAGAGGCTTGACAGAAAAACAGTGGACTGTTGCACGCAGTGTAGCAGCCATGTTTACAATGACCACAAGGCAGTGACTGCGTTTACTGTAATGACTAATTTGTATAACACAGAACAATATCGCAGAACATTCCTGTATCTACATTTCATTTCATTTCATTTTAGGATTGAAACAGCTTTGTGTGGTTCAGTTAACATATGAATGACAGCTCGGCTATAGTGCAGATGAATGAAGGTTATTGCACACAGGACAGACGTGAGTTGTTACTTCAAGGAAAGCTGGTTATGACTGAGAGGCTTTCTCAATGCCTTCTGATTGCACTCTCAGAAAATGCTGAGGTGGCACTCGTCTACATTATATTGATTAAGCATCATAGATCTTTATCGATCTGTTGTGTACTGACAACAACTACAGCTTGGCTTAGAAAAAGCACAGGAACACAGCCACATCAGGAAAAAGCACATTACAGTAATTCAGACCCTTGTTAATGGAAAAAAAGTCCCTTGTTAGTCACACAGCATCACTACAAGGGGAGATGTTTCACCTTGTTCAGCAAGGAAAGGATGACAAGGCACAAAAATGTATCAAGGGCTTAAGGCAAATTACTTCAAGTACAAGTAAAAAATCTATTGCTGACCCCATTTTAAGTTTAGCACCAATATACACAAATATTCCTCTTTAACAGCTAGTCAAAATGATGATTTGCTAGATCATAAGCACTACAACAAACCAACAAAACACAGCAGCAGTACACAGTTGCAACACAATAACAACAGTCTACTTATTAAGAAGTCGGATGCATCTTACCTCGTCCTCATCATCCCCTCTTCTAAAACTCAACCAGTCCACATCTTTGCGAGTCTATTCCTTAGTCTGACTTTAGACACTCCCATCACAGCTTTCCTGAAGCTGCTCCTCGCTTATTTCCATGAGTCTCTGTCTGTCGTTAGCCGTAATAGCCTGTTAGCTTTAGGCTGGGGTTTGTGCGGTAAGCCTCACATGCTGCTCACCATACTGATATGAGAGATGGAGAGCAAAGAAGGAGGGAGGGAAGGAAAGAGAGAGGTGACGGAAAGGAGAGAAGGATCGCATCACAGCGCTCGAGCATCCACCAGCCACAAAAAGTGGATCACCTCTTTCTCTTTCGTCTTAATTTAGACATGGTGTGTGAGCGTCACATGTCTACTGCATTAGGCGGGTCCTGTAGCACGTACACACACACGCACACACACACACACACACACACACACACACACACACACACACAAAATCAAGGACAAATGCCAGTGTCCTGCTATAACTCGCCTCCCTCTCTCCTGCCCTCTCCATCCATCTTCCCCCTCCCGTCTTTCTCTCCATGTCCAAGCTGCAGTCTATAACTATAAAAAGGTGCCTCTCTGATACACACCTTTTATCATCCAAGCAGACAAGTAAACCACCGAAACAGACATCTGATTTTAAATCTTTTTTTTTCCCACTGTAAATTGAGAGACACCTGCATGTTGTTTATGTTCCTTAAAAGACACAATTCGTTATATGAAAGTTTGAATTTTTTAATAGATGCTCAGACATACATGAAAGAAAGCCCATGAGCCAGTTTGTACAGGACATTTTTCTTTTTGTTTCGTGCCTTAAATATTCATCAACTGCATAATGAAAATGTTACTGTGCTGATATTAAGTTTTAATGACAACTGATGAATTCTGTCTACTTTAGGATTTAAAGATGGCTCGTAGGTTCAGTCTGTTCCTGCGCGGGAATGAAACTCATCTCAAAACTCAAATCAGTTCCATCCTGTTAATGTATTAACCCCAGTTCAGAAGCAGTAAAATATTAAAGCTACATTAGCTGATTTTTTTGGTCACGTGTGTGCAGCAAAGCAAGCTGTAAACACAACATTGACATATTATCACCTAATTAAGTTGTTATCGCAAACGTTCTAGCAAACGGTTGCTTATTTGCACATCGAGCAAACACAGAGCAACATCAGCATGCATCTGGAGTCGTGTTTCTGGCCATCTGATGAATGTAAGTCCACTATTCTCTCTCTTTTAGCTCCGTTTTTTGTCTCCACCACCTCCTGAGGGAAATATCCGGCTCTTTAGCTGCTAAATGCTCCACTGTGTTCACCAGCTGCTCTCCGACTGTGTCTGTCTGCTGTTTGCTGCTGAGCAGCTCGTGTTCAGCGGGTTAATCAGAACTTTTTCTCTGAAAACAGCTGCCTGCTGCTGCTGGACACGAGGATGATGAAAAGCGGTGAGACTGAAACCAAGACAGTGAAGTTCTGGCATAAAACCAAAATAATGAGCTGAAAGACACTAAATGCTCTACAGAGCTGAGGGGAACTAGATTCAGGTAATAATTCTCTGTGGGTTCATCACTATGAGCAACACCTTTTCCATTGCATAAAGTCATTTGATCCATTGTTACTATAAAAATATTGATTAGTACAGCTTTAGAGAGTTGTGTATATCAATTTAGTACATCCCACAAAAGTCCCACAAAAAAAGCTTTCAGTTACTACTATAACTATTCTATTATTAGTACCTGATCTTCCACTTCAAAACCTGTATTTACACACTAAGTCAATCCTCTACCAGCAAGCAAAAGCACTTCAGAAAAGGAGGGACATGCTCTCTTTATACAATGGAGGCAAATAACTGCATGCTACAGATGTGCATGCTTTTCTGTGCAGCCAATTACCTGTGCACTCACAGGTTTACAGCATAAAACAATTATAATATCACTTAAATCACAATATTTAAAAAGCCCTTCAAACACCAAAGTTTTCGAACGCTATGAGGAGATGCACACACAAATAATTTGAGCATACACAACAGCTTTATCCTAGGGGTTTCTCAGTTTGTCATAACTCCTGAGAACCCAGGTGGAAATAATAAATAATCTCTATTGTTTCTTGAAATTATTCTCAGCCATCAAACAACTCCCGAATGACTAAACATTTCTGTCGACAATCATACTGCAGTGGTAAAATACTTCCCTATTAGAAAACACTTACAGACTTGCTTGGAGCTAGTCTTTGCTCACATGTTGAAGTGAATCGTTAATGGCTGAGCCAGATCTCAGGTCAGACCAAACTACGGCCTTACCTCTGTGTATGGTATCAAAGCAGATGACGCACACACGAGCCTCTTTCTCCAGGTACCTCAGCTTACACTTCCTGTTGCAGCACACAGCACAGTAAACCTGCCACAGAGGAGAGAGGGCGACTGTGACAAAAGACATACGCTACAAAGCAACTTGCATGCACAATAAATTCACATATAAAGATACAACAATTTACAGTTTATCTAAACACGTTGGTCTATCTAGTCCCTTAAGTAGCAGTCGTGCTGTGAACAATAACACATCTTAAACAGTCCTCTCTAATGCTGTTTTAATCAGTGGCCTTTGAAGGACTTACCTCCATCTTTAGGACACACCGTTCAGTAGGATCTATAGAAGAGCTTAAAAAAGAACTGCTGACTCATGCTCTCTGCGTCCATGAATCCACTGTGCTATATTTGGTCCTGGGACATAATCTGTTTTATCTAACTATATCTGAAACACGCGCACTTCATGAGAACTTTCACTTTCATTTCACTTTACATATGATATTAGTGTTGAAAACAAAAACAAATGCATGTACTTTCTCATTCCATTCGTACAATTATACAATTTTTAGAAAGAAAAAAAAAAAAAGAATGTAAAACAAACACATAATTGAAGCTGATTAGACAATCTATTATAAATATCTGGTGAATTTAGTCACTTCATATTTATAGACAACTTAACACCAGCTGCAAATACTTAACTAATAAGATTTCAATTATATCCCTGTAAACACACTGACAACGTATGGTTCTGACAGTAATATAACAACTTTGAAGATCACAACTGCTAAATAAAATGGTATATATTTTGGCCCAAGGGATATTTGCTAAATGGGAGGTGTTCACCGGCTGTCAAGTACTAAATACTAGTGCAAAACAAGTATAATGTTTACAATTTTCACTTGATTTACTGTTCATTTAACCAGCTGAGCTATGCTATGAGAATAAAATAAAGCATAGAACTGTCAACAAAAATGGCTGCACTAAAGATTAATTCATTCATGAAAAGAAATAACACTGCTGAACCTTTCAACGTGGGCTGCAACGATTAGTTGATTAGTCAATTAGTCGATCAACTGACCAGACAGAACAACATTTAAGTAAGACTTGCTACACAAGTGTGTAAGTATTAGCTGACTAACATACCTTTCCGCAGGCTCGACAGTGATGCCGCCTCTTGGTGAAAGTGAACCTCTGGTAGCAGTTCATACAGTTGGGAGCTTCTGAGTCTGGCACCCAAGCAGGCTGTCTGCTCCCCAGCTCCTCCACTCCCTCTCTCTTCCAATTCACCGACCTGGCACCATCTGTGGGTGGCTCCCCAGGGTAAGGTGGGGGCTCTGAGAGTTCATCATACCCCACATTGTAATCCTGATGCTCCTGAGTGGCATACATAGGGCTCAAATCCCTAATGTTGGAATGCTCCTCTGTAAGACTGGGGCTTGTGGGTGAACTCTCTTCATCCTCTGCTGTACTTGGCCCTTTTGTAGAACCACTAAGCGTCTGATCCGGCTCCTCTCCTTCCTCCCCTGCTGGTGGAGAACTAGCAGTTTGGCAGTGTAGCTGTTTAGGTCTTGCACCTCCATAGGAGGGCTGCTGATCAGGGCTACTGCTCTGCTGGGACTGGAAAGTGTTGCTGGTCAAAGAATGGCTTTCCCCAGAGGAGGGTTCTGGCTCTTCTGGGCAAGGTCTGCAAGAGTCCTGCAATATCGCTGGAGCACCAGGGTTAAAACGTCCCTCTACTGACACACACATTGTTCTGTCACTTTCTGGAAAAGCCAGACCCTCCAGATCCTCCCGTCTACCTCGACCACAGCTCCTCAGCTCCTCTTCCACAAGCCTGCCCTCCAGATCTCCGTTTGATTCTGAGAGACTCTCAGGTTGAGTAAAATCTCCAGAACTGCTGCAATAAGAGACACCTCCACCCTGCTCTGCTTCTGTATGCGCCTGCAGGAATGCATCTAACTCCTCGTCTGTAACCAGCAGCTCAGCCTGGTCACTCTCGGGCAGATATTCAAAGCCAAACTCCGGAGGATCAACTGGGCTGGGTTCTGAGCTATCACAGGAAGCGAGGTCTGCAGAAAGGACAGCAGCAGCAGGTTCTAGAGAGACATGCTGCCCCTCTGGTGACACCCTGCCCCCTGCAATCTGCTGGGACACAGACACTGACGAGTCAACAGGTTCCTCTAAACGGGACCTGTCCTCACTGGCTTCCAAGGCTGACAGGGAGTCTGCCTCTGCGCTCTCAGAGACGTCTGCCTCACCACACTGCTCTGTAGCTTCCTCAGACTCATCTTCTGTGGTCTGTGGCTTCACCAGAGCTCCACACATGGACACAGCTATGGGCAGGCATGATAAGCCCACCTGTTCGCTGTCTGAGGCCCCTGGCTTTAGACCTACAGGAGGAGACTCGGCCACACCTTTTATCCGAGGCCTCTTGTGACTCATCCTCTTTATTCACTGAGGTTGTTGTTGTTGTTTCTTTAATGCTATCAACAGGCAGAGTGTCCTCCGGTTCACAGTGGTCTAAGGAGTTATCGACCACTTGGTTTGTGCATGCCGCCTCCTCACAGTCCCTCTCCTCTTTGTCAGCTGACTCAGTGGTCCTTGGCGACAGTGAATCATCTGTGGACTCACAGCCTCTCTCCACTGCAGCAGGGAGAATGACGTCCAGCCGACTGAGTGAGGCAGAGTATTCACTGCTCTGCTCATGGGAATCCAAACCCAGCAGCTCGTCTTTCCCTGCAGAGGCCTGCTCTTCCTTGGTGTCTCTACAGCCAGCAGTTTGGCTTGGTCGTCCTTGCTCCTCTGCATGTACAGTGGCCACAGGGCTGTCAAAGTCCACAAGCAGCGTCTCCTCCTCCTCCATTTGCTTTTCAACCATATCCAGCTCACTGAAAGCATCGTGGCTGTTGGCCCTGACCAGGATGGCTGAGCTTGTGTCATTCACAAGATCACACACTGGCTTCAGAGCTCTATCCGGGCACGGAGGAGCAGAGCTTTTAGCTGGCCTGCGATCCACAGAGGAGAGAAGGTCCACTGCAGTGAGAGGCTGACCTTTGACCTCTCTGTTATCAGTGCTGCAGTTTTGATTGCTAGAGCGGTCAGGACAGCTGGTGGCAGAACCATAATGAAGAGAATTAAGGTCAGGGAGGTTTGGTGGGACAGTGGACGCCTCTGAGGATAAACACTGAGAGCCCAGTGAGGAGAAGGGGTACACAGAAGGCTTCAGGAAAACAGATTTGCATTCAAGTTCCTCTGTAATAAAAAAAAAAAAAAAAGAACAAAACAAGTTAAACTCAGATACACAAAAAGATAATTTAGATGTCAAACTATATTACTGACTTTAAAGGTCCAGTGTGTAGGATTTAGTGTAGGAGAAACTACGGTGGCTGCGAAACTTGCGAAAAAATGCGAAAGGCCCTAACTAGAGCCAGTGTTTGGTTTGTCCGTTCTGGGCTACTGTAGAAACATGGCGGTGCAACATGGCGGCCCCCGTGGAAGGGGACCCGCTCCCTCTGTAGATATAAAGGGCTTATTCTAAGGTAATGAAAACACAACGGTTCTTATTTTCAGGCGATTATACACTAATGAAAACATACTTATAAATATTATATTACATTTCTGTCAATAGCTCCTCCTAAATGTTACACACTGGACCTTTAAGACTAACTCCTAAATTTCTTTGTTTTTACAGTTATTTAAATGGCTTTGCAAGAATTTTAATGATCTTACTTGAACTGAAACAATTCATCAATTAATAGTTTAGTCAATTGACAGAAAATTAAACACCAACTATTTTGATAATAATTATTTAAGTCATAAGCAAAGATGTCCAAAATTTACCATTTGCAGCTTCTCAAAAGTGAGGATTTGATGCTTTTCTCTAGTCTGTATTATTGTAAAATGAATATCTTTTGATTTTGGTCAGACAAAACGAGATTAAAAAATGTCAACTTGGGCTCTGGGAAATTGTGATGGACATTTCTCTCTTTTCAGGACATTTAACAGACCCAACGATTAATTGAGAAAACAATAGGAAGATTCATCAAAATTGAAATTAATCATTAGTTGCAGCCCTACATCTTACCAGTATTGAGCTCAAAGTCATCAAGCAGTTTGTCCAGATCACATACAGCTGCCTTGAAGAAGCTGTCCATGCTGGGATAAAACAAAGGGCCCTTAACCCCCTCCAATTCCTAAAAAGAAAAAAAGACTTGTTGTAATACTGGAAAAGAAAGTATTATTTCAAACATCAGGTTTTTTTCAGTCTAACATCTTTGCTCTTTTGGTGTTAAAATCTCCTGAAGAGCAAGAGTCTAGTCAAAAATACAGACGCTTCTCTTTCTATTAAACTGATACCGAGATGCTGTATTGAGGTTAGAGTTGAGCGATATGTTAGAACCGGCCACCGTCAGCCCAACAACCGTCGATTACCCATACATTCACACAGGTGTGTGTGCCGCTGCCTTATTATTAATAAGCCATATCGCCCAGCCCTAGCTCCTGTTAGTATGATATCATTGCAAAACATCCTTGAATATGCACAAAAGTCTACCTTCTTCACAGCAAGCTATATTGTATACCCTAGCCGTGTCTTCTGAGATTCAAAAGTTGACAAAATTACAGGAATGGAAAAACAACATCGCTGGTTTTAAGTACAGTACAGAACCTGCACAAAACAGGAATTGTGATCATTATCCTCACACAGACCAGTTTCACAGCAAACACGTTACGTTGCATTGTTGCATCATGTGATTTGTCCATACTGCCGCAATGTCTAGTTTCAGATGGCCCGCAGCTCTTTGGCTGAGCAAACTACAGAAAGTGCAGCACGACTGAGAATGAACTGTTGCCTGAGGGAAATATTAAAATCTGTGTTTTTGTCACCCAATAAAAGGAAAACAATGTGATACAATAGTCTCAAATGTCCTAATCTCATCTTCTGCCTGATGCACTGACGCAGCTGACTGCCTGCAATAACACGCAGTGCTAACACAACAACACCCATGGCGCTTCGAGCCTCTGGAAGTGCAGATCAATAATATTGTCACTTCCACAAAAATCAGCTTCAGTCGCACAACCAATATTAAATTCAGGAACCCCCCAGGTCGAATCCTGTTTTTGTTTCTACATGATACGGATCACCCCGCAGTAAGACATAGAGATAAAGGGGAAAAGCCAAATTCCATGGCTCAAATACACTTTAAGACACCTTTATACTCCTGTTGTTTTAAACTGGAATATCAGAAATGGGTTAATATTACCGGGAATGAAAATGGGTCAAATTTTGGGAAAGCAAATATCAAGCATGGTTGAAAATAACTCTGTTTAAACTGAGGGCAAACGTCAAATATTTTCTAAAATCAGCTGCTTGATAAAAGGAGTCTGAATGGCCA
Source organism: Siniperca chuatsi (assembly GCF_020085105.1). Classification (NCBI taxonomy): domain Eukaryota; kingdom Metazoa; phylum Chordata; class Actinopteri; order Centrarchiformes; family Sinipercidae; genus Siniperca; species Siniperca chuatsi. The sequence continues at coordinate 3,123,966 of NC_058059.1, forward strand.
TTACCGAACACGTTCTTGTACAAAAATGGTAAGTAGTTGCCTTTCAAATCAATACTTTACATAGTAGATGTGTAGCCAAAGACAATATTTGGCAGTTTACTTATGTTCTAGATGATCCAGACAATAGAGATCAAGCCAAAAATGGCATATGTCAGATTACTTTTGAAGTGTTTTGATCAGATGACAGATTTGACTCTTTGTTTTACTGCAATTACTGTAATTAAAACAACTCTTACAACCGCTTGTGACGACTTTCTCCTGACAACCCTGTATTACTGTCGCTGCGTGCCTGAGTAGAAAAGTACTGTGTACTTTCACACAGAAATCACCTGATGTAGACCCTACAACAGTGTTAATGAAGAGGCAGCAGGCTGTAGTGACTCCACAACACAAAGGACACTAAAGACTGCTAAAAATGTACAGACGTCTCCTTTTTCCACAAGTCAGTGTGTTAGTTAACTGTAGCAAACAACGTTTTTCCCTACCTCGTCCTCCAGTAACTCTCTTTGAACTGCTGCGTCACACTGGTAACTATGTAGGCTAAATATGGACGGGAATGAGGAAGTCAGTCTTTCTAAATACACGACTTACAGTTAATCATCACAGTAAAATATGCACTTCCTTGGATTTGGAGTTACCAGTAGTTATTAACAGTCGTCTGCTATTTCTCTGACAATTAAAAATAATGAACTGGTTATAAGCATTTCTCCAACTTTCATAAAAATGTTACACTACTATCACCTGGGGTCAGGTGACAGTGTCTTTCTAGGGAGGGGAAGCTGTGAAGTTACTGGGTCAACTATGAGAAAACTACTGAGGCGGTGGAAGTATCACATCGCATATCTTTTACTTAAGTAAAAGTAGCAATACCACTCTGCCAAAAACACTCAAAATACGATACAAATTCAAAATTTCACTTAGGTAAAAGTACAAAAGTACTGTCAGCAAAATGTACTTAAAAGTTTCAAAAGTGTAAGTATACACACAGGGGCATAGCAGCTCCTTTGATATATGACATATATTATCATATGTGTCATATTATTGCAATATTCGAACTGATGCATTCACACATAAGCAGCATTTTAATATCTGGTCGCAGCTATTGGTGGGACTAATTTCAACTACTTTATACACTGTTGGTTAGTTTAACCTTTAAAGGCCACGGCAAACCAATCAAACATTCTCCAACAGACAGACAAAGAGACACAGATGTTATTTTAGTGTGCCATGGGTGTCTGTCCTTGTTTGGACATGTTCAATCGCTGTTTGTCCGTGTTTGACGAAGTTTGGTCAATTACCCCGACGGTACACACATAGTACGTGTATCCATAGCAACGCAGCTCAAGCATGCCCAGTATTAGCGGTAAACTCACTGGACCAGCTGTGTATTTGTTGTCGCCGTTGTGTTGAGTGAGGTGATTTATCTGATATGGCTTCGTTTTGGACCTCGGAAAGATAGGAACTCTTGGTAGAGCTGTGGGAATAAAAAAGAGTTGTATGATGTGTCATCTCAGCGATTTTCCAACCAAAACAGCCGGATAGCATGAATGAGGAACGACTTGATTATTGATGAATTGTTAATAAGTACTTCCCTAATAATTCATAATGGAGGACTATATAGTAGATAATGATGAGTTTTTAGAGAACAGACTGGGAGATCCTACATTAATGAATCATTAGGTAGTGATTACTTCATGAATATCTGTGACTCGACCATACTGACCACTTTCTTCATGAGTCGTTCCCGATTGACTCTGAACCAGCCGGTGAACGGCACAAAGCAGGTAACGACTCATTCATTATTAATTACTTAAAACATAAGACACACTGACAGCCAGGCCTGACTTTCCTGAAAAGTTATGTGAAGAAGAGGCCTTCAGTTTCAAAGGTGTTTGACCTGTTAAGTTTGGTCAACTATTTTGTTTGGATTTGTTTGACAACTGCCAACATTAGACTGTTCCCTGTTGTTGGAGAATGTTTGATTGGTGGTGTCAACAATGCATTGCATTTTATAAACTGATCACATGTATTGTATTTTAAATCATAATCTGCAAAGTAACCAGTAACTACAGTTTTCAGATAAATGTAGTGGCGTAAAAAGTAGTACAATATTTCCCTTCGAAATGCACTGGAGTAGAAATAGTATTAAACTGAAGTACAAGTACCTCAAAACTGTACTTAACTGCAGTATTTAATTCAGTTTCATTGCTGATTATGGCTGTATATTACCAGAAACGAGTTCTGCTGTCACACCTATCAAAATGTGATAATCTGTCTAAATATTATGAGGTCACAGTGTTAAATACCAACTATAAACATCCAATGTAACCTGGTAATCGATGTTTACAGTTGCAATACAGCTGATCAGCTCAGAGAATCTGACGGGCCACATTTAACCGTTGTAACACCGACAGCAACCGTTATCAAGCTGCAGTTATATTATTAATATAATTTAACCATTTTATCATCGTTTAAAGAGCGTTAACTCTACGACTAGCTTCACAAGCACCCACAGACCACAAAAAGGCAGCCTGGGTGACATTTTTCAACGTCAACATGAAGGCGAACGTTTGTCTACTCTGTGCAACCTTTACTAAACTAGCAAACATGCTATCTTACCTAGTTAGCGCAACAGTGATCAAACCGCTGACATTATCAGGTAACATTAGCAACTAACATCTGACCACAACAAACACACTTAACACTTAGCTCGGGTGTTAAATTACAGAACTGCCTGTGGCTACCTGTTTAAAACTCCTAAACGTCAACCGTCAGTAACCAGCCCGTTGTTTGTCACCTGGAATTAACGTGATTAAAGCAGGTGTAGCCTGCTAGTTATTGAGCGTTAGCTGGCTAATGTAGCTTAGCTCACTGTGAGTTAACCTGGTTTGTTTCTGAATTCCTTACCAGCACTGTTTTTATTCCATAACTACGACGTCGTCCTCAACGAGTACGCTCATCTCCAGGTTTAAAAGAGGAACAAACGTCGCCCGTGTCGTCGTGTCATCCTCTGAGAAGGCGGTTGAAGTTGCTTGGGAAGCTAGCTAGTTGGATTAGTTTTATTAGAGATGTGTAAGTGCTCCACTCAAGCGGCCATCTTGAACAGACCGTCGGGAGGTCACAGGATCCGCTCAGCAGCCACGGCGTTGGGAAGCCAGCCTGCCATGTGATTTCTTCTGTGTACAAAACTGCAATTATTCCGGATTATAGTTCAGATAATTGGTGGTGATTTACTTCTTTGAGGCAGCTATATTTATTTGCACACACACATTATAGTGGATGAGCCCACTCGCTTTTCTTTAAAGGTTTTTTTTTATTTTTTATTAATTTTGTATTGTTGAAAAATTTAAATTACCACTTGAAACCCTTATTTGGTTATTGATTAAATGTTTTTCTTTGTTTTGTTTTTTTGTTTGCAGCTATAACTAATGGCATGGGCACCTCAGCAGTAGCTGACCCATCATTTCCCATTTGGTAGTTAACTTAACTTAACTGCACTTAAGTCTAATTTTGATGTAGGGATACTTACTCGAGTATCTCCATTTTGTGCTTCTCCTACATTCTGTAAGCCTATATCTGAAATCCTTTTAATGAATTGTTTTTAGATTAAGATTTTACATACAAAACATGAAAAAATTAAATGATAAAATATGATGCACTGTTATAGATTAAACAAATACACCTGCAGTGTTTCTGTCTGCGTCCAACCACCTGTTGACATGGCAACAGTTCTGAATTGTGTTAGGAGGATACTCTGGAGACGAGGTGGGATGGTATGACGGACAGGATTGTCGACAGCAGATGAAAAAGACAAAAAAGCCTAAAAAAAAACCTTCCCTGAGGTGAAGATTCCTCCAGTTATTCAAGTGAACTGGAGGACAATTTGTCACCCTACTCCTACAAGCTAACCCCCACCCAACTTCCGACCCCAAACTCCCGATACCCTATTGCTCTCCCAGCCATCCGTTAAGAGGGGATCTCTCTTTGAATTGCCTCTCCCAAGGTTTCTTCCCTTTTTGTGTCAGCTGGACATACAATGTCTCAAAGGCCCTGTAAAGCCTTCTGAGACACTGTGTGTAACTTCTGGGCAATAACTCCTTTCAATTTCCCTCATCCTCGAATGTACCTTCTTCTTTACCTCCTTAATAAAATAATAATAATAAAAAACATAATATCTAAAATCTGAAAGTTTCTTTACAGTCACTATATTTACAACATTAAACACAGCATGACAGCGAGAGTGTTGGAGAAAAGTTATAAAAGAAGTATTTGCAGTTTTTACAATGGTCTTCCATCTGCTGGTGAGGCTGTACAGTTTAAATATTGTTACAAATGTGATCTTTTTCTTTAATATTCAATCATTTAAATGTATCTACTTTTGCAGTCAAATGACAACTTTGGAATTATACTTTTTACTTCATTTCTCTGCAACGACAGTGACTTTTTTTTCTGTAACATTAGTTTATTAAATCAAACGTTTCATTTGTTAGACACAAACTGCGTGGAAGCCTGCGAGAAACCCAATTTCTTTATTCTTGGTAGATTAAAAGTATGAAGAAGAATGGAAAGTATAATTGTGTACGATGGTCACTGCAAATACAGAATAAGTTGAAGTTCAGTAGGTGGATTTTGGTTTTACCTACGTATGTTGCTGGATAAGCAGCTGTGTTGATGAATGATCATTTTATCCGACATGCATCGCACCAGGACATCTCTTTGTGGGCTGATTTCATGCAGCTGCATTAGGATCCCTCATTCAAACTCACTCATTTCTCTCCAACTGATTCTTTTCAAACAAAATATGTCACAAATGACTTCCAGAGTCCATCAGTTAAACACCGTTTAACTTAGTATAAGATGCTTGAAGTGAATTTTCTTTCAACTGAAGATATTCGAGGGTATCTTTTAAAAGAATTCAATCAAATAATTTTTCCACTTTATCCCTGTAAAGCTTTAATAAGACGACTTGACCACCACCTACTCAGTCTGAGTGTGACGTTTCTTGTCCTGTGTATTAACAGTTTAGTACCACCCGGTGGCAACTATGTCCTGCGCTGTTATTTCCTTGCTCAGCTTTGTCATCTACTGTACAGTGGATACCTGTTTTATCCTGCCAATTTTATGCATTTGCATAATACAGCAGCTGTTCCAAACTAAAGCATAGTCAAAAATCTTAAAACAACTTACTCATCACTTCCACATTAAGCATTTGTACCAGTTCGGTAGATTTGAGTGTAACTTTGATGGGGAGGGGGATGACAGGAAAGTTACAAATACAATAACTTTTTTTTTGATGTCAATAAACTATTCATTTCAATATTTCAATGATTTAAAATGGGATAAACTCGTGAGATTGCTGGGACCCCACTGACTCAGAGAGAATATACAAACATACATTTAATTGTATTGCATTGTACTGACAGGTGTTTCTATTATTTTGTCCACCTCACTTCTATCAGTGAGGGTAGGCTAAATAACAGAAACACCTCTCTCACTCACACAATATATTTTATATTATACTATACTTATTATATTTGATATTCTATGCTGAATTGTTGTACTAATCTATATATTATACTATATTACTACATTTCACCTTATACTATATTATACTATATTATGTTTTATTACATTATATACTATATTATGTTTCTATATTAATACAGACAAACACTAAGTATCATTACTTATCATACTATATATTAGTCTGGTGTGCGCTGTTTTACATGCTACTGCATTTCGTTGCCTTGTACTCGTACTTGTACATGTGTAATGACAAGTTGAATCTAATCTAAAATCTAATCACTTTATCACTTTACCTCGTAATTATGTCTTTAATTGCTCTTGTATAGTTTCTATTTTTACTTCTATTCTTATTTTAGTTTTACATACCTCTTATTATTCTTTTTTTTTTACTTTCTCTATTTATCTGTACTTATTTCTGTCCTTGTGCTGCTGCAACAACCGAGTTTCCCCTCTATCTTATCTTACTTTATCATTGCTAGGTGTACCTAATAAACCGACAACTGAGTGTGTTTTTAACACGTGTTTTATTAAAAATGTTTTATCTGTAATCAGTAAGCAATTTTGGGCTTTTTTCATAGTTATTTAGTAATGTAATGCATGTCATTTGTTTGCATTGTGTTGCAAATAAATGAACTCGTTTCCCGCTGGCTGAGCCTGAGCCTGACTCCCGGCCTGTAGGTGGCGGTAACACACCGGGACGCCGGCTGTCAGCCACTTGAAACCAAAATCAAAAGAAGTCGAGTCTTAGCGGAAAGAAACAGGAAGAAGAAGAAGAAGACGAAGAAGACCAAATCGGTACCACAATGACTTCGACCAGGAGACTAGCCAAGGTAAAGATTTCCCGAATTATTGAATTTATACCACTTAGCGAGGGTTTAAATAACTTGTGTCGGCTATACGAGCGGTTACAGACCCGTCGACCGAGAGAAAATGTCGGTAACGCAAGTGTTTGGCGTTCATCTGTCCGACAAAATGAAAGGATAATGACGTCCGAGAGACGGTGACTGAGAGACGGTAACTAGTTAGTTAGTTTGAGACGCCGGGGGACGCGTGATTCAGCACTTACAGAAACCCGCCAGATGCGGCACGAAGGCGTACAACACGTTTGTCTTTTGAAAGGGGAGCTTATCAGCCGCCTTCAGGGCGAAAACTGTGGCGGCTTGTTTTGCGCGCTGTCACCGTCTGAAGGCAGACGCGGCAGCGAAAACATGGAGACTTTGGGGTTGGGGCGTGACGTCAGACCTCAACTGGGCGATATATCACACAGTAAACAATCATATTGTGAAATGAGGCAGGGCGACAGCCACTAATGTCATGATGAATGTTTAAATCTGTTTTAAATTAGTTGGGGGGGGAAAACTTATTTGACTCGAGTGTAATGGCTTTATGTAATGGGCTGCCCGGTCCTACAGTTCTTACTTAGTTTCAGTGTGACACACCGGGGTTTTGATTTGTTGTTTGTGTGTCTGATACAGCAAAGCCTCTGTGTGAGGAATTCCCCATGTTATAACGTCACTGAAGAGTCATGTTACGACTTCCTGGATTCCTCGAACAATCCAGGTTAACAGGTGACAGTGAAGTGTCCCCTGGAGAGGAAGTAGAACAGTTTGGACAGGTTGACTCCATGATGTCAGCTGAAACTAGTGGTACTCACTGACTCCTCTGTAATTTATTAATGAAACCACAGTGAAATGACTAGGGCTGGAACTAACGTTTATTTTTTTATTGTCGGTTAATCAGCCGGTTATTTTGTCGATGAGTCGTCTGGTCTATAAAACATCAGAAAACTGTGACGGCTGCATCATCAGCAGTCGAAAACCCCAAAATATTCAATTTACTCTAATGTACGACTAAGAAAAGCAGAAAATTCTCACATTTAAGAACCTTGGGATTTTTGCTTTCAATTGACTATCGATTATCAGAATAGTTGGCGATTGATTTTCTTTCAATCGACTTATCACTGCAGGTCTAATAATGACTACAACTAGACCAGTTCAACTCTGGAACGTCACTGCAACTTGATAAGTAGGATTACCTGTTTGTGCTTTTGCGTGTATTACCGTTACATTTGAGTCACAGCATCTGTTTTTCCCAAACATAAATACCCAGCGATCTTTGAAACACTTACAGCTGTTCTGAAGGTATTTCCAGAGTCGTCAAAGACTCTTCTAACCATCTGGATGAAAATATATTCGGTCTGTTTCACCGTAAAAAAGGGTTTTTAACCCCGTTTCTCAAGCTGGGACTGTATTTCCTAATCCATATAAAGATGGTTGCTAGAAATTACATATCTCCTCGCTCAGTTTATACAATGTGAACCAAACTTAAAGCGTCACTTATATTTGTCTATATTGATGTTACTTTCTATTATTTTATATTTTCAAACAAATAACTTGTTAATATTGATATTTGTCATTCATTGTCGCGTCATTTTCCGGCTTTCTGGAAAAGAAATAGAGCAGCAACTTCAGAAATGGGTTAATTATCTTTGTTTGAGTATTTCTTTCCCCCCATTCAGATGGTTAGAAGAGTCTTTAAGGATTTTGGCAATACCTAGAGAACAGTAGGTATCAATAATAGCTGGAAAATCTAATGCGAGGCACAAACTGGTGCTCGGATTACTAGCTCATCACATTGAGAGATTAAGAGGCACGTAGAGCCATGTTGTACTGCTACTACAGCTGAAACGATTAACCGTTTAATCCGTTAGTTGACAGACAAAACATTAATTGGCAACTATTTCTATAAAAGTCCAATCATCGACTGTGAATGTGTTCTGGTTTTCTTAGTCTTATATGACAGTAAACTGAAAATCTTTGGGTTTTAGACAGCTGGTCGGGAAAAAAACAGGCATTTAAAGACGTCACCTTGGGCTCTGGGGAACTGTAATGGGACCAAATGATTAATGGATGAATCAAGACAATAATCTGTAGATTAATTGATAATGAAAATAGTCGTTAGTTGCCGCCCTATAACAGATTGTTAGTGCTAGTAAAGATATCATACAGGCCTTGTCAGGCGCTTATTAAAACACGCGACACAGAGGAACTGTAGCAGTACTCTGTCATAGAAATAAGAACTAAACAAGACACCGAGATAACATTGTGTTACATTATTGAACACTAGTTTAAATGTGTAATACAAAGGCCCCGATCATATTGCAGTATTCCTGTGAAAGCTATGGAAGGAGAATACATATTATAACCAATGAAATGAGCAGAGGAGAGTGGATCTGACTCATTGTGGAGAAAGTGATGTAACTGTTTACTGTCTGACTGGACTCAGACCATCAGGGCCATATTACACAGCTCCTGTAAATCGCTTCCACTTGGCAGATTTTATTCCCCCTGCTGCTTTTTAGAAGCCTCGCCATTGTTAGATACACTCAGTGGCCACTTTATCAGGTACACCTGTACAATCTATTGTAATGCAATACAGAGCCATAAATTCTACCTTTTTACAAAGATTATAATGTTCAGCTTTTGTTGGAAATGTGTATATGAAATGTGTAATTCTATGTTTATTATTGAGGTCATAGTTAAATTTTTCTAAATTCTCCTCATCTGCATACATGAGGGGGGCAGAATATTCGAAACACTTCTGAATATATTGCGCACAGCACCATCACTAACTATGACCCCAATGCTAAAACCTCGCGGTTAACACCACCTTCGGCACAGGTGTGGATTGCACCATCAGCGCTACCTAATAAATTAGCCAGTAATCTCATTTTATCCCATTTTAAATCAATTATGTTTTGTTTCAGGAGCTTGATGACATCCGCAAAACTGGGATAAAACATTTCCGCAACATTCAAGTGGATGAATCAAATATTTTGAACTGGCAAGGGGTCATTGTTCCTGTAAGTATTGAATTGCTGCTAAAAGAACATGCATTGCTTTTTAAAAAAAAAAAAAGTGTAGTAGTTGTCCTGTCCAGTTTTAATTCACTTTTTTTGTCTCCCCTATCTACAAACTCTTGTTTTCTCCAAGGATTGTCCTCCATATGATAAAGGAGCATTTCGTATTGAGATCATCTTCCCCGCGGAGTACCCCTTCAAGCCACCCAAGATCACTTTCAAGACAAAAATCTACCACCCCAACATTGATGAGAAGGGCCAGGTCTGCCTGTCTATCATCAGCGTCGAGAACTGGAAGCCAGCCACAAAAACTGACCAAGGTGAGGCGAGGGAGAGATGCGCGATGCTGCCTGTAGGCTCGTGTGTGAACATTTCAATGCTGTTGACAGATCTTTCTGTGTAGCAGAAAGTGCATATTTAAGACCCTTTTACATGGTTTTTGTTTTAAAACAAATCTGCTGGAAACATTTAAAAGTCAGCCAGAGAACGAGTTTTCAGCCGGCTCATGGAGCTAATGGTAGCTTAATTAGCTAGTTAGCTATAGCTGATAAAATCTGCTAGCAACAGTTATTTCAGGTAGCAAAATAAATAGTCCACGAAGTATTTCGATAGTAAGTTTGCCACTGTTATTAATGTAAACTGCATATGAGCCGTGCAGCTTGACAGACGTAGCAACAGTGACTAAGAAGGGCAGGGCTTAGCAAAAAAATCAATTATTGTTTGTGATGTTCTGTCTGCTGGACCATAAGGTATTAAAATGCCAATCATCATTATATTCTGATTAATAATGATAATTATTCTTTAACCCTCATATTTATCAAATTATTTTACATAGAAATGTCACGTCAAGGCCCTGTCCACCTCTTATATCATTCACATTTTGGAATAAAGAGATTCAAAGCAATAGTCAATATATTCTATATATTTATGGATTGAAGACATAAGTTTCCTTTAGGCACATTTGGACTGTCAGGGCTTAACATAAGTCTGTACAGATGGTTTATTAAGAATCCAACTTGTTGCCAAAAGTTTTGTGTTGTTTCACAATGCAAGAATTAACAGAGTAAATCTGCATAGTACAAAATAAGACTAATGAAATTTAAATCTTGACCAGAGAAAATTAAAGTTTCCATAAAACGTGATGTTGTTGGTCACACATCTGCCTGAAAGCCAGGCATTTCCCATCGAGCACTGAGGTTTTTCAGCCAGCGTAAATAAACTGTGGTGCCTGGCGATCGCCTTTGCGTCGACCTGACTCATCACAAACGGATATCTTTGAAACGCACTTGCTGTTACCCCTAGCAACCACAGGTGTCGCCAAATCAACCAAGACTGAGATCTTAATGATTCAAACTTTTTTTTTTTTTTTTTAAATGGTGACAAAACGCCAGAAAAGTTTCCTCGCCGCTGTTTGTGATACCTGAAGTTCCACAGGTGTCGTGAATATTAAAACACGGGACTTTTATGCATAAATCACGCCTATTCTTGTTCCCTCTCTCCAGTGATTCAGAATCTCATTGCCCTGGTGAACACCCCTCAGCCGGAGCATCCGCTGAGGGCCGACCTGGCAGAGGAATACAGTAAAGACCGTGCGAAATTCATGAAGAATGCTGAGGAGTTTACAAAGAAACACAGTGAAAAACGACCTATTGACTGACGACACAACACTGACGCTCACGGCTGTTGGCCTCCTTTCTGTTTCCTGTTCAAAGAGCTCACCCTGACTCTCTGTTCTTATCCCCAAACTACACAGAGATGCCCTGTTCTCGCGTACCTGCATTGTTTTAGCACTCTCCAACCACTCCTTAATAGAGGCTTGTGTTTCTGTTTCACTTTGCCAAAATAAAAAAAATAAAAAACAGGACTTTTTGGTAAATAGACAGGCCGTGGCCTCTAGGTGTCATCTTCTTGGTTGTTTTGACTTCTTTCTACTGATTTCTTTTTAGAAAAAATAAGAAAATTGTCAGAGATGGCATCCTGGAAAGTAAAATATCAGTAAAACACAAAAAGTGCTGTTCTGCTTACTTAAATGTTGAGTGTTTTTATCGGGTTAATCATTGGCTTATGCAGACCTGTTTACAAATTTTTAGGCTTTGTTTTCAAAAGTTAACTAAAATGCACAGCATCTAATGCTGTTATTTGTATGTGTTGTCTCCTTTTCTTTATTTTCCTTTTTGCTTCTTTTCCCCTTTAAGATACACTGTACTTTGTGAAATCTCCTGTTGCAGTACATGAAAATTTGTTTTGTTACTGATGCAGAAGTCCACTTGTAGACACAGAAATTTATGAAAATGCAACAACATGTGTCCTTTTGAGATGTTTTTGTATTTTGAGATGTTGGGGGGAAAAGTCTGTTAAAATTAAAATCCTTCCACCTCTGCTGGCCTCCCAGGAAAGTGCATACTGTCAGTGAGCATTATATTTGTTATGCAGATGGGAAGTCAGATGTGTTAACGTTTGATGAACTATTGTACGTCTGGATGTCAGACATAGTTCTACAGACACCTCACAATTTTTTTTTTCTTAAATTTTGTTAATTTACACACCATTAACACAAAGTTGTTCAGCTCTGCAGAACTAATGAGAAAAACAGCAACCTTGGCTTTAAAATTAGAACATTTTTACCAACTCCTGTTCATCTACTCATCACATGGCTGACAGTATTTTCACATTAAGAACAAGATGTACAAAGCAGTGACTGGTTCAACCTGCAGTATGTCTGTGAACAGCAGTCAAACAGCTCTAATTGGCCATTAGCCAGTTAATATATTCTGATAGCTGACGAATCATTGCACACCATTACACGTGTAAGGAATTACATCCAACTGCAGGTGGAGAACAAGGTCAATGAATAAAGATTTGCGATGGATGCTTAATCAAGCTGGTATTGTTGTGTTTATTAACCTCAGATTCTTCACTAGCTGTTCATTTTTATACCCACTGGAGTCTTGGAATATGAATGTCATAATGTACCTTTAGTTTTTGTTTTTTTTTAAACCAGTGGTTTTTAACGTCTGACCATGTGGCCCCCCCCTCAGACAAAATAAACACTGTAGACTCTTAGTGTTGTTAGTAATTTTGTGTATAAACTTTCTTGTATGTTGAGATATATATATATATATATATATATATATATCTATATCTAGAGATATATCTATATATATCTAGAGATATATATAGAGAGAGATATATAGAGAGAGAGATATAGAGATATATAGAGAGAGATAGAGATATATAGAGAGAGATATATCTAGAGATATAGAGAGAGAGATATATCTAGAGATATAGAGAGAGATATATAGAGAGAGAGAGAGAGAGAGATATATAGAGAGAGATAGAGAGATATATATATAGAGAGAGATATCTAGAGATATAGAGAGAGAGATATATATAGAGATATATAGAGAGAGATATATCTAGAGAGATATAGAGAGATATAGAGAGAGAGATATATCTAGAGATATATAGAGAGAGATATCTAGAGATATAGAGAGAGATATATAGAGAGATATATAGAGAGATATATATAGAGAGATATATCTAGAGATATAGAAAGAGAGAGATATGTCTAGAGATATAGAGAGAGAGAGATATATCTAGAGATATATAGAGAGAGATATATCTAGAGATATATAGATAGATATATCTAGAGATATATAGAGAGAGAGATATATCTAGAGATATAGAGAGAGAGACATATCTAGAGATAGAGAGAGAGAGAGATATATCTAGAGATATAGAGAGAGAGATATATATAGAGATATATAGAGAGAGATATATCTAGAGATATATAGAGAGAGATATCTAGAGATATATAGAGAGAGATATATATCTAGAGATATATATAGAGAGAGATAGAGAGAGAGAGATATAGAGATATATATATAGAGAGAGAGAGATAGAGAGAGAGATATATCTAGAGATATAGAGAGAGATATATCTAGAGATATAGAGAGAGAGAGATAGAGATATATAGAGATATATATAGAGAGAGATAGAGAGATATATAGAGAGAGAGATATATCTAGAGATATAGAGAGAGAGACATATCTAGAGATAGAGAGAGATATATCTAGAGATATATAGAGAGAGATATATCTAGAGATATATATAGAGAGAGATATATATAGAGATATATAGAGAGAGATATATCTAGAGATATATATAGAGAGAGATATCTAGAGATATATATAGAGAGAGATATCTAGAGATATATAGAGAGAGATATATATCTAGAGATATATATAGAGAGAGATAGAGAGATATAGAGATATATATAGAGAGAGAGATATATCTAGAGATATAGAGAGAGAGATATAGAGAGAGAGAGAGAGAGAGATATATAGAGATATATAGAGAGAGAGATAGAGAGATATATATATAGAGAGAGATATCTAGAGATATAGAGAGAGATATATATCTAGAGATATAGAGAGAGAGGTATATCTAGAGATATATAGAGAGAGAGATAGAGAGATATAGAGAGAGAGATATATCTAGAGATATAGAGAGAGATATATATAGAGATATATAGAGAGAGAGATATATCTAGAGATATAGAGAGAGATATATCTAGAGATATAGAGAGAGAGATATATCTAGAGATATCGAGAGAGAGAGAGATATCTAGAGATATATATAGAGAGAGAGATATATCTAGAGATATATAGAGAGATATATCTAGAGATATAGAGAGAGAGATATATCTAGAGATATCGAGAGAGAGAGATATATCTAGAGATATCGAGAGAGATATATCTAGAGATATCGAGAGAGAGAGATATATCTAGAGATATATATAGAGAGAGATATATCTAGAGATATATATAGAGAGATATATCTAGAGATATAGAGAGAGAGATATCTAGAGATATATAGAGAGAGATATATCTAGAGATATAGAGAGAGAGATATATCTAGAGATATAGAGAGATATAGATCTCTCTCTCTCTCTCTCTCTCTCTCTCTCTCTCAACACCAGACTGACAGAAAGGCAACCCAGGCTCCACTAGTCAATAAAACAAAATACACAATTGTGCTGTAAATAAGTGAATTCTGTTCAAATAAACTTTCTAAATCACATGATAGTCAGTCTGGACAATAGAATGATTCAGTTATAGGTCCTATGATGCTGCAACAGTGTCTGTTTTACTTTGTAAGAAGTATTCTCCAAAAGGTTTTCAAATTAGTAGGCTGTGAACGAGGAACATCAGAAAAAGCTCATCAGAGTGAACTGGGATTTGTAGAATGAAAACGCAGCACAGTCAAGTGTTTCATACGGTTGGCTTTATTGAAGTCAGGGTTACAGTGAAGACCTTAACTTGAGGTAGAATCATGCAGTCTAAGATTAGGTTGCCCTAAAGATTTGCAATCTTTGTAGGAGAATAAAGCTGTAGCAGTGGACAGAGGCGACGCTAGGTTCTCCGAGATCAGTTTAGGGAGCGCCGAGCAGAGATGCCCTCCTGCTAACACTGATGGCATGATGAGTCCAGCTTTATTTCCTAAACTGAGTAATGGGAGCTGGGACTTTGATGTCCTGTCCCTTCTCCAGCTTCTTCTCACACTCAATCAGGTAGTTGACCCCATCGACCAAGAGATATAGAGATATATATATAGAGAGAGAGAGATAGAGAGAGAGATATATCTAGAGATATAGAGAGAGATATATCTAGAGATATAGAGAGAGAGAGATAGAGATATATAGAGATATATATAGAGAGAGATAGAGAGATATATAGAGAGAGAGATATATCTAGAGATATAGAGAGAGAGACATATCTAGAGATAGAGAGAGAGAGATATATCTAGAGATATATAGAGAGAGATATATCTAGAGATATATAGAGAGAGAGATATATATAGAGATATATAGAGAGAGATATATCTAGAGATATATATAGAGAGAGATATCTAGAGATATATATAGAGAGAGATATCTAGAGATATATAGAGAGAGATATATATCTAGAGATATATATAGAGAGAGATAGAGAGAGAGAGATATAGAGATATATATAGAGAGAGAGATAGAGAGAGAGAGATATATCTAGAGATATAGAGAGAGATATATCTAGAGATATAGAGAGAGAGAGATAGAGATATATAGAGATATATAGAGAGAGAGATAGAGAGATATATATATAGAGAGAGATATCTAGAGATATAGAGAGAGATATATATCTAGAGATATAGAGAGAGAGGTATATCTAGAGATATATAGAGAGAGAGATAGAGAGATATAGAGAGAGAGATATATCTAGAGATATAGAGAGAGATATATATAGAGATATATAGAGAGAGATATATCTAGAGATATAGAGAGAGATATATCTAGAGATATAGAGAGAGAGATATATCTAGAGATATCGAGAGAGAGAGAGATATCTAGAGATATATATAGAGAGAGAGATATATCTAGAGATATATAGAGAGATATATCTAGAGATATAGAGAGAGAGATATATCTAGAGATATCGAGAGAGAGAGATATATCTAGAGATATCGAGAGAGATATATCTAGAGATATCGAGAGAGAGAGATATATCTAGAGATATATATAGAGAGAGATATATCTAGAGATATATATAGAGAGATATATCTAGAGATATAGAGAGAGATATATCTAGAGATATATAGAGAGAGATATATCTAGAGATATAGAGAGAGAGATATATCTAGAGATATAGAGAGATATAGATCTCTCTCTCTCTCTCTCTCTCTCTCTCTCTCAACACCAGACTGACAGAAAGGCAACCCAGGCTCCACTAGTCAATAAAACAAAATACACAATTGTGCTGTAAATAAGTGAATTCTGTTCAAATAAACTTTCTAAATCACATGATAGTCAGTCTGGACAATAGAATGATTCAGTTATAGGTCCTATGATGCTGCAACAGTGTCTGTTTTACTTTGTAAGAAGTATTCTCCAAAAGGTTTTCAAATTAGTAGGCTGTGAACGTTTAACGGAACATCAGAAAAAGCTCATCAGAGTGAACTGGGATTTGTAGAATGAAAACGCAGCACAGTCAAGTGTTTCATACGGTTGGCTTTATTGAAGTCAGGGTTACAGTGAAGACCTTAACTTGAGGTAGAATCATGCAGTCTAAGATTAGGTTGCCCTAAAGATTTGCAATCTTTGTAGGAGGAATAAAGCTGTAGCAGTGGACAGGCGACGCTCTGAGGTTCTCCGCAGGCTCAGTTTGGGAGGGAGCGCCGAGCAGAGAGCTGCCCTCCTGCTAACACTGATGGCATGATGAGTCCAGCTTTTATTTCCTAAACTGAGTAATGGGAGCTGGGACTTTGATGTCCTGTCCCTTCTCCAGCTTCTTCTCACACTCAATCAGGTAGTTGACCCCATCGACCAATAGCTGGACCAGCTCCACCTGAGAATACACAAAGTTCATGCAACAAAATAGTGGCTCAGGGAGTCTGACGTGCCAAAAACTTTGATCCAAAGCTACCAGTGTGCTAGAAATGATGCGCTGAACTGAAGTCATATACTGTAGTTCCTAATTAACATGAACAAAGAAACACAACTATCAGGAACAAAAGACATGTTTGTAAGGCAATATGATTGATTGATCCTCACCTCAGATTTGCCCAGACGGTCGTTGTTGGAAATGTCGAAGGTGTCTCCAGTAGCAGCTGTGTCCACTCCTCCTGTGCCTCTTTTCTGCAGCCGCAGGTTGTCGAGGATTTTGGAGAAATGTGCGTCCTGCAGAGTGATTTCAATCATTGGTAACTTGCTCTAAGTATATGCCACTTATTTCCAAGAGCACATGTGCAAGAGTCAATATTGATCTGATTTTCAATACACATTGGTTTGAGAGTTTACATAATTGCATCCTGTAATTTTGTTGAGCTAAAGTTGAGACTGAAAGTTCATTCTTTATATTTATCACCACAAGGTCCAGTCAGTAGCTGTTCTGTGGCGATCGGATGTATCACGCAATCTTCCTCAGCAGTTGGAGTATAAAGGATAAGGCTGGCGATATTCTATATTTTGTCGTCTTCAACAAATGAAAAGACCAAAACCAACAATGTGTTAGTCCGTCTCTCAATGCTTTCTGATTTCCCAACCCTGTCTGGGGCTCTCAGCCCCAAGCCCATTGGTTCCTATTGAAGACTTCTTTAAAAAGGGGGCAGGAATATATACTTCTTTTTTTTTTTTTTAAAGGCTCAGTCATTTCCTAAAACAGCTGCTTGCCGTAGTTTTTATCAAACAAACAGGAGGAAACAGTGCATTTGTTCGGGACTACTTTCAGCGGCGGATGAATCCACATGTGGTGCTGTAGTGAGTGTTTGGGGCAGCAGGACGGTGTGTGTGGGACTGAGTCAGAATAAACTACAGTGTGTGTGTTCGTGGTGATGAAGGAACATGTCACCCAGTGCAACAGTGCGGCTCACTGATGTGTTTTAATAGTTTCTGGACAACAATGGAGCTCTGCGGCTCAGAGGAGGAAGACACATCAGGCTGTGATACACAGACAAACAGTGGGATACATTCATTGTTTTGGTCTTTTCATGGAATTTGTTGACGATACAAAAAAACTATAGAATATCACCAGACTTACCCTTTAAGTTGCTCAGAAAAATGGACATTTTTACAATTCCATGACAAATGGGCAAACTCCATCTGCTGAGGAAGATCGTGTGATCAAAAGCTCCAGAACAGCCACTAAATGGACCTTATGGTGAGACTGATTTTGTCAACCGAGGTTAAAGCTGTATCTGTGTGTGTTCCTGTTGAGTTGTAGCTGTTATAGTGTGAGTGGGACAGTTCGTGTGTCCATCTGGATGAGTGTGTTACCTTGCTGAGTTTTGGCAGGCGTACGTGCACGCCCGCCCTGAGGCCGGTGCCCAGATTGGAGGGACATGTGAGGACGTAGCCCAGACGCTCATTCCACATGAATTCCCAGCCTCTCTCCTGGATCAGATGCTCCACCTACGGGACATCACATGATAAGAGTTGACCAGTCACATACTGTACATTGTCGCTGCCAAGTTAGAACTATGTATCTTTTGCAAAGCCGAAGTACTGTAAATCATACATTATTACTGCACCAACTGTCAATCAGTGGAAAAGCGTGAAACCGATAGCAGGATTGTGTATTGCGTCGTGTATGTGGGTCCTCGTGACAGCTAACATGCTGACGTTTACCATGTTCAACATCTTAGTCAGTCTGATAATTTATTGAGCCATTAGTTTAGACTATTAGCATGCTAGCATTTGTTAAGTAGCACTAAACAAAGTACAGCTGAGGCTGATGGGAATGTCATTTGTTTTGCAAGTACTGGACAAGATTAAGTTTTGACCTGACGATGGCGCTAGAGGAAAAGTCAGGGGATCACCAATTCATCCCGAGGGGAACATCAACGTCTGCATAAAATGTCATGGCAATCCATCCAATAGTTGTTGAAATATTTGACTAAAAACCAAAAATGTCAACCTCATGGTGGCGCTAGAGGAAAAGGGGGATCCCCAAAGTCAGTAGGATCCAGCCTCTGGGGACCATGAGTGTCTGTACAAAATTTCATAGAAATCCATCAAATAGTTGTGGAGATATTTCAGTCTGGACCAAAGTGGTGGACCGACCGACACTGGCTTCCTAAAGCAACACGGCGGCTAACGTGACTGAAAAGCTGTTATTGGCTCCGTAAATCATCAGACTGCTCTGTTTCTGCATTATGTTTGCGATTATTTGACTCCACCGTACCTGTTTGAGTCCTCTGCAGAATCTCTCAAACACTCTCTTCATGTTGCCTCCCTTCTCCATGGAGATGACTCTGGTGTGGTCCTCCTCATTCACCCAGATCAGGAAGGTCTTCTCATTGTTGTGCCTGAGGAGGAATCAGCTGAAGGAACTAAATAAAGAGCTCTCCAGGTAAAACACTCTTTTCATTACTGGAAATGACTCATGGTCATAAAGGACCTGATTTTGTAGCCGCTGCAGAGTTAATTTGTGCAACAGTGTCTGTGAGAGACACATGCATTTGTCACAGACACACCAAAAGGAAAACACAAAAACTATTTCCTGTTGGTTTAGCCCCTGGAAAGTATTTTTTCCATCAACATGCGTCAAAAGCAGGGCAATAACTGAATGCTTCTACTGAGCTTCACAGGATGTAAAAGATTAAATACATCACTGACATGGATCAGGATGTGGAAGTTAGAGTCTAAATGGTCACACAGCAGACATGCAGGAGAGCTGAGTAGACCCTACCAGATGCCCCTGGCGTCTGGCCAGTCTCTGCCCATAAAGGCACATGTCAACAGTGGAGAGACAGGCTTGTCAAACAAGAAGTGGTCCTAAAGGTGGGAGGGGAAAAGGAAGGTAGGGACAGGTAGAAGAAGAAAACAGAGGTAGGAAGATGTTAAAGAAGGACTTCTATAATTTGGTGAATAGACTACTGCATATTCCTTTGGTGTTGGAGAGAAGAGAATAAAGGTTACGGAGGACTTCACAGACCAGGACTAAGAGAGGGTGGGTCAAATAACTAACATTATTGGGATGGGATTTCACTAGACTGTGTTGGCCTTACCAGATCCCCCTGGCGTCAGGCCAGTCTCGGGCCATGAAGGCCGAGGTGAGTAATGGAGACACAGGCTTGTCGAACAGGAAATGATCCTTGTGTGGTGCAGCGTGAAATAATCAGAACAGAGCGGTCAATAAAAGTGAACCCATTACCGATGGGACTGACTGCTACTCGTCTATAGAGACAAGTGATGTATGTGCACGAAGCTGGTAACTTATTGGCTTAAAATATTTATGCTATCTGTCCTAAGAGGGGCACTCCTCTTAGGATACATTAAGTATTGTACTTTGAGAAAAAAAAGACAAAATGATGCAGATGACGATGAAGATATCGTGACTTTTGGTGAATAAGAGAAAAAAAGCTTGTATCGTGTGTATCATGACTTCTGCCTTTCAAACTCTGAGCCCCAGTTTGTAATGCAGGCCTCCGGTTATAAATCTGAAGCTGAAATAATGCTGATATCACTGTGACATTATCAGGGTTATTATCTCAGACTTAAAGCAATGGTTCGACATTTTGGGAAATACATTTATCCGCTTTCATGCAGATAATTAGATGAGCAGATTGATTCCACTCATATGTCCAGTAAATATAAAGCTGGAGCCAGCAGCCGGTTACCTTAGCTTCGCACAAAGACTGGAAACAGGAAACAGCTACCCTGGCTCTGTCCAACAAGGCTGCTTAAGAATAATCTAGAGGGTTGCATGAGGATTTTTTAGTGAAATACTTTCACCTCTTCAGGCTTGTAAAATCCTTCGAATGAAACTATTTGAGCAGGAAAAATCAGTCTTTGTCCACACTAAGGCTATATAACCTGTGATGAGTGGTCATTGCTTCACTTTAAGGGGTCACAAGCCAATAAAGGGTGGGAACCGCTGATCTACAGCATGGTGCAGTTGACATTACATTTGAATTTCACAGGGTTTTTCAAAAGCATTATATATAAAGATAACCCTAAAACTAATGTGAACACAGAAACAGGACCTATGTGTAATACTGTTTGTAGCTGATACTAATGAACTAAAGCTCAATGAACGCAATAGCTCAAAGGAATATTTAAAATTCCCCAATTATGACTTTGAGTAACCAAAAATGATTGATCAGAGATCAGATTTTCTAGGTTCCATGTGTAAAGGCAAGATGAAACTCACATCAATGAGCTGCTGCTGCTCCTTCTCCGTCATGTCTCCCAGGCCGTAGTAGCGTCCAGCCAGGTCTCCCTTCAGGCCGGCCAGGGCCGTCACAACCACCCGCTCCACCTCCCGACGCTCAGCCCTCGTACAGGCCGGGGGGAGGCTCAGCCCGCGGATACTGCGGCCGGTCCGGACACGGGACGACAGAACGTAATTCTCATCAAACATGCCGTTGGTTATCTGGAGGTCGAGGAGGGGGAGGATACAGGCAAGAAAGAGAGACAGAAAATATTGTTTTCTACATGTTGGGACAGCAGATGGATGGATGGAGGGATCGTGCAGTGATGGGGTGTTATGGTGTAAACACCTTGGAGGCATCGAGGTCGGTGGGGTGTGTCATGGTTCTGGGGTCATAGCCGTTGTGCCTGTCTTTGATGACGGGGTCAAAGAGTTCAGCAAACACCTGGAGGGAACAGCAGACAAAGTCGAGGGTGTAGAGGTTTGGTTTCAGAAGTGGGGGGAACAAAAAAAATCTTTTCAAGATCAAAAATGTACTTTGAACCTCTGCTTAAAATCACGTTTAGCTTCCTTGATAGAGATCTGATATCTTACATGTGTATCTGCAACAAAGAGAATCGTCCTTTACTGCTTTTGATAGATTTATCCAAAGAACACACACAGGAGGTGAAGGGACTTTTCCTTCTTCCCTTCGAGGCTGCCTTCGACCTCCGCTAAGCCCTCGCTGCTCATTAAGCTCATTACCCTGAGCGCACGGTAATAATTGAAGGCAATTAAGAGGAGCATTTTTATAAACTCAGATCTTCTCTTGTCTGGATTTTGGCAGCTAGACAGTCAGAAGACACTATTCAGAGATATTTTAATGAGTAAATAAAACTGAAACAGTAAAAGGGCATGTGCCTCTCATCCCAAGTGGAAATGAAGCCCTGAACAAATCATTTTTTTAATTTTAGGAGACAGATAGACTGTGACCTTTAACCTCTCTTACCTCGTAGCTCTCCTCATCACCAGCCACACAGCCCACCGTCTTGATGAAAGGGTGTCCGGGGTTGTCGACTCCAGTTTGGATGCACTGGTCCAGGGTCCAGTTGTTGGGGGTGACCTTGTCCCTCAGTTTGGCATAAATGGCTGGAGTCAGAGCCGAGGCCATGCAGTTGTTGTGTTTCCTCAGGTCAGGGAAGTCAGCGCTACAGGAGAGGAAGAATTGGAAAGATTTTGAGCTTTTAAGCAGAGTTGTATTTAAAGAGTGTACTGTACCTACCTGCCAACTAGTGGTCACAATGTGCCTTTTCCACAACCTATGCAGCTGTGATGTAGCGTGGCACTGTAGTACCATGCTACATCACAGCTGGGTGTGGTCACAAAGTAGAACAGACTACATGTTTTTCCAAAATCTAGTGTGGAGTTACTCTTTAAAAATCCACTCCAGACATCTTTTAAGACATAAAAATACTCTACAAAAACATTTACTTTAAATTCCTAAAATTACATCTACTCCTTCTTCCTCATTGAAAAATCCAGAATCTATGAATATACAAATATTTATTATTTCAAAAGTTTAACTGCTGGACACAAGATGTCTCCTACTTCACTGAAAAGTCCATTCTCAGTGTTAGTGACCTGGAGGCTTCAAGTTTCCACATCAGACTCGTGTAAGTTGATATAGTGGACCACTACTGGCTTCGAAACCAGTTGTGATGTCACAAAATCCTGCAGGTACGTTCACGTGTTAAGGTGACTTAAGGTGAGCACAGTCACTGTGAAAACAAACTCTGCACATTCATCATTCTGCACAGCGAAGCACAAACATACAAGTGAAGTAACAATAATCAAAACATGTTTTTGACTTCATGCATTTGGGGGCAAATCCAAGTCAAGTCTCAAGTCAAGCTAAACAAGTCAATCACAAGTCTTCATAAGAAATTATGAGGATTATGACGGCCTGATATAATCAAATATTCAAGGTATGTGGCTCTGCAATGACCTGTCGCTGTCTTACTTTTAATTTTTCCTGGATTTTACTTTTACAAAACCTGATACTTGAATGTTTTGGCTTTTGAGTCAAGTCAGGTCTCAAGTCCTGATGGCTTAAAGTTGCATTCTTTATTTTGTTGGCCACTTGGGGGCAGCACTACAAGCTGTAAACACAAAATTTAAATATTATTACCTTAAATAAATAAATTTGATAGGGCAAACGTGTTAGCAAACAGTTGTTTACGCAGAGCAACATTAGCATTCATCTGGAGTTGTGTTTCTGGCCACCTGACAAATGTCCAGTATTCTCTCTCCTTTAGCTCTGTGTTTGGTCTCCACCAACTCCTGAGGGGAATATCTGGCTCTTTAGCTGCTAAATGCTCCACTATGGACACACGCTAGATGCTAACTTTGTCTGTCTGCCGTTTGGTGTCGAGCAGGTAGCGTACAGCGGGTTTATCATAGCTTGTTAGTTGCGGGTCAAAACTATGAGCTTAAAGACGCTAAAATGCTCTGTAGAACTGAGGGTTGGTAATTATCTGTGGGTTCATCACTACAAACAAAAGCTTTTCACATTAGTCATTTGATTCTTTGTTAATATAAAAGATAATATAAAAATGTTGATTAATGCAGCTTTAAGTCTGACTGAAGTCCACGTCTGAAGTCAACAGCTCTACTTCCATCATCACAAATAATGCAAAATCGCTACCCCTCCTAACAATAAAATAAACTGCCCTTGACCCATTGATCGCATCAAACCCCAACATCCTGTTCCAATAGGAAACACATCACATTATGAAAGTAAGACACTCTCGAAATGTGACTTTAATAAAACCTAATTTCTGCCATACTTGGGACACATCCACAATACTCTGCACACAGACAGTGCTAAAGACGAAAAGGTGAGAGACAGAAAGGTTGTGAGTGTGTGAAAGAGTCAGAGAGAGTCGAAGGTAACGCAGATGAAACCTGAGAGCGTCAGTGATACGGCAGGATGGTGCCAGTGCTGCTGCTGTGACCTCCTGTGCCCTTTCATGCTCTCAGATGTTCACTGACGCAATCCACGAATCCTCAAAATGTGTTCATTGATGCGGCACACTTTTTGTGGGACACTTTCACTTCTAAATACATGAATAAACAGTCCAAGTGTCTCTACTGATGTCACCTTTCAGTTGCTTCTGTTGTGGAAACGCAAAGCAATGAGTCATTGTTCTGAAATGTGCAAGTGATGTGAAGCACGTAGTCAGTTTCTGCGTCGTTAAGGCAGATAATTATAGAGCTTGGACTATTCACTGACTCATCAAGGTCATCCATCCACTGCTCTTACAATAAACACTGAGAACGGACCCCTTTTTGCACACTACACGTCTCTATTTCTTCATGAATTTACCCATTCATTACATTTTGTCTTCCTTCATGCTGTATCTGTGGTGTTGATGTTACCCTGTCTTACCTGGGGGGATAGAGCTTCTTCTTCGCCTCAGCAGCCAGGGAGCTGTTTTCACTCAACAGGAAGCCAGTCGCCATCGTTCCCGCGCCCAAGCTGGCCAACAGCACAGCCGTGCTGCGGCCAGAGATCAGACGTGTGAAAGAGCTCGCCATCTTTCTGCGAGTCGGTAACTCTTTGTCAGTAGCAAATTAGCTGGAGAGAAAAATAACAGAAAAGACACCGTTTTATCCATGTTGATGAGGGTGTGAGGGTCAGTGTATTCGGTAAAATGTTCAACTTGCGTTTGAATTGTGATTCAGTGCAAGTAAAAACACACAGAACAGACATTCATAGTAGTACTCGAGCATCGTTAGTTCAGGCAGAGCACTTAAGTCCCACCTGCGTTAGCTGACTAGCATCAGCTGTTTCATTCATGCTTCACAATCGGTGTCTCATTCACACCTGTGCAGCTATCAGCCGACTAATCTCGACCAATCATATTCATGCAGGTGTACAGTGCTGCCATTACAACCTGACACTCTCAGTGGATTCACTCGCAGGGGCGAAGTAAATCTGAATTTTTCACGTCAAGTTCAACTTTGGTGAACTCTGACCCGTGAATTTGCACCGTTGACCAAATGACCTTTAAAGGAATGGAGAGCCCAAAATGGAGGAAGTTATCGTAGCTTGTTAGCTGTGCGTCACCATCCACTTTTGTTTAACATCCTTAATAAACTGTTCCACAAAAGAGGAATGGTTTGCAGTTATGAGACAGGAGTCGATGGTACAATTATGTCTTTTGAATAAATAATGTGCACTTTGTTTCCCATTAATGACCAAGCCAACTAGCTTGCTGATTGACAGCTCGCTAGCTGGGAGAGCTTTGTTCTCCCCGTTCAATAACTCTTTATTGAATGAAATGATGTGCAATCCTGAGAACAAAATGCCAGAGAGGAACGGCTCAGTACAGAGAAAAAAGAAAGAAGCTCAGAGCGCTTACTAACATGTTCTCGGATGGCTAGCATGCTAGCGGTTAGCTCGCCAGCTACAGTATTTTACCAACTAGCCCAGCGAGCAGTCGCTACGTCACCAAGCTTCTAGAATAAAATTTTTCGCAAAGTTGTGCAGACGAATTTCACGGTGCCACTTTCTGGAGTAACTGGGTCTTTACTCTGCTGATGCGCTCATGGAGCTCTGCTATATTTTTTGGTATTGTTGACTTATGCATCCTCTATTTCTCTTGTTGTGAAGCACTTTGTAATTTGTTTTGATAAGTGCTCTATAAATAAAGTTTTATTATGTTGTTATTATGCTGTACGTATATATTAAAAGGGGGATTAGTTCTTCCAGCAGAATCCTCTTTGCTGCTCTGATTCTTTGAGAGCTCCCTCAGAAAGCACAGCCTTTTCCACCAAATCTAACCAAATGTTCACTTCCTTAACGCAAGTCTCTGACTGACCTGCATTTGTTCACAATGTGAATACGCTGCCTCACACCTGCTGCTTTGACAACCCCCCACAGGTTTTTTGTTTAATACAGTAACAAGCTTAGAGTAGGAGGTTCTGTGGCAGATGCTCTTAGCCTCTTAGCATTGTCACAGTCTCCCACCCACAGGATGGCAGGTTTCATATCTCATTTCACTAATGTCTTACAGGGACAGTTCAAAAAACACATAGTTTTCGTCTTACCTGTAGCGATAAAAAGCACTACAGGTAAGAGGAAAAATATATATTTTTGTTTTTGGGGTGAACTGTCCCTTTAAGCTCACAGAAAAGCGCTAATGTTCAGGAAGAAATCAGAGTTTGCAGTTGCCAGTTTGGGAAAAAGTATCAATACTGTTGATATTCTCTAAATGTCCGTCAAGATGGATTTAAAATGTTAAATTTAAAACCTTGATTAAATGTTCTTAATGAAACTGTTGTGACTGGAAGGTCATATTCTAGCTTGTCCTTCACGGGGTAGTGTCCATGAGACTGTGTCTTAATATAGAGGGAAGCTGCGAGGACATCAGTGCTCCTGTTAATCCTCAAAGGAAAAATGAGCGGTCAGTCCCCTAAACTGCACTGAACTGATAACTGAGGAGTAATACATTCACCCGATAAGTCACAGGATTTTCGTCTACTGACTGTTTTTTCCTCTCAGTCTGTGGAAGCTGATGAATGTGGTAATATTATTTATAGATGACTGGAGGGCAGTTGTGCTGCCAGGATCCAGTGCCAAGAAACAAGCCATCTCTGGCTCACAACGCAGTGACATTTTGATCTGGTCACAAGACCAGACCCCCATGAGGCCCAGTCAGCAGGACAGAGGGATGGAAACAGGCACGTAAAGAACAGCAGATATATAAAATCAGGACAGAGTTGAAGCAACAATGGTCGACAGATGGAAATGCAAGAAGGTGAAGTTTAGACTAGAAATAATTATCAGTTGACATCTAAGGCATTCTGTGCTCTGGCCTTGTAAAGCCTCCACTGCTAACTGACACTGTGGATCATATCAGGATCAGGATTACGCCAAAACCACTACAGACCTGGGATCAGCCTCCCTTCCCCTGACCAGTGTGACCTTTTAACTCTGAGTGAGTACGTGCAGGACTTAAGAGCGGCTTCGTCCTCTCCAGAGGACACAGCTGAGTCAACCTACGGTATTTAAAATAAAACATTTAAAAAAAGATTTTTGACTGCAAAGCTTTCTTTTAGTTCACAAATTCACAAATCAAGTTACAATCTCTCAATCTTTTCTCTCTCTCCTCACTCTTTGTAGTACCTGTTCAGCTACATATCACCTTGAAGTCATCATCACATCCCGCCTCTAGCTTCCGTCCACCTTTCCTATTCGAAACATTTTGACTTTTGAAACGTTCACTCACTGGCAAACCCCCTCAGATTAACTATAAATGTCAAAAGCATGCAAAAAGATAAGTAGAAGTAAGATATAAAAAGTCAAGATGGTATATAGCCTGTATCTCCTCTGATTTTACAAACAGCATGACGTGAATGTATGGAAGCTAATGGAGCTTTCTGCAAGAGAAATAAGAAAAGAAGGTACAGTACCTGTAGAAAAGCTGCTCTGCCTTCTTGCTGAAGGTCTCTGGTTTAAGAGCTTTTCACTCTCCTCTCACAGGGGGGGCTCCACCCCCCCCATGTGGGATTAAAAACTGGAAGCCAATCATTAGTTCAGAAACAAACCTTTATAGACCAATGGAGGGCCACCAACATGAGCTACGACAGCACAGACCGCTCATGTTGAGCCATGATCAACCATGACCACCAAGGGTCCGATATCACTGTCCAGTTTGACCTTGATATTTTCAGCTGCGGCCACACACACACACACACACACACACACTCTTCCTACTATACTTCTCACACACTGACCCTGAAAACTCTACACACAGCAACTTAACTCATGCAAGGCACAACGAAATGTTACAAACAACACAAACAAATAAAGAAACGCTGCAAGCTGCACAGAACAAAACAGGATTGCAAAACAAAATAAGTTTTCCAGGGGACTGAAGAACACGCCCGACACACTTTCACAGTAGCCTCCCCATCCATTCACATGTTGCAGACTTCACTAACTCCATGAGCCACAGACCACAGCAACAACATGCGTGTCCGGGCGTGTTGTTGCAGTTTTTAAGAGTCCCTTGAAACTTCTGTAACTTAGTTCTGTGCAACCGGCAGCGTTTCTCTAGTGTTTATTTGCTTTAAAGCGTGTTTCACGATGCCGCGTATGTGTAGTTAAAGTGGTGAATATATTTTCTTAATTTGCTCGTGTTTTCTTAAGTTGTGGTGCGTTTGAGCTCTCAGGGCAAACCGTATCTTCCTTCCCCCCGCCATAAAAACAATTTGCAACTACATTATAATTCACATTGTTATGCTTTTATTGTGTGTAAATATCTGTACATTACGCAGAGAAATTCATGGAAAAATACAACAAAACTGGAATTTGAAAGTACACAGTAATGTAAGAAAGAAAGGGTCTTATATACCAATGCATTGAAATGTTTGTGCCAAAATAAATGAATAAACCTAATAAAACTCAGTAACAGTCAACTACAGGAATAACAGTAATCTCAAGGACAGAGGGGACATCATGCTATATTCATGCTACAAACAAGTTTAGAGTCTATCGACATTCTTTTCAAATCAATAGTGCAAAGATATTACTATTTTACTAATGCAGTCAACAAGGTTTAAAATATGAATATTATTAATGATCACATTGATAAGGAACTAATAATAATATTGATACATGTAAAATAAATTTAACAGGTTTTGTAGCATGTAAGAAACCTTTTGGGCCAATTCTCTAAAAAAAAGAGCAGAAATGAAGATTATTCAAAATCGGAAAGTTGCGTGTACAAAATGACAAAAATAAAAAACTGAAAAGACATAATTTGTAGCGGAAATGCTTTTGATTGATCTTAAATTTGCGATATTTTCAGGTTTGGAATGTGTGTAAACTACAAAGATTTTTGCTGTAACATGCAAATGCAAAACGCAAAGCCGACATCTCCTGTGAGCATCAACACCACCAAGAAACAGGTGAGTCAGTGAGTATTAAGGTAGATTTTTATAACTGTCCAGCTGTTTAGGAAACACACATATCATACACAATGCTGGGCTACCAACCGGGCAAAGTGGGCAACTTCCCCGGAGCTGTACACCCCCAGGAGCCCCAAATGTTTCGGGTTTACTGTGCAGAAATTGGTTTGTGGCAATTTGATTCACTGTAATTTTGTTTGGGGATATTTGAAAATGCCCGACCTACGTTCAATATCAGCTGACATGATAGGGGCTTTCAGAGACTTCACTACCTGATCTTCTGTGTTGAAGACGTCCTTGGGTCAAAATCTGGTTTTAAGACCCTCATTATATCAGCTGACACTGTGCTTCAAATCCTCCAGAACAGAGCTGGCCCGTGAGGCAATTTCAGAGTAGTCACGTCACAGCCACTGGGAAACCCAAAAAGACTTTTTCACTATACACAATCATTACAAAAGAAGCAGCTTTAAAACAATAAATACGCTTGCAAACACTCAGAAATTACTCCGTTAGGTCCAATAAAAACTATTTTATAGCAGCAATATTTGATTTTCTCTGGCCACTCAGAACAAACTTTAAACACAACACTGACATAAAATCACCTTATAAGATTTTTATGGTGTACAGATGCCAATCTACACATCCAACAGACAAGCAACATTAATTTGAGTCGTGTTTACAACGAATTTAAGTCCGATATTCACTCTCCTTTTAGCTCTTTTGTCTCCAGCTGCTGAGGGAAACATCCGGCTCTTTAGCTGCTAAATGCTCCACTATGTTCACCAGCTGCTCTCTGACTGTCTGTCCGTTGTTTGATAGCAGGTAGCGTAAAGCGGCCTGCTGAGGCTGAAAAAGTATCCATTTTTATTAGAAAAATATTGATCAGTGCAGTTCTCAATACTTTTATATTAACAGGGGGTCAAATGACTGTATAATGTGAAAGGTGTCGCTCGTAGTAACAAAGCCACAGAGATTTATTATCCATGTTAGCATCTTTCAGTTCATTGTTTTGGTTTTTCGGGCCAAAACTATACTGTTTTGGTCGAGTCTCACCGCTCTCATCAATCTAATTTCTAGCAGCAGCAGGCTGCTGTTTTCAGTGGAAAAAAAGCTGTAAAAACCCACTGTATGTAGCAGACACACAAAGATGGAGAATAGCTAATAAAGAAAGTGGAGCATTCAGCAGCTAAAGAGACAGATGTTTCCCTCAGGAGCTGGTGGAGACCAAACACAGAGCTAACAGAGAGAGAATGGTGGACTCACATTCATCAGGTGACACAAACACGACTCCAGATGCATGCTGATGTTGCTCTGTGTTTGCTCGATGTGTAAATAAGCAATTGTTTGCTAGAACATACATCTTCATCTTCATTAGGTGATAATATGCCAGTGTTGTGTTTACAGCTTGCTTTGCCGTAGAGCCCCGCGGGACTGTTTTCTTAATCCGCTCCTGCTGGACCCGTGGAATCCCAGTGCAGTCCTCTAACGCATACCTGTCGGTAATAACGGAGCAAAATCATGTTCTCCTCCTCTGCGTTTAAACATAACACTTTCATTTGATTTTTGTAGATCATTTGGCTAAATGATTGTTTTCATCATCTTTGTTCATTTGGTCATTATGAGCCACCGTACCGTGTATGTGTATCCATAGCGGCGCCAACGAACGTGCTCGGGTTCAGTCTAGTTCACAGTCCTGTAAGAGGACTTGCTTGATGTCCGATCTGTTCACGTGGCGTTTAATTTTAATAAAGACAGTGTGATTATTGATTCACACATAAAAAGATACTAATTTCTACAATTTTCATCCCACAGTTTATTTTTTGTTTAGACCTCCTGCAAGAATGCGTTGGGTCCCGCAGGATCCCAAACTAGTCCTCCACTTCGCTTTTGTGGCCCAAATAAATCTATTATTTCTGCTTTAACTTGCATGCTCTATCTATCCATTTCTCTTTATACATCCTGTGCCATCGTGATACAAATAATGTAAAACTTATCTGACAAAGTTTACTGTGTGTGCAAGACTACAGAGGCAGTTTGGTATTTACAGTGTGATAGCAGCAACTGGTTACGTTCTAGTGCCATGTTTAGTAGCTAACATGGTTGTTTCTACAGTCATAACTGTACGATTGTATGGCAGAGTTGTGTATGTTATACAGTTCATTCTGTTCACTAAATATACACATCAGATATTCATACATCAAGGCACATTTTCTCCTGAGTTTCCTAAGCACAATAACTGGTGGTGTTTTATGAAACAACCCCTGCTTTTTTTTTAAGAAAGAATCTCAAGTTGTGTGAATCCGTGATTGATATTGTAAGATGGAGATATGCGTATCATGTCTGTGTGAATATGTTTGTGTTTGAAATTAAGTTATAATTAGCCAGGTGGTACTCGGGGTTCGATCTTCAGCGAGAGCTCATAGAGGGTATCTTCATCCATCACTAGTGTCTTATCCAGGAGGAACTGAGTCACCTGGAGGGGGGTAGGACACGGAAGACAGACAAATATTTTGTATTAATAGTTAAATTCTACTTCACTTCATATCGCACAAATAATTTAATGGTAAAGGCAGTGGAGTGCATTTTATTAGACACACCTTGGGTTGGTGCTCTATCCTGTAAGGTGCTTGCTGGAACTGACGAATCTCCCGGATAATGTGAGAAATCTGAGAGAGACAGAGTAAATAGACAACTGAGTCAACCTTAGTTACTGTTGCTACGCATGTCATGCTTTCCATTCAGAATCAGAAATACTTTATTGATCACCGAGGGGAAACTCTCCTCTCGCACGTATGCAGTTACAGTGATAACGGTGGCAGATTTACCATTAAAAATGGTCATTTTTAAGTAATGTGTCATAGATTTGAGGCAGACAAAAGCAGCTTCTCATTTCTCACATGCGACAATTCATTTTGCTGTTGTTGCAGACAGATTTTTATCAGCTCTAGCTAGCTAGCAAGCTAATTAACCTAACTTCAGCTCCATTGAGTTGGTTGAAAATGCTGTCTCCAGCTGACTTTAAAACAAGAATCCTGTCAAATAAGTCTTAAATATACACTTGCTGAAAGACTGAGGCTAAAGCTGCATGTCCCAGACAAAAAGTCAGCAGTTGATGATCCATGTTGATAGAAGACATAAAAATAAAGAGCATTGTTAATCTATTGCAGTGCAGAGTTAGTTAGTAGTGGTAAGGAAAAATGTTAAACCAGACTGTTATTTCATAACATAACTGTTTGGATGCTTATTTTACATACATTTTCGTATTTTCAAACACAATGTTTTCACTTTTAACGTTACACGGGAAGAGGCTTTTAGGATGAGGACTAACTGATATACATATATTATAGATGGTAACATTGGCTGGGGTTCCTGGAGTGTAAACTTCCCCAAATCCAGCAA
This sequence comes from Siniperca chuatsi, assembly GCF_020085105.1. Taxonomy (NCBI): domain Eukaryota; kingdom Metazoa; phylum Chordata; class Actinopteri; order Centrarchiformes; family Sinipercidae; genus Siniperca; species Siniperca chuatsi. The sequence continues at coordinate 3,156,393 of NC_058059.1, forward strand.
AGAGCAGGACAGAGCTGCTACCACACAGTGGGGAAATACGAGCGCTAGTCGTCAACGTAGAAATTTTCTTTAACATAATGCCACACACTAATGTTACAGTTAGCTATGTAGTTAATTATGTGCTCCTTGGCCTTGGAAGTAATGCTTACTACTGTAGGTAGTGAGCTAGTTAGCCTGACAAGCTAACGATTGCAGCTTACGTTGGAACAGAAACACACTGGTTAATCAATTCTTTACACTTTTGCTGTTGTGTTTCTGGTTTTGGAAAGGCTTTTGTTCAGCGGAGGGGTTTAGAGAACAGTCAGCTGGGCTTTAATAAGGATTATAAAAGAACGGGAGCAGGGAACGAGTAGATCTTTACCATCCTCATCTTGGAGAAGTTAACCAGGCCCTCCTCCGTGAAGTTGGGTGTTCCCTCCTCAATGAAAGCCAGGTCAGTGAGGTACATTCCCAGGTATGGGACGCATGGAGGGTTACAGCTATACACACACACACACAGCGCAAACATTAGACAGTATTTAACGACTGGATTTAATCATTTACCACCACAATTAGCTGGTAATTAGCAGTATTTACTTTTTCAGCGTCTCTCTGAGATTCTTGAACCTCCCTTCTGATGACACTGTCTTCTGCAGCCTGTCCATGAGTGCCTTTGTCTAAAAAAAAACACAAAGAAAAAGCATCATAAAAGGTTTTGTGCAGAGAGTAAGTAGGTTTTATTTTGAACAACACGTTAAATGAATGGATTCCAACCTGCTTGCAGACTTTTGCCCAGGTCTTCTTCAGCCTGTAGATGGCGCTGCGGTTGAGAGCAGAGGTGATCTCCAGCACGCCGTTGTAGTTGTTGAGGCAGCGACAGATATCAGCCACTGCTAGCCACTTTTCTATGGAGCTAGCCCTGGAGCCCACGTCAGTATGGGTCATTATCTGAGACGCCACCAGGTTACTCATCTGTGGTGAGAGGATGAGAGGGAGACCTCCATGTTACTGACAAAAATGGATTTTTCACCTTGTCAGCCAATAGCCTACACTCAGTTGCCAGTTTATTAGGTACACCTAGTTAGAACTAATGTTGTTGAAAGGTGTCATTGTGCTGTAGTTTATTGCTGTTGAATTGTAGTGCATTATACTGCTTCTGATATTTTGTCCACCCTGTTTATAGAAATGAGGGCAGACAAAGTATAACTAAGTATAAAACTAAGTATAACTATTTTTATGTGACACTGAGAGGTGTTTCTAATATTGAACCTACCCTCATTGATATAAACAAGGTTGACAAAAAATTAGAGACACTTCTCGGTATAATGCACTACAATTCAACAGCACCATGAAGACCTCTACAACAAACAACAAAAACATTATTGAACATTATAACGCTCATGGACCTAGGATTTAATGGAGGGCTGCAGCTAACGATTATTTTCATTGTCGATTAATCTGCTGATAATTATTTGATTAATCCTTTTGTCCATAAAATGTCAGAATGATCTTCAAAAAATGAAGAATGCTCATCACAATTTCCCAAAACACATTCAACAGTCCAAAACCCAAAGATGTTTAATATATTATCATATATGACAAACAAAAGCATCAAATAGTCACATTTGAAAAACTGGAACCATTGAAATTTTGACATTTTTGCTGATTAATCAATTATTGAATGTTTCTCAGATGTCGAGTTTTTTTTAATGTTGAGGTGCCGACCGTATTATCGACATCTTGTTGCTGCTGTTTACACTCCCCCAGACGCAAATTCAAAAAATGCTCTACAGAATTATTACTTTCTGGGTGTATACATGTATAGGTATGTAAATAACTGTATATATTGTTTGATTTATTTTATTCTAAATGTAAACATTTGTATATACAGTATGTTCTGTGTGTGTGTGTGTGCATGAAAGGGCAATAACTTACATTTCATTGTGCAACCCTGTGTTGTAAAATGACAAATAAATTACCTTGTTTTCTCGATTAATTTCTGTCAATCGACTAATCAATTCAGGTCTAATTGAATGCAGGGCTCTTGGATTACACTGCATTAGCTGGGCAACCCTGTAGTTGGCAACCCTGGTATAATATACATATTGCCCTATTAGCCCACACTGTGGCTGTTTAGTCTTACATCATTAAAGTGCTGGCTGGTCTTCATGATGTACGGCGTCCTCTCGGTCTTGTCGACCTTCATCCAGCCCTGACCGAGGAACTCCCTGCGGGATCAGAGACATTCAGTCAGACGGTGGTGGTTTGGGGTTTTTGTCCTGTTATTTCCTGTTTTATTTTGTAATATTCTCCCTCCCTCTTGTGTCTGGTAGTTTTGCTTCCTGTCTTTGATCACTGTGATTGTTCTCACTTGTGTCAGTTGGTTGCACCTGCGTCTCGCTGTCTGAGTGTATTTAAGTCTGTGTGTTTCCTTCGTTCAGTGTCAGATCGTCGTTGATCCTGGTGTCTTGCGTCCCGGCCTGTTTCCCCTCGTGTTGTCTTGGACTTATTGTGTGTCTCTGTATTTGGTCTTCTCCCTCCTCGGCATTATTTGCCTGCTCGGACTGCCCACCTGGCTTCCTGATCTCTGTGTGCCTGACAACCCCTGTAAGCTTGTGAACAATATTAAACCGTTTATCTGCACCTGCCCTGAGTCCTAGTCTGCATTTTGGGTCCAATTCTCTATTGTCCTCCTGCTCGACACTAGAAGCGCAACAGTATGTATGCTGTATGTACGTCTTCAGTCTATTTAAAGTGGTGGAAAGTAACTAAGTACCATTTACTCAATTACAGTACTAACTGTACAATTATTTGTTCAAGGAAATTCTTTGGAAATTACAGACCCGTAAAATAAAGACTTAACAAAATTTCTAAGCTGCTTATTGTGTTTTTTTACAATGTGCTGTATTGGCCTGTGAGCATGTGCAGTGAATGTTTGTACTGGAAGATGTACTCACTCATAGGGAATACTCCTGAACACGATGTGGTCCAGTAGTGTGATCTGTTCTGCCAGCTCCATGGCCGAGAGAGACTCAAAACACTCGGCCTTCGGACTCTCCGCCTACAAACACCACACAAACTATTTTGTAGTACAAAATCTTAAAAAGCTGCTTCAAAGAACTACAGTACCACACAAACACTAAGTTAACTCCACATACGGGGAATCCACCTATGACTGGGTTGTGTCAGAATTCACTATAATACACATTAACTACTGTACAGCTGGTGGTTTTCATTAAGGGGGTGACTTCTTCATAATAACATTCTTCTTACCACAATGAAGTGTAGTAGGGGGCAGCTTTTCTGGAGATAAATTATTTCAACAATTGCTTAAACTTTTCGCTTTATGAGTAAAATCTATAATAAAATCCCTTCTGTTAAGTACATAATAATAACAACAACAGGTGGTAATACTGACCATCTGTAATATGTCCTCTATCTTCAGCTGAGCATCATCTTGTTCTTCTTGAGAAAGGGCACTGAAGAGCAAAACAGACAAGGTTTGTGTCCACAGTACTAATACTAATGGTGTGTGTCACATAAATTGCATCTGCAACACTTGTTCTTCAGTTGTAATAGACACATTTCATTGTATATATATATATATATATACACTCCCTGACAAAAGTCTTGTCGCCTATCCAAGTTGTAGGAACAACAAATAATAACTTGACTTCTAGTTGATCATTTGGAATCAGAAGTGGCTTATATGAAAGGCAAAGGCCTCTAGATTATGCTTATTTTACCAAAATATAATCTTATCATGCCTTGATTTTTAATTATTTTATTAGGAAAGAAAGGTCAGACTTTGCTTAGACAAAAGTCTTGTCACATCTTTAAATGATTCAACCAATCACAGATTAGAGCATCATCTGTGACAAATACTGTAATTAACACATTCCCAGGTGTGTAGAAGAAGAACCCCAGCACACCCAACCTTCATTTGAAATGCATCCTGACCTCTGACAGCATGCCAAAGATTCAACCACAGACCAAAGTGCTGATCATCAAGAGCCGGAAGACCATGTCTCCTGCTGAGGTGGCAGACATCTTTAATGTATCTAAATGTCAAGTGGAGAGGATAAGAAAAAGATTTGAAGAAACTGGTGAAGTTCATGACAGGCCCAGGTCAGGCAGACCCCGTAAGACTACTGTTCGAGAGGACCGTTTGTCGGTTCGACAGTCCAGGGCCAGCCCTTTTTCAACTGCAGCAGAGCTACATAACAACTGGTCACCAGAAACCCCTGTATCTACAAGAACAGTTTGTCGAATTCTGTCACACAGTGGTCTCAATGGCCGAATTAGTGCTCCGAAACCAGCATTAAACAGAAGACAACTAAAAAATCATGTTGCATTTGCTAAGGCCCACAGCTTACAGGAAGGATGGACGGTGGAAAAGTGGCTGAAGGTTGATTTTTCCGATGAATCATCTATTGCATCCCAATCGTCGCAAATACTGCAGAAGATCGGAACACGCATGGACCCAAGATTCACACAGAAAACAGTCAAGTTCGGTGGAGGAAAAATCATGGTTTGGGGTTAAATTCAGTATAGGGGTGTGCGAGAGATCTGCAGAGTAGATGGAAACAGTCTGAGTTATCAAGACATTCTTGCTGCCCATTACATTCCAAACCACAGGAGAGGGCAAATTCTTCAGCAGGATGGCACTCCTTCTCATACTTCAGCCTCCAAATCAAAGTTCCTGAAAGCAAACAAGGTCAAGGTGCTCCAGGATTGGCCAGCCCAGTCACCAGACATGAACATTATTGAGCATGTCTGGGGTAAGATGAAGGAGGAGGCATTGAAGATGAAACCAAAGAATCTTGATGAACTCTGGGAGTCCTGCAAGAATGCTTTCTTTGCCATTCCAAATGACTTTATTAATAAGTTATTTGAGTCATTGCCAAGACGTATGGATGCAGTCCTCCAAGCTCATGGGAGTCATACACATTATTAATAATTTTTCCACTGCACCATGACTTTATGTTCTGTACTGTACATTATTTCTTTTAAGTGACAAGACTTTTGTCTAAGCAAAGTCTGACCTTTCTTTCCTAATAAAATAATTAAAAATCAAGGCATGATAAGATTATATTTTGGTAAAATAAGCATAATCTAGAGGCCTTTGCCTTTCATATAAGCCACTTCTGATTCCAAATGATCAACTAGAAGTCAAGTTATTATTTGTTGTTCCTACAACTTGGATAGGCGACAAGACTTTTGTCAGGGAGTGTATATATATATATTATTATTAAAATTTATATAAATCAGAAAAACACAATTATTAGATCACAATTATTAGAGCGTTACCGATTACTAAATCGGTAACGCTTTATTTTAAGTCCCACTATTTAGCATTTATAAGTAGTATACAAACATTTAATAAATAGTTACACACTATAATGTAGTTATATGCAGCTGTAAGCATTTTGATTATTCATGTACAGTATTTGTCAACAATTATAACTTTATAAATTATAACTCCTACGAAGACGTATTGTTGACAAATACATCTGCTTACAGCTACATTATAGTATGTTAAAAAACATTTATTAAATGTTTATATACTGCTTATGAATGCTAAATAGGGGGACTTAAAGTGGACAAATTCTTCCAAAACTTGTTTGGACACAACAAGCTTAAAACAACTTCCAGACAATAAAATCGTATATAAATCTGAGGATGAAATGCTGCAAACAAAAGCTCCCGGCATAGATGGATTTTAATGCTCCTTCATTTATTTAAATTATAAGATTCATATCTATTAACTCAGTTCTTTCAAGATCTAATATGTATCAAATATAATATCTGTTACATTAAAACCGGGTAAATGTGGCGAGTCTCTTTCAGATTTTATACCAATATGTTTGATGAACTGTGGTAATAAAATATTATCTAAATCTATAAGTAAGAGATTAGCAAAGGCTCTACCTGATTTGATACATGTCAATCAAACATGTTTTAGTCACACAGCAAGCGGAAACGCAGAATATGGATTTATCAGTGATGGCTGTGGATATTAAAAAGCATCTGACTCTCTTAAATGGCCTTATTTGTTTAAAGTCTTAGAAAATGTTAATTTTCCAGTGACGATTATAAAAGTACCCTAAAGCTAATAATCTACTTTCCAAGGAATTTCTAAGAATTTTGGAGAGGGGTCCTCTTTGCACTAGCAACAGAACGAAAAGAATTACACAAAGTCCAAAGGTTACAGGTGTTAATGTAAGTAAAGTCAATATAAACTTAATTCATTTGCATATGATCCTCTGATGTATTGAACCAACAAAATGGGGATTTTTCTTTCCAGAATATTCAGTAGTTTCATGTTACAATGATACCATAATAATAATCATTCAAGTGCACAACCAATATTAAATACTCAGATGTTTAACAAGAGATATATAAATAATTACATTAATGATTAATTCATTAATGAATTAAATGGATGAATCCTCATTAACTTCACAGGCACAATTGATCTTGTTTAAAAAGCTGTGGCTCCCGCGTCTATTTTTATCTTCTTTAATATGTAGATACAGTAGATGGGTGGCTGCTGTTTCTGTGTGGAGACTGAGCACCTTAAAATGTTTGTTGTTGCTTTCCTCTCCTGTTGCAGCAGGTCTGGATCCCGCAGCACTTCTTCCAAGAGACCCATCACCCCCATCTTCAGCTCACTGTTCATGTCGAAGTCCTGATGGATGAACACATTTGTACACAGTTAGAGATGATATTAGGGCATTGTATGTTGGCAAAAAGACTTGAGCAGATTCAGGTCCAACAATAGTTTTATCCTGTTAAAGTCCTGATATGATTATTCAAAGAAATTCAGAAGTCATTTTAACATATTTGTCATATTATCGACATGACAAATATGCATTTTAAAATGTTTACATCCAGAGTCGCACTGCCCCAAACTCTTATCATGTCTACAGCTACAGAGACTGCAGTGCACATGAAAAGGACGCCCTCTAGAGGACATTTTTACCCACACAGTACAATTACAAAGTCTTATAGACGAATCATAAGAAAGAAGTAAAATGCAACTATATAAATAAATAACTACATAAAAAAGGGAAATTAAGGGAGAAATCATGATTCTGATTCCAGATGTTTAAAAATGTACAGTCCACTTAAGCCATTATTAATAAACTATATGAGTATAATAGTGATTAAGTAAATCTGCAGTAGTATCATAAGGGTGCTCTCCAGGACAAAACTCTCTGTATGATGGTGTGAAATGTCCACAGTGGTGAGTCTTGGAGCTTAGGCCTTTATTCACTGTTCCTGGGAGCACTAGTCTGATTATCTCATTAGACTTTTGTGGGAGTTTTCCCTTCATGTTCTCAGTATTCAGGTTTAAATTTTCAGAAAATGCAAATTTATGCCCGTTTCCATCCTGTTATGTGACTATTAGGAGTTGTTTCATCGAGATAAACAGCTGGTGGAGCTAAGTCTCCAGTAGAAGAAGAGGACACAACGAGATGACGCCATTAAAAGAGCTCCAGTCGAAGCTCAGGCGATGGAAAACATGACGTTTCTGTTAGTTTCAGGTATTAATGTGAGGAAGATTACAGCCTCCTCATCGCTCCACACAGATCTGATGTTTTCAGCTCTGTGCTGGACGTTTAAGTCACATGATTCATGTATGTCATGATTTATTCACCAAGTCTGTTTCTATTGCACTTTGTTGCATTTTGCATTTATCAAAAACACCAACTTTTCCACCTCAGCCAAGCGTAAAAACTTTTTTGCGATATTTTTTCCCGAATTTTCTGCACAATGTCATCTTACTTAGTCCATGTTACTATTAACATTAATATTCCTTGTTTCATTGCTTTGCATGTCTTTTATAATGTGCTTCTGTGTTGCATGTTTTAAATAGTATCTGACACTGTGTCCTGTATGATGTTTGTTCTGCATGCTTATAAATGTTCTCAATAACTTTGTCATTTTAATCTTATATTCTGTTTTCACAGTGACTTTGTAACATCTGTCCAGGGGCTACAGATGAAAAATGGCCTTCTCTGGTGCATTGACAGAAATGTTTATTAATGCACGCTCTCTCTGTTAAACAGACCAACAAATAAATAAAAATTAAATAAATACTCTGTTAATATAAATGGGCAGAAAATGAGACTGGTATTATAGGATCAATAGCAAGAAAGTAGTGGAAGATTAATTTACTGCTTTTATAGATAAACTGGATAACAGAGATGTTCCTGTTTTTAAGTTTTTCATAGGTTTAGGAAAATAATCGATTATAGGTGGTTTTGTTACCATACTCACTGCTGCTGATATTAGTGGTTGTTTGCCCAATTCACCAACTGAAGGTCACAGCCCACAGACTCATTTTGCCCACATGGACTCAGAACTGTGTTTATCAATAGGACCAAATAATATACATTCACTTTTCAGGCCACAACATCCAGGTACAAAAATAGCATCTTATATAATCTTAAATGAAAACGATAGTCCTTTTAGTGTCCCTGGGGAGGATGCTGACCTTTCTGCATGCTTCCTGGGTGGGAGAACAGACACACAGAGCAAAGAGCACCTCCATCGGGGGAAAAGAGTGACAAGAGAGGAGACACACAGGAGGTGATGGCAATGAAAACAGACACAACAACAGATGCTTTCAGGTGGGCTGAAAGTGTCCCGTCCAGGTTCGGGCCTTCTGTAAACACTGAAGGCTATTGGACGCATGTAAAGACTTGTTGAGGAACTTGTAAGAAGGTTTTGGACCGTATGGAAATGGTCCTGCTAATCAGGTTATAAAGATTCGTAGAGATGTTGTGGACTCACCTGGGAGTGCTTGGAAACCCAGTGCCGCAGCACATTGAGAACTCTGTTGGTAGCAGCTCTCCGGATGATGAATTCTTTGTCACAGACTTTCTCAGAATTACTAAAACCTGGGAGAAAAAAATTAAACATTAGGCCAACAATTTTAAACGTCTGACGTCATTTAGCTATCTGTCACTGAATTGTGCTATCTGCAGTTCGACAAAACAACAGTTCCCTCCATCAATCGTGTGTCTTTTGCCCTTCGTGGCTTGCCGTGCTCACCCTGGGAGCTGCTATGCCCGGCAGCAGCAGTGGCAATCGCAAACGCTGAAGCCGGTGACATTGTACAGCGAGAGTTCTCCCCTGATGTGACTGCAAGGAACCAGAGACATTAAAAAAAGCCATGAAATACCACAAGGAGAAATGGCAACACGTGCCTGCTCTGTATGCACACATTGTTATGCATAAAGCGCGTGTCTGTGTGTGTTTGTACACGTTGTACCTCCTGTCTGTCTGTAGCGGAGATGCCTTGGCGTTGAAGGCGAGCGGCAGGGAGACATGTCGCCCGGCTCGCTGCTGGCTGGGGATTCAGGAAGAAACTTGTCCAGGGACACTGACTCCAGGACAGCTGTTAGGGAAGAAAAGTAACACCTCAAACATGGCGTCTGTAACATGATGTGACAAGACAACGGGGCCGCATGCAAGAACATTTTTGTATTCTAATCCTAAACTTTGACTTTTTTCTGCGAGGTTTGCTTGTACAAGTCTTCCAAGTCAGATGGTGGATGAAGTTTTCAGAATACTCCATTACAAGCATAATCAACGGCCCAAAAATTGTCATATAAGGCTCCGTGTTCTGCTCTGTGAGTTTCATTCACAGAAATGTTACCAAAGAGTAAAAAGAAGAATTTCACACCGTGGAGCTTCAAGTCCAGCTGTCAGAAATTTAGCAAACAAATTTAGCAGTGTCAGTATAGTGGTATTAGAGGACCTGAAACGATTAGAAGACATTAATACAGCGGCGAACGACATATCATCAGAGCAACGAGAATTTTCCAACAAATACTGATGAGAAAGAAAATTGGTGAATGCCACAAATCCTCTCAAATGTGCCACTTAAGTACAAATCTGTTTGTACAAGAGGCCCAATGTGATATGTTAACCGGCCATTTGGGAGAGGCGCAACATTATCATCTTATAAAGTTGATATGGTTCATTGTGTTACTAAACAATTGTCTGTTTACATGTCCAGCACGACACAGAGCAACATTAACATTCATTTAGAGTCGTGATTCTGTTGATCTGATGAATGTAAGTCCAATATTCACTCTCCTTTTAGCTCTGTTTTGGTCTCCATTAACCTCTAAGGGAAATATCTCTATCTGGGTCTGCTAAAGCTAGTAGCTGCTAAATGCTCCACCAGTTTCTAACTTTGTCTGTTTGCCATTAATTGCTGAGCAATATTTAGATTTCCCACGTTAGTTTTTTCACTGATATTATATACCTCCATTACTGCTGTGCAATATCTTAATAATCTCAATAAGCTACACTTAACTCGACAGTACATGCACCACTGCTTATTACTTACATTATTACATTGTATTATTATACTGTATTCTCATCATCAACCGGTAAACCCACTTGGTACTTCACACTTATTTTATCTTATACTTATACCCACCTGGTACTTAATTTATTTTCTGACCTGTTTTTATAGTGTTTTATAGTGTATTGTATTATATTTTTTGCTAGTACTTTCTCCTGTGTGCACTGACGTAAAGGCGAGCTGCTGTAACAAAGAGTTTCCCTTCGGGGATCAATAAAGTATTTCTGATTCTGATTCTGAAGTGTACAGTGGGTTTATCAGAGCTTTCTTGCAGAAAATTGGAAACAAGGTTAAGGAGAGCGATGAGAGTGAACCGAAACAGTAAAGCTGCGTACCATAAAACCAAAACTGAAAGACGCTAAAATGCTTTGTAGAGCTGAGTCAGGTGATAATTCTCTGTGGGTTTGTCAGCTTTAAGTTCTGCATTCAGCCAATCTTACAGTCTGTTCACAATAAAGACGACTGTACCAAATACATACATACATTACAGTTGATATTTGAAACATCATTACGTAAAGTAAGTAAGTAAAATATAATACACACATATATTTGTTTCAAAAGTGATCTCAAAATACTGTCTGACAGTGTGTTGTTCATGTGCATCTTTGGCCTACTGGGTGATAAGCTGCTGTGTTTTGGGTGTTATTAGAGGGCTCTCCATTTCACCCATTCAATATGTCATTTTCCTCTTAGGAGGCACTCTGGCTGCCATCTAAGAGCTCTATTTATCATTTTCTTTCACTCCTTTCCAATTTGTTGTCAGAGATTTTATGACCTAGTGCTCCGCCGCGTTTTTTATAGTGAACAAGCTGTCAGCTGTATCCAGATGTGATCCAGATGTGAACAGCACGATTATTCCTCCATTGGGTAATGGTGACCCATTTATGTCTCTCATTCCCTTGTCTTATTGGGTTGGCAGGCCACTATTAGTAATGTGTCAGATTCAAGTATAACAGTAGGAATAAATAAATATTCATGTTAGCAGAATTTGAAGTCACTTCGCAGTAGATGGCACCAATGTTCAAAATTCAAGTGAAAGAAGAGCTACCTAATTTCTGCATTTACCTGTTTTTAAACCGCACTGTGTGAGTCGACACTAAGGCGTGTGCCCACACACGTGCTGATATTCATATGGGACTGACAGAGCGTGAATCATATGCTTCTGTGTTCCAGCAACATACCCCTGCGGATGCTGCGCCTCAGCTTCCCACAGAAGGCATCGAGGCGAGGCAGCTCTCCGCTGACGTCCTCCCCTGCAGCTGGGCTCAGCTCTGGGGAGCTGGGACCGCGGCTGAGGTCCAGCGGGGACTTGGTGGAGATGGGGGGCGGCGAGGACATCCCAGAGGCCTGGGGGAGGCTGGGAGAGCGCGTGGCGGTGGGCGGAGGGGAGGAAAAACCAGAGGGGGGCCTGGTTGAAGTGGGAGGAGGAGAGGAGATGGAAGGACAGTGACTGGAGGTGGGGGAGTTGGCTGCAGAGGAGGAGGGGCTGATGGACAGGTCCAAGGCTCCCGCTTTCGTACTGATTGGGGAACTGAGGGAGAGCTTGCGGGAATGGACGGGGGAGGAGGTGCGAGAGGGGATGGAGAGAGGAGGAGGAGGAGAGGAAAACTTGCGGCACAGCCTCGGGGATTTGTTGTTCAAGGGGTCCGTTGCCCACGAGCCCTGGTTGGTCGCGAAGAAGAGCTCCAGAGACCTGAGAGACAGAAGAAGAGTCGATCTGTAGCTCTGTCTCTGACAAATGTTGGTACAAGTGAAACACCAGTCCCGCTGATGGTATTTACTTGGACTGGTCCAGTGCAAGCTGTGTGATCTTCAGACTGTAGTCAGGACAGAGGGACATGATGGACAGACGATCACATGAATGTTGCTCAATCCTGGGACAGTGACAGGAAGAGGAGGGAGAAGAGCACAGGAGTGTAGGGCAGGGTGAAGAAAGGAGGTGAATAATGAGAGGAGAATGAGAAGAACAACAGAACATGTGGAAATGGAAAGATGGAGTGAATGTACTGTAGGCAGCCATGCACGAGTCTGTTACATGAGAGGAGAGGCAAGGACAATGAGGATGGATGAATGTGTGCAAACAAATGAACACAACCAGTGTTGATTACAGACTATATTAGAAATGTACCGAGGTGGAACACTTTGACGTAGTGACATGTACCTGACAGGTATGGAGGTAAACGGCTTCTTGTAGATGTCAGCCAGCTTGTCGATGACCACGGCAGCTGTGGTGAAGATCCTGTACGTGTGGAGGAAGGTGTTGAGGAAATCTATGGAGAGGAATCGCAGGTCCGTCAGTCGCTCCAGCAGGCGCTCCACGCTAGCATATCGGATCTGTGGGACCTTGCAGGAGTTGAGCGTCTTGCTAAAACAAATGTCCACGTCGTCTTTATGCAGTCGGGCATCAGACCTTAAGGAAATAAATAACATGTTAAACCACCATGTTCAGTTAAAGGATTTTGTTTGTTTTCTCATTGTCAACAAATCCCATGAAAAGACCAAAACCAACAACATGTCAGTCCATCTCTCAAAACTTTCTGACTTCCTGTCTGTGGCTCTTAGCTCCGAGCCCATTGTTTCCTTCTGAAGACGTAAATCTTTAAAAACTAGTCACAAATATATAGTTTCATGTTTTTTAAATGCTCAGTCATTTCCTAAAACAGCTGCTCGCCGTAGCTTTTATCAAACAAACAGGAGGAAACAGTGCGTTTGTTGGGGACTACTTTCAGCGGCGGATGAATCCACATGTGGTGCTGTAGTAAGTGTTTGGGGCAGCAGGATGGTGTGTGTGGGACTGAGTCAGAATAAACTACAGTGTGTGTGTTCATGGTGATGAAGGAACATGTCACCCAGTGCAACAGTGCGGCTCACTGATGTGTTTTAATAGTTTTTGGATAACAGTGGAGCTCTGTGGCTCCGAGGAGGAAGATACATCAGGCTGTGATACACACACACACCTGTTAGCAGATATGTTCAGTGTTGGTTTCATGTTTTCATGGGATTTGTTGACAATAAGACGAATATAGAATATGAGTTATCCTTTAAATCATCGACATTTTATAAAATAAACATAATACTTTAACAGCTAAAAAATCCCACTATATTTTAATTGATTATTTACTGCATGGTAGTAAGGTCTGTTTACAATTTCTACTCTTACATTAGATAATACATTTTCTGTTACTTTTTATTATTTTCGTTTGCTTGTAGCTACACTTCACTCAAGTTACATTACATTTGTTCACTGCTTCAGTTTGAAATCTTCCTTTTCTATATACTTCTCAGACCATCAGAAATCCTCTTACTTGATCATGTGCGGCACAGAAACTTTGGAGTTCTCCTCAAACACACTGGTCATCAGGCCGTTACATCGGATATTATCAATGCACTGAAACAGAGAGCGGAGAAACATAATCCCACATCGAGGATCAGAAAACTGCTTTACTTGACTTGTACCTTGTACCTGTAACTTTGATCCAACAGCTTTAATCGGTCAGGCTTACCTGGCTGATATCGCTGGTCCAGGCAGCCTTTTCTTGGCGAGAAGGAGCCAAGAGGACAACAGAGAAGGACTGACCGTCAGGAGGCTCCACCACAATTTTGAACTCCAGATGGCTGAAGCCTTGACCTGCTGCGTTGTCTGCAGAGGTAAAGACGCAGTCCACACCTCAGTTAACTAGCAGTGTTGACATTAACAAAGACAAAGACATCAGGGTTCGATATGATTTGGTAAAGATACTCACAGTCCTCATCACTGGCATCTAGTTCTTCAATGAGAGTACACTCTATCAGGGACAGCGCTCCTCCTTGCTGTTGGGGGAGAAAAAACAAACAAGGATAACATTTAACAGTTCAACATTTGCTTTGCACTGAAATACTACCTCACCAGGAAGTTGATTCGCTTGTTTTAAGAAAAAAGTGATTTCATCTATGAGATCTTTCTTTGGGGATTTTAATGGCATCTTTACCCAGCATTCAGTGCTTCTCCGTGATCTCTTACTAATCGGTTCATGTAATATATAAATCGGTAAACCTAAAACAAAATGTTCCCTTCCCAGTTGTGTGCGACACTAAGGCCTCTAGTTTGAGTACGGCAGTGTGGGCTGGTGGAAAGAGCAGTGTGTGACGAGCCGGTCATCCCTCAAACAGCCAGCTCAGCTGCTGATAAAGAACCTCATTACAGTTTAACAAATATTTATTTGTTATAAAAACCTGACAGAGAGAAGAAACACTCGCTCCATCAACTTAAAACAGGTAAATGTGTCCACTACGCCGTCATTTTATTAAGCGGCTTATTTAACCAATTCCAGCTCTGTGTTCTTATTTTAATTTTATACTTATACCCACTTGGTACTTAATTTATCTGACCTGTATTATAATGTATTATATTTTTTGCTTAGTACTTCTATTCCTGTGTGCACTGACGTGACAGTGAGCTGCTGCAACAAAAGAGTTTCCCCTCGGGGATCAATAAAGTATTTCTGATTCTGATTCTGATAAATATAACAAGCCTGAATGTGACATTTGTTATGGATTATGGCTAATATATTTCATGAAGGTAGCAGCAGATGTTATATATAGATATAATATTCAGCATGACTGTATAAAAAAAACAGTATCAACAATTACTGAAAAAATCCAGAGCACTAGTTCCCTTACTTTATCATCTCAGGCCCTGTACAGTATAATATTCCTATAATATCCCTGTAGCAACATGGGACATATCTGATAGGGTTAATACTTTACAATGAGCTTAAAATACTTGTTTGTAATTTTTAACGTCATTATAATATTATAAAATATTCCCTGTGACATTTCTCGGTTACAGCATCAGTATTGTATTTATACCACATGAGTTTATTCATATCTTCGCTTTAATTTTTTTACATAGTAACATAAGTTCTGTTGTAGCTACAGTATTAAAGTGAGTTTACACAATGAGTTTATTATAGAATAATTTTATTATTATTATAAAACACCTTTTCTTATACCTAGTCTGTATTTCCATAGATGTTTTGGCATGAACTGCGAATAAGTTGTGATAGATGAAGAACAACAAAACAGACATTTGCACTAATATAAGTTAAAGAACTTATCTAAACAACTAGTTATGATGGTTATTAATTCCACTGTATTTGGATAAATATCTGTGGACAGGTGAGGCCGACCTTGAGCAAGTGAAGCTTTCCTCCAGATGTTCGGGTACAGATGAGGAAGTGTTTGGTAAACAGAAAACACTGTCGCTCTCCTTCCTTCCTCAGTGAGAGGGAGCCCAGGCGGACCTTACTGAGCATGCCCCGCTCACTGCTGGACGGCAGCTGGATGAGAGAGCCTGGCCATGGAGACGGTCAGCAGTGAGTGAAAAGTGATGGAGTCAAATGGTAGCGAGAGACAGGGAGGCAGACGTTGCAGAGGAAGCTCACCTTGTCTGACGAAGGTCTGACTTGTGTCTAACAGGATGTCACAGCCCTCTACAATCATCCTCTCTATGGCCAGATTCTTCCTGATGTTCTCGGTGTCACTCACTTCATCGTGCATCATCCTGACAACACGACCGATCATCATTAGCGTCAACATTTTCACCAGTCAATCACTACATATCTATGAAATGTGCACACACTCACTTCGACAGCTCCTCCAGTTTGGATTTGGCAAATTCCAGACTCTTGCGCTCCACATGCTCATGAGGTGTGTGTGCCAGCAGCTCATGAAGAGTGATGATGTATCGTGGAATCTAAAATACAGAACAAAACACACATGACATTGGTGACGCATTGGTTTCTTAACATCAGTTGGTGTTTGAAATGTGTGTGGAAGTGTGTATAGTACCTGGAACATGGGATAAGTGAGGAACGTCTCCAACATCCGGCCCTCACAAGCAGCGTTGGCCTCGTACTGTTTCAGCAGCTTGTCAAAGTCTCTGTTCTGCTTACAGTTTGCCAGCACCTGCAGACTGTACTGGTGGTTACGCACAAACTCCTGGTAAATGTTCAGCATGGGCAGCAGGATGTCAAACAGGTCCGCTGGGTGTGAAAAAGAAAACACACATAACACATTGAGATGTAAAGTATCATAATGAAGCAGACAACAGCAAAGCAATGGGCGACCATTTTCCCCAACATGTAGTATGTTCTTAGACTGATTTCCTTCCTTCAGGACTTTGGTTTCAGTTCATGACAGTGTGGCGACGCTCCTTTGATAACTAATGGTAAGTAATCCACCGCGTTAAACTATTTGTTTGTTCCTGTTGCATTTATTTTTTGTTCAACTGTACGTAATGTTTTATCATTGTGTGGTAATGTCGATGTGAGCAAGTGACATTGTGAAAACTCTCTTTGGCGGTGTGTTTAAGGATGAACTCAGCTGTGAAATGAATTGTGGAAAGGAGAACAAATTCAGCAGTTTCTTCTAATAAACAGATGAACCTAAAAAAACACATGTGAAAGTTCACATATGAACTATGATTATTCACATGTGAAATGTGAAAAACGACATGTGGCTTTATCGTGGATCTTTTCTCGTGTGAAATGTCCAACTAAGTGTTGTCAAACACACCTGGCATACAGGTATGCAGGAAAATGAAATCATGCAAAAGAGGGAGTTTAATTCCTGCAAACTGTCAGCACTGACTTTATCAGAAATACCACGCACCACAGACATTCATCAGACATCGACGAAGGTCAATGTGCGCTGACAGTGTGCAGGAAGTCATGCTAGCAGCATGGCTATAGATATGGCAGTGTTGGTCTGTCGGTCCACACTGAAATCTCTCAACAACTACTGGATGGATTGTCATGAAATTTTGTACATTTTGTACAGACATTCATGGTACTCAGAGGATGAATCCTGCTGACTTTGGTGATCTGACATTAGCCTTTAGCTCCAAGCACCACTACTTCACAGTATTATTATAAGCAAAATAGTTTTCATGTGATTTTGTTTTTTACATTTCACATGTGATATATCTGAAAATGTCATATGCTTATAGTATGTAAATGTGTCACATGTGAAACCACATGTGCTTATTTGTGAATTTTTTCACATGTTAAATGGTGTCCACATGTTATAAACATGTAAAATGTTTTTCAAATGTCAGGTGTCTTTTTATTTTTCATACTGCAGTGAAATTATGGAAACCTGTCACAACACAACTCTTAGTCACACATTCTCATGTCTGCTTTGTTTTTCCCTGCCACAGACTAACTCTCCGTTCCTTTCCGATCCAGCCATTCCCCATCACCTGACCTCCCCCGCCTACCTGCACACCTGTTCCCACTTTCCCTCATCAGCCCTGCAGTATATATACTGGCCCATTCCCATTAACTCTTTGCCAGATTGTCTATTGTGCTTCAGCTTTAGCTTTCCAGTCATCTGAGCTGCCTGTTTGACTTTTTTGCATGATCCCCTGCCCGCCCATCTGACTTCTGCCCCTCAGCCTGACCCCCTTTTGGTGAAACCACAGAATGTATAAAATATGGACGTAGTCTCCGTGACATCCCCCATAGGTTTCTGAAAAGAGCCAGTGTGAAGCTCAGTGTGGTGGCTCTGGCGGATGCCATTTTGGCAGCGCCCAAAAATGGGCAAAGACGTGGAGCGTGGGTGGAGCTGAGGCGGGCCGGATGAAGCCTGGTTGCTGAAACCAGCCACCTGTGACGGAACCCACCTGTCACTGAAAGCACCTTAATATAATTTAAACAGGTGAAAATTAAAAACCCCCAGTACAGTTGTCCTGAACGGGGAAATTAGCTAAAGAGACCAAAATCGTTTTTTTGTATCAGGCTGTAAACATGTTCATTTCTGCGTTGAAGTTGGGCCTTTTAACATGGGGGCTTGAAAGTGGCCATTCAAGGAACTGCAGTTTTTGGCACTTAGGCGTTGGCTTCATTTTTTCAGCCCCAGAGGTTTTGCTCGGTTGAAACGCGTTTCTCTGCAGAGCCATTACAGAGACCGTATTGTTGCTTGGAAGGTAGGAGATTTTAGGTAGAAAAAATTGTGCAGTAATGTAATGCATAATACATAAATGAAATTAATCAGCTAAAACATACAAGCTCTGCAGTACTCACCCAGAACCAGCGTGGGCCAGTTGGCGATCCGAGCTTTAAGACCTTGATGGAAGATCTCGTGCAGAAACATGATGGTCTCACTAGAGAGGGAGAACTGGTCTCAAATCACTCTGACTGAGTTTCTTACTGTAATTATAAACTAGAAGATAAAATATTTGCTTAGAAATTCACTGCGAAACAAAATAAAAAGAAGATAATTGTACCTGTTGAGGAATATGCTGCTGACGTCATCGTGGCTGATGGGAGGTTTCTTGGAGCTGGCAGCCATGCGGAGCGGCCTCAGGAAACAGTTCACCAGGATGGAGAGCTGGTGGACGTATTCTGTCTCTGCTTCCACCATGTTGAAGACAATCTGGTTCCTTTTTCTCATGCTCTCAGCATGAGGGGAACAGATGTAGTCCTGGACAATGATCTTCCACTTCCTCCGGCACAGCCAGCCACGCATGAAACTTTGCACCTGCACAGCCATAGCACACTAGGTGTCTCTCTTTGTTCTTCTTTGTTTCTCTGTGCATTATTATGTGAAACCACCAAGTTACCTTTTTGATCTTTTTAATATCTGGGTCTTCCTCCTCTTGGTTGCTCTGGTAAGGCTGCATCCTCTCCTTGGCTTTGTTCAACACTACAATCTGGCACAACAACATGTCTCCATGTGAATATACTGGCACAGAGGTTAAAATATTCATGAAACCACTTTGGAGGTTCAAAACAACAAATATCTCGTTGCATGATAAGGAAGTAATGGTCTTGGAATCACTGGAGCCCTGCTGTGCTTTAATTTAAGAGACACATGCGCTCTAAACTCAAGTGTTTTCCCATCTTCAGATTCATTTGTATGCTCTGATCTGCATGTGCTCCATCTGAGGGTGCACCTGAGTGCCTGTACACATGCATGCGCGACAGTATGTGGATTTATGTATGCATGCACACACAAATGTGAAAGCACTCATGCATACCTCAGCTTTAAGTCTCTCGATCTCAGTGTCCTGGTCCTCCAGCTGAGTGCGAAGCTGATTGGCTGCAACCTTCTCAGTCTCCATGATCTGGACCAGGTGGATGTACTTCTGCATCAGGATCTCACGCTCGACGATCACGTCAGAGTAACTAAAGGGAGCATGGGAAAAGGACAGGGCACAGTGTTTGTAGACAAGTGGGTGAGGTATATAACTCAACACAAACAGGGAGCTGACGTGATGTGTATATACGTGTAATCATGCAAGAATAAACAAAGGTGGTTTGATATGCATCATATTTTCTACTGAATGTTCAGATACAAACAGGAAAGACAGCAACAGAGAGGGAGAGAGGAGAGAAATAGAGGTCGAGTGGCGAGATCAAGTCTGTGATGTAACCAGTGTAGCAATACAGCACCAGTGTGACCTAAATGTGAACTGCTGCGAGCAGAACACGTCCAAGTGCGTACATAAACACACACACACACACTCTCGGATGTTAAACACATATGGAATAACACGTGGTAGTTATGTCAAGTGTGCATCAGCACAAAAAGAAAGCAGAAAGTAGAGAACAGTTTGAGTCTCCAGCAAGTTATTTAAACACCTTAATTCATGATAAGTAAAGAAATACTGTCTGTTGAATATTTAGGACACTTAATTGCGTGTTAGAAAATGAGAGAGAAAAGTGATTGTCTGTATTAGTGAAGATCAAATTGACAGCAGTGGAAGAAGTACTCAGATCCTTTACTTAAAGGTCCAGTGTATAACATTTAGGAGGAGCTGTTGGCAGAAATGGAATATAATATTTATAAGCATGTTTTCATTAGTGTTTAATCGCCTGAAAATAAGAATCGTTGTGTTTTCGTTACCTTAGAATAAGCAGTTTATATCTACAGAGGGAGCGGGTCCCCTTCCACGGAGGCCGCCATGTTGCACCGCCATGTTTCTACAGTAGCCCAGAACGGACAAACCAAACACTGGCTCTTTCGTGTTTTTTGCGGCCACCGTAGTTTCTCCTACACGCTTGGAAGGGGAGGGTGAGGCGAGGCGAAGTGCTATATTCAAAATTTTACTCAAGTAAAAGTATCAGCAGTAAAAGTACTCATTATACAGTAAAATGTCTCGTGTGACTGATATCTGATTCTATCTGACATTATTAGATTGTTAATACAGATGCATCAACGTTAGAGCAGCGTTTTACTGTTGTAGCTGCTCGAGGTGGAGCTAGTTTTAACTGCTTTATATACAGTTAGCTAGTTTTAACTGCTTTATATAACTGTTTTAACTGCTTTATATAACTGCTTTATATACAGTTAGCTAGTTTTAACTGCTTTATATACAGTTAGCTAGTTTTAACTACTCTATATACAGTTAGCTAGTTTTAACTACTCTATATACAGTTAGCTAGTTTTAACTGCTTTATATAACTGTTTTAACTGCTTTATATAACTGCTTTATATACAGTTAGCTAGTTTTAACTGCTTTATATACAGTTAGCTAGTTTTAACTACTCTATATACAGTTAGCTAGTTTTAACTACTCTATATACAGTTAGCTAGTTTTAACTGCTTTATATACAGTTAGCTAGTTTTAACTACTCTATATACAGTTAGCTAGTTTTAACTACTTTATATACAGTTAGCTAGTTTAGTGCAGTGATTCCCAACCTAGGGGTCGGACCCCTCCAAAGGGTCACCAGATAAATCTGAGGGGTCGTGAGATGATTAATGGGAGACGAAAGAAGAAAAAAAGTTCTTAAGCACAAATTTATATTAATTTTTTGGACTTTTCTCTAATCGTTAGGGGGGATTGTTTTATTTCTTTGGGCCTCGAGCGTGACAACAGGCCCTGACCAGACACTGCCAAAAAAAGGTTAGGAACCACTGGTTTAATCTTTGACAATGCATTGTATTTTATAAGCTTATCTTGTTATCATGTTTGTCAATGTAAAATATTAATCTGAGAAGTAACTAGAAATACTACTAGATACTTGATTTGGGTCTTTTCTTACCTGGCCTGCTGGATGCACTCCACCCACTCATTGCAGTCTGACTCTTCCTCTGTCCGCAGCTCCAAAGGTTTCTGTCCATCGTGGCCAAAGATGACCAGGAAGTAGTGCTGCATTAGAGAAAAAAGACACAAAATAATCAGAGGTGAATTTAATTTTATGCGGGTCATCTTTTAAATGACTACCTGCCAAACTATTACTTTTAAAGTATGCTTTAACCTTTCAGTTATAATTTCACTAACTGCGGGAACAAGAGTGTGATATCTGTATCATGTATTATTTCTATGACATGGAGGCTGTTGCAGTAAAATTTGATCATTTTTGGCAGGAGGACGAGAGCTAATAGGTTTAATCAGGTTCTGTGTAACTCCTGTACAGAAGAGACACACTGCTTTAATGCCCAGTCAGTGGGTACTGTACCTCTGCTGTAATCAGTGGTGGAAGAAGTATTCAGATCCTTTACTTAAGTACGAGTAGCAATACCTCAATGTAAAAATGTAAAAAAAAAATGCATTCAAAATTGTTCTTAAGTAAAAGCATAGAAGTATTTTCAGCAAAATGTACTTATAAGTAAAAGTACTCATAATGCAAAAACAATTATACCTGTGATTGTTGCATAATTATAGTATTTGTCATTGAATCATTATTACCGACGTCAATAAGTAAGTAGTATTTTACTGCTGTAGTTGATTGAGTTTTAATTACTGTACGTGGGGGTAGTTTAATCTATTATAATGCATCATATTTTATGTTTAGTTAATCTTTGTATGTAAAATCTTAATTTACAAAGAAACAAGTGACTAAAGCTGTGAAATAAATCTAGTGGAGTAAAAAGTACAATATTTCCCTCTGAAATGTGGTGGAGTAGAAGTATAAACACACATATACCGGTAATACTAACAGTAAAGTACAAGTACCTGAAAACTTGCATTCCACCACTGGCTGTGATGAAACTCACCAGATAAAAACGTCATTAAATATGACAAAAATAAAATTCCACTGTGCCAAAGATCCTGAGTAGTTGCCTGCCTGCACAACTGGAGTATTCAAGCTAAGGAAACATGACCATAGTCGAACTCACAATATGCAATATACTGTATGTTTTTAATTTCTCTATATTTGTGATATTTTGATATTGTGTATATTTCTGGTCTTACAAGTCCAACAAGTGACTTAAAGGATGAAGCTGGTCATTTTTGTTATTGTCAACAAATCCCATGAAAAACCAACAATGTCCATCCCTCAATACTTTCTGACTTCCTGTCTGTGGCTCTCAGCTCCAAGCCCACTGGTTCCTACTGAAGAGGTAAATCTTTCAAAAACGGCTCACAAATATATTGTTTAATTTTTAAAAACATCTCAGTAATTTCCTAAAAACAGCTGCTCACTGTAGTTCTTATCAAATGTTACTCAAACAGGAGAAAACTGTGTATTTGCAGCTGATCTGCAGCGCAGTACAGTGCACAGCACAGTTGGGCTTATGTGCAGGAATACGGAAGTTCTACGGTTAGTGCCAAAGAAAGAAAATATTCTTAATATAGCGTACACTTAAACTGATATTGATTATTTTTTTGAGGTGGGCCTTTTTTTTTTTATGGGTGAAATAAGTTTTTCTGCTGACGGCGTCCACAGCAGCGCTTTGCTTTGCTGGGACTCCTGTCTGTTTCGCCAAACTGGGGGCGAGCTGACCGCCGTCTAATGTAGGTGATACACTGACTGTGGATAAGTACCTCATACGACCTCACTTCAAAATACCCGAACTATCCCTTTCATATGAACTGACCACAGACTGTAAGCCAAAACAGATATGAATTAGCTAATTCAGCATCCTGATTTATTAAAAGGGAAAATTATACGAGTGTCATTTATGCATCATCACTTTAACTTTCAGTGATGTCATGCCCATTTACACTCACTCAACAAAGCCACAGCCGTCATTTTAATTTCCACAACAGAAGCTTTAACATCTACATCACCAACATAAACACCTAAATCATCTCAATGTCACAATCACTAACTCACAGGGGCATGTAAGTACATTAAATTCAAACTTAAAGAGTGCCTATAATGTAAAGTGTGGAGTCACGGCACTCTAATAGTCAAAACTACTAAATGTGCCTGCTGTGCAGTGCTAACTGCAATGCCAACATTTCAATCTTGGCGTTGTTTTGAGTGCTGTAAGGATCGATGCTTCCTGCTGGCAATGTAGCTGCTGCAATAGTAATGCCTATTGCATTATAGTAATGCCTATTGCATTATATTGCATTACTCTGCCCACTTTTTTTTATTACAGTAACTTGATCCTTGCAGATTTACTGTGCCCCGATCAAGACATCCATAACTTTGCTGCAATGTTATTCGAAGTGTTCACTGACAACAAGCAATGTTGTTCAGCAGACAGCTCTCATATCTCTGATTATGAAACCAGTCTATTATTTCAAAGTAAGTCAGCTGAAGTCCAAACTTTAAGCAGCTCTACCATGCAATGATAAGGTAACTTTGACAAAAATGTAAAATATATTTCACCAGAAGTTTATTAATAAGCTGTTTCCAGACATCTGAATCAATGCACCACACGTTTTGTTCAGCGATTCGAACAGGTCTGGTGTTGTGCCAAGAGGTGTTCAGTGTGAACAAATCTTTAACACTGAATCTTCTAATTGAACTGACTTTACTGAATCACCATTGTCACTGAACGAATCAGCTTTTAGCTGAGCACTCAGCTGTGATTCCCAGAATGTTACTTCCTCCTTAAAAGCCTATTAAAAGACCACGAAAGCCACAGAAACAATCACAATCTGATAACTCTGTTGCCTGCTGAGCTGTTATAAACAGTGCCTGTATAGACCCAGTTTAGTGCTGAACTGAACGTAACAACTTGAACCAGACTGAACGTAGTACTGAACAGGACAGAATCAGCACAGACCGCTGTATGGACGGTGATGCGTTGTCAGCTACAGGAAGGTACTGCTATTCTTTTTTTAACCTTGTTTCTAGCCTGTTTTTGTTAACATTTTGGTAAATTGGCGCAATTAAAAGTATAAAACTTCACGATTCTCAGGCAGGTTCTGAAGCATTTATTCTATGAGTTCTAAGCTGATTCATGGATGTTTATTCACGACGACATCAGAGATAATGATATCCTAAGGAAGTGTAAGTCACACTGAATTATAGCAATGTGTTTCATGTCTGCATGTTAAGACTTGACTGAGTTATGACTCAGAGAAGGAGTACGATTTCTGACTCAAATCACTTCACGCAGTATCTTTGCTTTTGGATTTCTCTTTTGTCTTTGTCCTGCTGAATGTCCTTGTCTATTACAGACCACATCCTGTAATTTCCCGATTTTAAAATGCCGTCGGGAACAATGAGTTAAATTAAAGAGATGCACAGTGAATATTTAATTTCCCACCTCCACCTGTAATGTAAATCCCATCCGAATGGGGCTTTAGTTTGATTATCAAGCTAGTCCATTAACTGTAGTGGATTACCAAAGGTTTTCATACTGACCTGAAATCAATAGAAAAACTTTGGAAAGTAAGGCTTTAACTGATAACAAATTTGTGATTTGAGTCGATTCAGGATCATCCCTAATTGTTAGCTACCTGTTGACTGCTACTGATCAGCAGGTGCTAGCATTCTTGCATGAAAGGATCATGTTTTCCAAGACCATCCTGTCTTCATCGCACCATGTCCTCACTCTGTCAAAACACAATAACACCGACGAGCCGCCATGTCACAGCACGTTAGACCTCCAGCGTCGCCGCACCAATATCAATGATCTAAACAAGTGACTTACATGAGGGGCTCTGACAAGTCTCTGGTTAGTAAAACATAAAATGTAATGTTCAGAAATGATACCAACTTCCTAACAAAATGTGAAGAAATCACAGGAACAAAAATATTGTTTGTGTTGCAGTGAGTCAAGCAGGGAACAGGGGAAGGACCCAAACGCAGACAGGATGATTTTAGGCTTACATGGGACACAGGCAGGTAGTGGACAAAACCAGGGGAGCAGTCCAAACAGGCAAACGTAGAATCCAGGGAACAGGCAAATAATCGAACTGTCAAGCAGATAGTCCAATAAACAAAGAAAATCCAAAAACCAAGGTTGTGAGTATGAAACACAAGTCGCACAGGGAAAGGGCTGGAACGCTCAGCACATGGATGAAGACAAAGACGGTCTGACAACTAGACAAAGGAAACACACTGACTAAATACTCACTGAGGGAAGGACAACTAGACACAGGTGAAACTAACCAGGACAGGGCAAAACAAAGACAGGACACTACAAGACACATGAGGGAAGGAGAATATTTCAAAATAAAACAGGAAATAGCATACATAAACCCTCAGAACCACAACAGTTTGCATATATCACTATTTAATTAACTGTAACGGTGTGTTCTAGTTCTTGCATAAGCTGCTTCAACAAAAAGCACCAAGATAATCTGACACTTCTAAAAAAAAGGTTAGGGTCAAAAGAGTTAAGGTTAAAAGAGTTTAGGGTCAGAAATGACACAATATCACTGACTAGTTCTAGTGGAATCGTAATTTTGGCACACTGAAAACAGCAGAGAGGAAATTAAGATTTCTAAATTGATGTCTGCTTGACAGAGGACAGATTTCAGAGTTTAAAAGGGTTTTATATTTAAGCATGGGCTGACGTAGCCTGTCACAATTCCTTGCAATCGAACGTAAGTCAAACCATAAGCTATCCTAACACAGCAGAAAGGCAGAAACCTCATACATAATGGTCAATGAAAGATTAGCTGACATTTACAGTATCAGTGTTAAAGCCAAATGTCAGTCAGTCATTTATAACTTTTCATACGATGTTAAATTACTGTTATCTCCCTATATGTTTTAATACTTGAGCAAAACATTTGCCAGCTGTGCTGAACTTTTATGACTTCTTTTAAAGAAAAGGATAAAAGATTAATGTCACCTGCTGCAATATTTAGGATCAGCAGGGACTTCATTGAGTCATTTTAATAAGCCATCCATTTTGTATACCCGCTTATCCTGTTCAGGGTCTCTTGGACATTTTAATCAGGGTATAAATCATTTAGAAAGTACATGTGTGCATATGTAAATCTTCTGAACATGCTGACTTTTGATTGCATGTGTTTATGCATCACATTATCGTTCTTATGCAAACTTTTGCTTCCAGCTGATTTGTGTTTTATGCACGAATTTCAAAATACAATAACTAAACTATGACAGCAGCGTGAATAAAAATGAAGCTTGTCATAAACCAACATCGACCCACCAATCACTTTACGGCACTCGTTAAACTACCTGGGGCCTGGGCCAGGTCCACTTCAGCAGCTACGTGCACACTTCCACACACACACACACACACACACACACACACACACACACACACACACACACACACACACACACACACACACACTTAGGAGCAGGGGGGTTGCTTTAAATGTGTTTGAAGTTGGATAAGTAAGTGGTAGGAAGTTCAGTTCGCTGAGGTTTTATTTTCCTTTTCTTTGTTTAGAAAAATGTAGGTAAGACCTTTGAAAAACTGAAAAAGTCCTCTTTGGTAAAATTTATTTTACTTATTTAGCAACACCCACAGGCCTTTTTTCCTTTGTAGTTCGCCTCTTTTTTTGCCATTTGCTTAACTTAAGTTACGAAACGATCAATCCTGCAATAACCAACCTTATTTTACCAAAATCCATCTGGTGTCATGTTTCTTCTCTTTGTAACTCCACATATTTGTGACATCTCACACAATGTTTGACAACATCGTAAGAGATAAATCTAATACTAACGGAAATAAGCACAGTAATGACTTCATTATGAAACTCTTTTATCACCAGAATCTAAAGAGACAAGTAAACAACTGAGACAGTGAGTAGAACAAAGGGCTACCACAAACATATTATATAATATTTGTTCCTAATAAACACATTTACCCCACTGCAGAGTGATAAACATAAAAAGAAACAACAGTTACTGTAGCGTTTAAACATGGCATTTATTTTTAAAGGAATATGGAGGATACATATAATGACAGAAAGTTAGCATAATAAATAAATAATCCATCTAAAAAAAATTCTGCTGATAAAGAAACATTTTGTTCTGTGTTTTCGTAGTTTTTGCTTATTGAAGCGAAACTAAAAGTAAGCTATACATTGAAGGCAGAACTTTGCTGCATACTGCATATTTATTTTTACTTTGTATTATAACATCTGACAATATACTTTACTTTGAGGCTGCCACAGGGAGAAAGTATGCCTGTATAGTAATGATGTAACGATAAGCGGGTGAGAGACTCTTGCTAGCGTGTGCCGGCTACAGACCAGAGAGAGGCTTAAGGGCTTGTTTGTGTGTGTCTGTGTGTGTTGTGGGGGGGTGGGGTTACATAACCATCGAGGCTTGTACAGCTCCTCGCATTGCTAATGCGGCTTCCCCGGCCACAAGTCTACTTTAAGCTAGAGGATAACAATGAGAGAGACAGACAGACAGACAGACAGACAGACAGACAGACAGAGGGAGCTTTAAGCTTGTACTCAGCATCACTACGTCCAGTCACAAAAATCAGCTCATCTGTCTGCCGTGCACAGACACAAATATGAGAGCTGCTACTTGCAGCCGGCTCTGAGTGATTGAGCCTCGGCATCACTTGCAGGACGACGGTACTGTGTTGGAAACATTCGCTTCATCTCTCCTTCACTCACAGAGAGCACAAAAGGATAAGGCAGGTGATGCTTTTCTCATTGTCAACAAATCCCATAAAAAGACCAAAAGACAACACTGAATGTATCCGCTAACAGGTGTTGTGTGTGTATCACAGCCTGATGTATTTTCTTCCTCGGAGCTCCACTGTTGTCCAGAAACTATTAAAACACATCAGTGAGCCGCACTGTTGCACTGGGTGACATGTTCCTTCATCACCATGAACACACACACTGTAGTTTATTCTGACTCAGCCCCACACACACCGTCCTGCTGCCCCAAACACTCACTAGAGCACCACATGTGGATTAATCCGCCGCTGAAAATAGTCCCCAACAAACGCACTATTTCCTCCTGTTTGTTTGATAAAAACTACGGCGAGCAGCTGTTTGAGGAAATCACTGAGCCTTTTTTTGGTTGAGGCTGAGGAACAGATTGTTGTCTTGACTGTGACTTGAAGCATGAGACAGGATATTGTTTACTTTTTAATATTTAACCAAAACCATGATCTTTCCCTCCCCAAAGTGCTTATGTTGCCTAAACCTAACCACATGAGGGAACCCCAGACTCAAAGTGCACACGGTTCAAAAACATTGCACTTCCTTCACTGGAAGAAAGATGGACGTGAACATAATCCAGATAGCAAAAACATTTCCCATCAAGATGTCACTGGCAAAACAAATTAGTATTAACAGTAAGACTAGCGATCCCCATTAGTGGAAGGTAATGGGGATCAAAATAAAGAATAAAGAAAAAATTTGCAGTATATAAATATAATTTGTAGGAGACAGGGTTGCACCTTTAAACTAATTCCTCTCCACGTGAGACATGTGATCAGTTCCTTTTTTGAAAGACTGTGAAAGCATTTAATTGATTGTATTAATTTTATGTAACTTGACAGGACAGTAAGATCTGCATGTAGTGTATGCACAGTACTTGATGATCCACAGACCATTTACTGCATGTTTCCAGTGTGGTTCTTGTTCAATGTCAAGTAAATAAACATATATTATTCATAAAACAATGGTAACACCCCTTATGTAAAGTCACTGATGCATGAACACACACACACACACACACACACACACACACAGAGGGCAACTGTAGTTTCCACAGGACTTTAAATATCCACACGGCTTCGGGACATTTGCACACCTAAACCATCACTCCTGACACACAGCTTGGAGAAAGAGAAATTAAGTGATTTCGAGTTGTTTGGGAGGCTTTACACGTCTATTGCACTCAGCAAAAGACTGACTGATAGAACGATCCACTCACAGTACAGTTAAAGGTGGGCTACAAATAGCACAGGTACCAGCAGTGTGTAGCAGAGTCTGTGTGTGAGGTGCAGTTGTGTTGACTTGGTATTCAGACAGTGACTGCAGGCAAAAGGACCAGCAAGGATGCTATTCTTAGTCGAGCACGGCAGCAACCCAGAGCGCCGCCAGATGTTAGCTACAAACTCACAAATACAGACAGCTTTACATGTTCACAGTCAATACTACAGAATATTAATATTTCGTTTTCACAAACATTTGAATGTAAGTTATGAAATCCTTGGTTTTAAATGACTATTCTCATTTCTCCCTATATATATATATATATATATATATATATATATATATATATATATATATATATATTTCTAAGAGCAAAGCAGTCAAACGTGTACATATGATCAGAAAAGACTTAAAGTGTCATCTAGCACACTCACACATCCATCACTGCTCTCCTTTCTTATATTAAAATCTAATCCCCTTTTTAAACATCATCATAA
Source organism: Siniperca chuatsi (assembly GCF_020085105.1). Taxonomy (NCBI): domain Eukaryota; kingdom Metazoa; phylum Chordata; class Actinopteri; order Centrarchiformes; family Sinipercidae; genus Siniperca; species Siniperca chuatsi. The sequence goes on from NC_058059.1 coordinate 3,186,265, forward strand.
TCTGTGTCCATCACTCATCTTCTCCACGGTTTCTATTTGACTTCATACCAACACACTCTCCTCTCACTTCATATCTCTGTGTTTCTGCCACGTTCAACTTACTGTATGTGATACAATACATTAGCCACTTCAGCCATCAACCCTCATCACCATGGAAACACATCAGTCAGGTGGTGCATGGGTGAGCAGCCTATAGTGGGCATTAGCATGAAGATTAGCATGAAGCAACGGTGGGCAGGGGGAAGATTTCACATCTGGCTCGTTGTTTTGGTTTTACAGCCCGAAACGTTACTGTTCTGGTTCACTCTCACCGCTCTCATCAACCTCGTTTCAGCAGCAGCTGTTTTCAGTTCAAACCTGAAGCTCTGATAAACCCACTGTACTACCTGCCCAGGATCGAGAGCAGCTGGTGAACATAGTGGAGCATTTAGCAGCTAAAGAGCCGGATGTTTCCCTCAGGAGGTGGTGGAGACCAAACACAGAGCTAACAGAGTGTGTTCGTCAGGTGGCTAAAAGCAGAATGAATGCTGATGCTAAATGTCGGCTGTATATGTAAATAAGCAACTGTTTGCTAACACATACCAACTTTAGGAGGTGATTATATGGTAACGCTGTGTTTACAGCTTGTTCTGCTGCAGGTTTAATTATCAATTCTGACATTTAAACAGTCTAAAGATTAACTGAGTGGGAAATGTCCAGCACAGTCACATTACTTGTTTTAATGGGATTTAAATCTTCAAAATGACCATAAAATAATTCCTGAACTGTTACCAAAACTGTGCTTGTTTAAAGTTGTGCACAGCAGTCATAAATTATTAGGGACACACTCAATTCGAGCAGACAAACAACAAACAGCTATGAATTTCCCCTCACTATAACTGCCATATCACAGACCCAAACTGAACTGGGAATGTGTATCATGTCTGAGGATGACAAGATAAACAAGTGTAGATGTGTGCACGATTCATTTCTCCTGTAAGCTACAAAGGCTCTCTGAAACAACCAACTCGATACAAGTGAATGCACAAAAACAATCATCAGAGGCCTGTCCTTCAGTGTGTTACATGAGCTTTTAGCCTGGCTTATGTTTCCAGCTCATTAGGCAGTAAATCACAGCGAATTATATTCTCACTCACTGTTGTTCATATTTAATAGCCTATTTAACGCATACTTAGACTAATCCAATGAAGAGGGATGTCAGAAACATTGTGTTCACTGGGTAAACACTAGCTGCGCAGGTCGGGAACGACATAGAAACGTCTGTAAAGTTATGATATCTACATGTGCATACTTTCAATGGCATTTCTGTGTATTGGTTTGTTACCAAGGTATTTACTGTGTCATGCACATACAAGTGCCCAGCCACATGGACGACAAAGACACTGAAAATACAGCTGCAGTGGTGAAACATTTGTCAGACAAGAACTATACACTCCCTCCGTTTAATATTACATCGCAAAACAAAGAACGTTGTCTCCTCTCTCGAGTTCTACAAATAAAATCTGCCACAAAAAAAACACAACTCAAGTCTTTTTACAATCATCCAACCTGAAGAACTGATCAGGAATAAAAGGACATTTTGCCTAAAGCCCTTAAACCACCACATGATGAGCAATAAAACGTGAGATGGATTTTGTCAGAAAGTGGTATATCCATCTTGTGAAATGTTTGCCCCAAGCAAAAGTACATTTAACCATGCAAAACATTAACTAAGCACTAATATGGAAGCAATAATAGCCATAATAATTTAAAATGACAGCTGAATTTATAGATTAAATATTTAACTTTTAATATCTACCAAGCCAACCAATTCAGTTGCAGCAACTAGATTCTTTGACTTTCTTGAATTTTTAGATCCAAAAATTTTTTATTTGAGCAACTTAAATATATATTTTTTTAACATTGGATTCTTGAATCTGAATCTGTAAAAAAAACAACTACTTAAAAACAAGTTTTTGAACTTGCAAAGGGGAACTGGATCAATATAAGTTCACATACATGGAAGTACCATTAAGTATTAAGTAGTGGTTACATTTTATTATTATGGTTATTATTTGCTTCCATAACTAACAATTCTTCTCATTCACAGTAAAAGTTAGAGGCAAATAAAATGATAAAAGCAACTTTAAGAGGAAGAGATCTTGAGTTGTGCTCACAAGAACAAAGAACACAGAAGCATATTCAGTACACTGAGATCAATATACAGATCACAGTCATGTTAATGATTATTATGACCATACTCAGCCCCAGATACAGGAGACTGAATAATTAATGTTGCTACCAGAGTATCTGTGAAGAGAGTGGACATCAAATGAGCAGAGTTATCAATCGTAGACTACTTTGATGCTCTCTGATGTTTTGTCTGACTTTAATGTTGCTCCATTAAAAACCTGCCTTAGATTCAACCCGCTGTCAAAATCAAACAGTGACTGTTTGTGTCATGAATCTTGTTGTTTAGTCTGGATGTTAGATGTGCTTCCTCTCAGCTGCGACTCCTCACATGAAGAACTACGTTACAGTGTCACTGCAACAACTTACAACTTCATTTTCTATAGCTCTAATTAAAATATGTCACGCAGAGCTGCAACAATTAGATTTTGATAATCGATTAATCGTTTAAGCATTTTTCAAGTAAAATCATTTGATGGTTCCAGCTTCTAAAATGGAAGAATTTGCTGCTTGCTTCCTTGTCTTGCATTATAATTAATTTAATATCTTTGGGTTTTGGACTGTTGGTCGGACAAAACAATAACTGTGACGGCATTTTTCACAGTTTTCTGGAGTGTTATAGACAAAACGATTAATTTTAAAAAAGCATGTTAGCATGCTGACGTTAGCATTTAGCTCAAAGCACCGCCGCGTTTACGTCATATTTATATATTTAAACCGTAATTATGAGCAGCCGAGTGCGAAAAAAACGTTCACGTCAGCCTCCGACTTGTAATTTCGAGTCGGCGATATCTGGAATTTCTGACACTGACGACATCTCCCACTTGGTGAAAAGAAATACAGACATGTCAACAAACTGCTGGCAAAAAGGCTGCAAATGCACCACCGCAGACAGCTACATCAAAATAAAATCCGATATTAACATTAATACAATCGATTCAGCTAATTTTATTATTATTTGTTTGTATCTGGTTTCACTTGGTAGCGAACTGCTACAAATATGGCAGAAAAGGTTCCAGTCGTAGTCATCTGGACACTGTTTTCAGAATCAAGACGTTTTGGCTCCCATCCGGAAGTCATTCTCAATATGAGGGACTACACTGTGCTACAAATATGTAACAACAAAAGCAGCAAATTTAGGCTATTGATCTGGTGTGACTACAAGGTTAGCACTAGGGCTAACCACCTTGGAATAATAGGTGAACACTCTGAAGTCGGAATAAGGGGCGTTTTGCACCATATTTCAACTTTTATTGTGTCTCGCCTCTCTCTGTGGCGTCTGGCTTTTCACCCAGTGTGGCCACTGAGAACAGCGATTCACACTTCTGCCTGCCGTCTGAACCAGTCCTTTTCTATCGCGACTCGACTCTTCGTCTTATTAAATCGACTACTTTGGAGGGTGTTGAACGCAGCTGTACCGTCCAGTCTGGTTTCCCAGCTGACTATCACCGGCAGTGCTCGCAGCAGTGAGGAGTAAACAGTAGCTGCAGTGCGGGCTGGCAGGCAGACGGCCCCCCATGGCTCTAATGCCAAGCTGTCACGCTGCATGGGTCGCAGCTTAACAGCACTGTCCTCTTTCACTGTCTTTAGCTGTAGTTTGTGTGAGAGAGAGAGAGAGAGAGAGAGAGAGAGAGAGAGAGAGAGAGAGACAGTTTGTTCGTAAAGAACAGATGACTGACTGAACGTTCTGGCCTCAGTCCAACAAACTGAATCTGCATGAAGGAGAAACAGCTGGTTTCAGGTTTCTGTCTGTCTCGCTCTCTTTTTTCTCTTTATCATTTCAAAGAAGGTGTTTTAGATAAGCAAAACAATATAATTATTTATAGTTTTATCAAGAAAAAAAAAACACTAAACATTTGCTGCCTCCAGCTTCTCCAGTGTGAGAATTTGCTGCGTTTCTCCGTTTTATATGATTTTAAATTGAACAAGTTTGGGTTTGGGATTGAAGGTCGGACAAAACACGCAATTTGAGTACGTCACCTTAGGCTCTGGAAACTTGGCTGTCAATATTTTCTGACATTTGCTAGCCCAAACGAATAATCAGTTAATCAGAAAAATAAATCGACTGATTAATCGAGAATTAAAATAATCATCTGTTGCAGCGCTGAATACATTTCGTCCAATATTTGCTTATTGCAGATATATCTGTATGGGTATATATATGTCAGCTGATAAATAAGAAGAAACTGCAGTACAGAATTACAGATATGTTTAAAGTAATTTAGAAACAATGTCTTCCAGACAGCACCTTCAGCACATAACTTGGTCACAATTCTTTAAAAAACAAATTTTATTGATCCTCATCAAAAATGTTTACTTACCATATGTGTTAATGTAAAGAAAATATCTGATATTGATAAATATATATTCAGCCTCAGAAATCCTACACGTTGAACATCCTTCATTGTTATAACACTCAAGCACTTTTTTCCTAAAATGTACTCAATGCAAAAGTCTCCCTCTCATCAAGTCGTTTTGTCTGTAATTCAGTCTTTAAAGTTTGATTTTCTTAAAACGTGAAAATAACCTGTTTCCAAAGCAATTCAACTTCGAGCATTTTCTAAAGTCGCCTTTTTCTTGATTCTAGTGCTTCCTTATTCTTTCTTGTTTCAAGATACAGACTCTCACTCATAGTAAATTATGGAAACAAGTTTATTTTTTTGTTTATTTATCAGTTTGAAATATTCTTACTGCGCTGGCAGATTCTGTAAGAAAATAAGGTTTTACAACTGACACGTAGACAGAAATTACTTGGGATTTTTCCATAAACACATGAATCAGCTGTAATCGTTCAGAGGTCATGAAGGTAAGACACAGGAAGAACTTCTTCCGAGAGCAATGATACGTTCTTTGTATGTGGCTTTATGATGACATAAATACTTCAGCTGGAACACACAGCTCTCCAGCATCACATTATTACGTTTTACAATCAAACTGAGTTTTTGGTCATTTCTCTGAACCCCCAAACAAGGGCACGCACAAATTGCTCTGTGCAAGTGTGTCTGTGTGTGTGTGTGTGTGTGTGTGTGTGTGTGAATAACTTGATTACAGAGCATTGTCCTCTGCATCCTGCTACTAATACCTTTATGTATGACAACAGGATTCACAACACAGACGAGGTGTTAGGCAACCATCCAACACCACAATACAGCGGCCCATTCTCTAGAATATGAGGAAAGTGTACTTTAAAGGCCAGTAAACAATGTAAACAATGAAACATTTTCATATACGGCAGCCTGAAAGGCAAGTTGCTGCTTAGCAATACAATTACTGCACAAATACTATTATTTTGTTTGTTTTCTGGAGTAAAGGCTGCCCTCCAGGCACTTTCCACATCCAAGCAAAGTAACTGAAAACTCTATTATCTGCAGACAAGCTGACATGTGAGTGTTTCATCTGCAGCAGAAAGGACCCAGGTGCAAAGGCAATGGACAAATACTGACTCTGCTGATAATACAGTGATTGCTCTCAACTGGAAGTGCTGGGAGTGCACAGATGTACAGCAGAGAGAAGGAAATTCACCCAGACTGAATTTCTAATAGGATGTTTTGAAGTTAAAAATAATGGGACACAAGTATAATTTCAAACAACGGTATTTCTTAAAGAAATTTTAGGCAAAAATTCCCTGTGCCAAGTTCTTGTTAACTCTTACAGAGGAGCAATAGAAAGCATCCTGACTGGAAACATCCCAAACTGGCACGGGATGTGCACGGCCCAGGACCGGAGGGCTCTGCAGCGGGCGATTAAAACCCTCAGATCATTGGTACCAACCGGAGCAGCTTCTTCCCTCAGGCTGCGAGACTCCTCAACTCCTCAGCACGCCACCATAAATAAATGACATGGAACTTTCTGTTATGCTGGTTTTGCACAATACCATACCACTACCTTTGTATAATTTTATATATCTATATATCTATATATATATATATATATATATATCTATATATATATCTATATATATATATCGATAGATAGATAGATAGATAGATATATATAGATATATATATATATATATATATATATATATATAGATCTCTATCTATATATATCTATCTATATATCTATCTATATATCTATATATATCTATATATATATCTATATATATCTATATCCTTGTGTATATATAAATAAATGTACCTTGAACCTTTTGCAAGTATAAAGAATTCAGGGAAATGTATTTAAGCTAGCCCAAAGTTTGCCTCTTATCTTCTGAGACACTGACAGTCTTGTGACAGGCTGTACAACAAGTATTAGGGTGGGGAGGGGGGCTTAACCTTGTTTTACTTTGTAGAAAAACAAGGCCCTCCCCAGGATTATTTGTTTTTTCTTTGAACCCTGCCCCGGACTAAACAAGACTAAATAAGAGTTCTACAGCCACGCTAGCAGCTCGGTGAGGCTAAAGGGGAACACCACCAGTTTAAAACATTACACAGTGTGTTTCCAGGTGCTGGGGAGTGCTACTGCATATGTGAAATATGTAGTAGTATAAAGCCTTTAGTGTCTCCAGAGGGAGCTGTGTGAAGTCTGATAAATGTCCCCAAGTGATGTCACTTGAGTCAGCGTCGGTTGGGGCTGAAGAATACAGGTTTGAAGATGTGGCGTTAGAAAGACGTGAGCTCACCAGACCTCTGCAGCCCGCTGCTCATCTCTGCTGCAGGCTCCAGGCTACATTAGCCGCTACTAGCATAACACACCAAACGGTCGTTTGAGTTGCATTGTGGGTAATGTAGGTGCCAGGTTTTGACAGGGAAGAAGAACACCAATCAGGATTTAGGAACATTTGAATTAGACTCTGATCAGTTGGTGGTTTGTTTGGTCACTGTCAATAAAACATGATCAAACCGCATCGACACAGTCCTGATGGAGCAGATTAGTCGAGTTTTTGAGCGTTAAACTCTTCATAAAAATGTTTTTTTAACTTTGATTTTTGCACATTTAGTCATGAATGTTAATGCTCTAGAGAAATACTTGAAGTTTTTAGGGGCTTTAACTTCACTGTCACAGAAGTTCTGCTTTCTGATATGATGCAGAATATAGTGACGGTGTCAGCCATTGTAGGCGCTCTTTGCTAAGCACAACGTTAAATCATTAATAAGATCCATGTACTGTGACTGTGATGAGGGAAATAAAGCTCTAATACAGGAGACAGGACTGTTGTCCTCTGCATAAAGGCAACCGCACCTTTATGACCCGTGGTGCACACAAAATCTATTTAATCTCTTTTTCATATAACAGATCTCACAAGGGATGGCTGAAATAAGATATAACTACGGGCCCCTAACTTTGCAATAGAAATGCAAAAACAAAACTTAGTCACATCGACCGAGAGAGAAAGAGATTTAAGCCCACCTGTAAACGTGTGGAGTGTTTAAAAAAACATTCTGACAGTCTGAGCTTCAAAAATTAGCTGCAGCAATCGTCACGTCACCTCGTGTGTTTCAGCAGATTCTCCCCCCACTGAGCAGATTCATCGTTACCACACTAAAACTGAAAGCACTGCAACATGTTTGCTTTTCCCTCCTCTATAAACGGAGCATGTGAAGCCATGACTGAGTCAGGGTGTCACGGGCAGCATGTGAGTAATGCCCAACGAGGCGCGACAGATTACCTGCGAGTAGATTTAACTGATATAATCCAGTTTGAATAAAAAAACTAAATGAACTGAATGCAAACAGGATCTGTGGGCCGCATGTGTGGCAAGTTCATTAAATAACCACTAGTCTACATTATGCCGTTTGCTGATGAAACCCATCTTCATACCCTGCAGCAGCAAAAACAGGAATATGGGTCATTTAAAATTAGCATTAGCTTTCACAGAACAAACATTTTCATAAAGGCTCATACTTGTTAACAAAACAGTAACCAGGCTCTTTATGTCTACCTCATTACACAGGGTTATTCTCTGAAAAGGATGTATTATTTTCCACACATTACAGAGTCTAGGGTGTTACAGCCATGTGAGAGAAGCGGCAGACGATGGTGATGTGTGCAGCAAATTTAATGTCTTCCACTGCAAAACACGGAAGTTACGTACATCAGAGGAGGAGACGTTTCTCTGGCAGTTTCAGAATCAGTCCCTTGCACGCGTTAGTAACGTCAGCTTCAGGCAGAGGCGTCGGCAAATCCTCCGAGGCGGAAACAACCAGTACGAGTTGCTGTTCAAAGCCTCTAAAAGTCGAACAAGTGGACCTTGAGCTTAGAGCTGCAAAGATTAGTCGATTAATCAATGGACAGAAAGTTAAACAGCAACTATTTTGATAATCTTTTAAGTCGTTTATAAGCAAAAATTGCAAATGTGCACTCGTTCCAGCTTCTCAAATGTGAATATTTTCTGATTTTCTTCCTCTTCCACGATAGTAAACTTAATATTTTGGGGGTTTTAATCTGCTGCTCTGGCAAAACAAGACATTTGGAGACGTCACCCCTGGGCTCCGATGGGCCCACTATTTTCACTATTTTCTGACATTTTATAGAGCAAATGATTAATCGACAATGAAAATATTCGTTAGTTGCAGTCCTACTTGAGTTGAGATTATTTTGTCACAAACACACACACACACACACACACACTCACTCCAAGGTTAAAAGCGCTCATTGGAGGTTGCGTGTTTAAGTGAATCTGTGTGTTGTCATTTCAACACAATATTTCAGTTTTTTGACATTTTCTGCAAGAGTGTGTTTTTATGAGCAAGCTTCTGAACAGGAAGTCTTCTCTGTCTAATGGTAAGTTTCACGTCAAGGCCAGACTCAAAGTACCGACAGTATGACGTCCAGTTAGTGATTACTGTACAGACAGTAACCACCGTGACAGAGAAGAATCAAATGTTTTAGCAGAGTACGTATATACTGTATATAATGCTGTGTAGGGCTGCAACTAGCGATTATTTTCATTATTGATTCATCTGTTAGTTGATTAATCATTTAGTCTATAAAATGTCAGAAAATACTGAACAATGTCCATCCCAGTTTTCCAGAACCCAAGGGGACGTCTTCAAATGTCTTGTTTTGTTCGACCAACAGTCCAAAACCCAAAGATATTAAGTTTCTAATGACATAAAACAGAGAAAAGCAGCAAATGCTCATATTTAAAGAAGCTGGAACCGGAGAGTATTTGGCAATTTTGCTTGAAAAACGATTGAAAAGATTAATCGATTATCAAAATAGTTGCTGGTTACTTTTCCTTCAGTCAACTAATCGATTAAACGACTTTTCATTTCAGAACCAAAGCAGCTGGTCTGGATTCCCTCTAATTATCTGTGAATACAATTCATTTCAACTTTATGTATATAGCCACTTCATAACAGAAGTTCTCATTGCACTTCTCATATAGAGCAGGTCTAGACTGAACACAGTACTAAACACTGAGCATGTTTTATTTATATATAATGTGCAGACAAGCTGAGAAAAGCAGCTGACAGTATCTCAGCTATGTCTGTAGACCACAAAAACGTTTTACTCATATAGTGATGTACGGTGGAGTAAATACTTTCAGTGAAAAGGTTTGGATATTATCACTTTACATGGAAACAGACTGTTTTATTGTTTCATTTCTTACATTTTGCTGCTGTATTCCTGTATATAAATAGTGAAACTATATTTTTTACAGCCTTGAACTGCTCTGTAATAATACTTTGAGTGATTACGACTAAAGATTTGTACATTTTACAGGCGCCTGTGTCATTTTTCTTGTATTTTGGGGTCCTGGCAGCTCTATACTTTGTTAAAATGACAAACTGAGACGCCAGACTTACAGCTGAGTTTGTGCTGAAAATAATGCCTTGCACGAGGAGTAAAGACTGTTTAAAAAGGTGGAACAAAGACAAAAGTGAATGCAAAAACAGCAGCCTCCATCCTTAAACTAACATGTGGATTAACTTATATGGTCTGACTGGGTCCTCCCTGCCTCTCCCAGTCCAGTGAAGTGGGACTCACCTGCGGTCTCTCCATGGGCTCCTTGCTGATTGCGGAGACCTTGGGCGCCGGTGCGCGCTCGCACGTGCATCCCTCCAGCAGGTATATGCCGGACGGCCTCGTGCTCTGGTCGTTCTCGAAGTAGAAGAGCACGTTCTGGTACAGGGCGAAGTACTTCTCGGTCCAGCGGCTGTTCTCCGTGGTCTTCTTGCTCAGGAAGCCGCGCTTGGTGCCCTCTTTACGCGCAACCACCGACAGATACAGAGCGTGGCCCTCATTGTACCGCACGCCCTTCTGCATTTTATGTTCACCCGGATTTTGTTTTTATTTTGGTGCCAACTTCAAACAGTGACCCGAGGCATCACATCACAGCACTGCCGGACTACCACTGCCGTTGTTTGAGCGGAAGGATACCAGAGAGAAAGCGGTTAATATCTCCGTTTGCAGGGAAAGGTAATCCAGGCTTACCATGGTATAAAAAGTTGGAGAGTCCGCGGCGCAGCGCACATCACCCTCACCAGCTCGCCGGAATTGGGGCTTTAATGTGGGCTCTCTTACCAAGCAGAGCCGCAGAAAAACAACAACACTTCACGACGTTTCCGTGCGCCAAACTTTGGCGAGGAGTTACCTGGCGCGCTCGAGCCGACGAGGGTAAAAAAATAAAAATGTATCAAAACGAGAAAGCTGATCGTACCTTCAGCGGCGCACAGCAAAAATAGATTCAGGGAACAGACGGTGAAAACAGAATCACGACGGAGATCAGCGGTAATCGGCTTTGACACCGACTTAAAGAGACAGGTCGCCGCAGCCCGCCGCGCGCTGCTGTCGGCCCGCTGCGCCTCGCCTCGCAGGAGCGCACGAGCCTGGACACGCCCTCAGTGTGCAGGTGCGCAGCGGCGCGTGAAGGGGCCACAAGTTTAACGGTCACGGCCGGACAGGTGTGATGTCGTCGGCTAACCTCCATTTCAGTTCGGCAGATTTAAAAGGACAGTTTGTTCAAGTCTGTAATAAAACTATTCTCACACACCCGCGTGTGTCTTTATTGTTTTAAGTTTGTCGCAGGCTAACCGTTCCTCCTTGACAAATCAAGCATCTTCAACCGTCTGGGTTGTGGTCTGGCCCTCCACCATGACCCAGCAAGCCAACGGTCTGCTGAAGCACAAACAGGCAGTTTGGTGAATAAATACACTTTCCAAAAATATATAATATCCTTTAATTCTGTTTACCTGCCGGGCTCTGATACTAACATATAAATATAGTTTTTCTAATTGATTTTAAGCAGAAGTTTCAGAATTGTTTTTGACTCACACACTCTCTCTCACACACACACACACACACACACACACACGCACACAAGATGGTCAAAAGCAGAAGTTTCTATTTTTGTAATTATGTGATATGCTTCAGAAGATGGGCGTTTGTTTTTCAAACTTTCATCCAGCCTGAAAGCACAAACAGATGTTGTAGTGCTTTAGTGTGTGTGTGTGTTTCATGTTCTTAGATCCCCGTGGGGACTTTAACCTGAATGCACACTATCCCATGGAGACTGCTTTTTGAGGGTTAAGACTTGGTTTTAGGGTCCAGGTTACAGTTAGGGTTGGGGGCTAGGGAAGGCATTATGTCCATGACTGTCCACCACGGGGATAGTGAAACAAACGTGTGTGTGTGTGTGTGTGTGTGTGTGTGTGTGTGTGTTTGAGCTAAGCTGCCTTTCACTTGTGTTCTCATACTGTACATGGTGTGGTGGTTGATTGGAGACAGTTGTGCAGGGCGGGGGGACGGAGGGATATTAAACCCTAAGAGACTTTGTGACCCCCCCTCCCTCCCCATACAGTCAGGGTCAGGTCAAGGTCTGGCTGTGATCAGGGTCTGCAACATGCAACACTTTAACAGCCTCTGGACGTCGAACAGATAACATGTATCACCCTCACACCATCAAATGACACAATGTAACACACAGACGAAGCCAGTCTAATCTGTTAGGCAGCTTAGTATCAGTTTACTGTGATGAAGTCTAACCGTACTCTACTCTGCTGTGACCTGCTGACAGCAGTGCAATGAAACTAAGTACATTTACTCAAGTACTGGACTTCAGTACTTGTACTTTACTTGAGTCTTTTCATGACACTTTCTACTTCCGCTCCATCTCAGAGGGAAATGTTGGACTTTTTACTTCACTACATTTATCTGAGAGCTTTAGTTACTTTACAGATTAAGATTTTTTTTTACACACAAAACACAAGAGTATATAAAATATGACGTTTTGTTATAAATTAAACTCAGTTTATACAAGTACAGCTGAAACGATTAGTCGATTGACAGAAAATTAATTGGCAACTATGTTGATGATCATATATTTTTCATGTAAAAACATTTCATGGTTCCAGCTTCACAAATGTGACGATTCGCTGTTTTTCCTTTAAATTATTTAAATTTATTGTTAAAAATGTTGAGGTTTGGACTGTCGGTCGGACACAACAACATGGTGAAGGCGTCACTTTACATTAATGCACGAGGAATAATAATCTGATGATAGAATATATAAACAGCACAGCAGCCACAGGGACGCTGCACTGCACCGAGTACTTTTACTTTGAATACTTTTTACTGATTATACTTACATACTTTTACTTTAGTAACATTTTCAGTGCAGCACTTTTACTTGTAACAGTATTTTTACAGTGTGGTATTAGTACTTTTACTTAAGTAAAAGGATCTGAATACTTCCTCCACCTCTGCCTGTGGAGGTTTTATTTGATAGAGTGATAATGTGACAAAGACACACTGTTTAAAAAACAAAAAAACAAACCCTTTCAGTTGAAGCCAGAGTGCATCTTTCCCAGTTCAACAGATTTGCTGCCACCCACATCAGCAGGGCTGACGGAGAATAATCAAACCCACGCTGGTGCAGACCGGTGCCCGCTGGGATGTTATAACAGGACTGCCTGGTAGGGGACCACACGCCAACTCCTAACCCACCTTGAACCTGAAACTATTCTGCACAAAACATGCTGAGAGGCAAATGAAGCAGGCGGAGGGAAAGAAATGGCACTACAGAACAGAACAGGTAGACCCAAGAGGAAGCTTAGGTCTGTTTAGATGTATGAAAAAGCTTCTTGCTGATTTCAATTTTTCAGTAACATTAAGATTTTTACTAACAGGGCTGCAGCTATCAATTATTTTCATTATGGATTAATCTGTATTACTTTTACAATTAACTGATTAATCGTTTAGTCTACAAAATGTCAGACAATAGGGAAAAATTCCCCATCACAATTTCTCATAGCCTAAGCTAACTTTGTCAAATAGCTTAATCAGTCCAAAACCCAAAAATATTCTATTTACAATTATAGAAAACAGAGAAAAGCAACTCTTCACGATTCAGAAGCTTAAACCTGAAGATATGAAGGTATTTTAGCTTGATAAATGACCCAACATGATTATGCAATTAAATGTTTTTGACAATTTTCTGGGGAGCTTCCAATTGACTGCCTGTGTTTTGAGCTAAATGCTAACATCTACATGCTAACATGCTCACAAAGACAATGCTATCGTGCTGATGTTTAGCAGCTAGAATATTCACAATGTTCCCCGTCTTAGTTTAGCGTGTTAGCATGCTAACATTTGCTAATTAGCACTAAACACAAAGTCCAGCTGAGGCTGATGTGAAAGTCATTCATTTGGCAGGTTTTTGGTCATGAACCAAGCTATCGGGCAAACTGAAACTTTGACCCGATGGTTCAGCTAGATGAAAAGTTAAAAGGATCACCAAAGTGACTAGAATTCATCCTGAGTGTCTGCACCACATTTCATGGCAATTGATTAAATAGTTGTGGAGATATTTCAGCCTAGACTGAAGTGGTGGACCAACTGGCCAACAGAAAGGCCGCTAGGTTTAGGGCCATGCTAGCATGCGCTAACCAGCCATATCATTTAAGTTAGGGGACAAAGGACAAACAGTTTTCATAGACAGTATGTATCTGCTCCTAAACAGCTGAAACGACACTGCAAATCATTAAAGTAACAAGGAAAGGATCACCAAAGTCAGTTGAATTAATTGTCTGGGCACCATGACTGTCTGTACAAAATGTAATGGCAATCCAATCAATAATCCAATATTTCAGTCTGGACCAAAGTGGTGGAAGGACCAACACTAACTAAACTTTCAAACACTGGTCTGTATCAAAACTGCTGTACAAAGTATGTGTGCTTCAAAACAGGGAGAAAGGGAATGACTTCTGTATTGGCCGATTCTGCGCCTCACAATTTACGTCCAATGGCAATGCAGGAAGTAGTGAGCCTTATATGTAGCAAGGTGAGAAGTAAAGGTGTGAAGGTCGGGTTTGTGAATGGGCATTTAGCCTGCTTTTATTAACCGGAACCATGATCTTTCCCCGAAATTAACCGTATTGCATTTGCCATGCCCAAATATTGTAGAAAGCCAGAATTTTAACAATGTTTGCATTGGACAAATGTAATCCAGGGTTTTCCAGGTAAACAGGCTTCTGTAAAGTCTTGGTGAGCCAACGCTTTAACTACTGAGGTAGATTAACCTCATCCTGTCGCGTCTTATCAGTTCTAAAGCTTTAAAAGGCCATATCTGATGTCCACAGGCAAACAGTGGAAATGCTGACAAATGAAGTCTCATTGCAGCTTAATATCATCATTGGAGCTGCATGGGGAGGAGCGCCGAGAGAAACAATCCCTCCGAGGTTAAAGGAGAGGGCAAGGACACGTTGCATCACAGCCAGACTCACACTGCTCAGTTGCAACTGTTTTTCAGCCTGAAGGGGGAAAACGGCCGTTTGAGAATCTGTACGCTTACAAAGCAGCGCAATCGTTCCACCAACTGTCAAACATACACCAGCCTACATGTACTGTACAAGAGCTGCACATTCTCAGAGCTGTACATTTTAATTGAGTGGTACATTACTTCAGCATTTTGACTTTATGCTACTTTTATGCAACTAAAAAGGGAATTTTGAAGATTTGTATTCTAAAACACAGGATAAGCTCATGATGCATTATAATATAAACTACAGTAGTTATGTGGACTACTTAAACCTTTAGCACCACCTGGATCACCTGAAACAATACTTGATAGACAAAGATTCAGAATGGGTTTAACACCATTAATACATTACTACTTTGGTACCACTTTCTAATAAATCAGATTATAAAGTCTTTATAAATTGTAAGTAATGGCTTTATAAATTGTTAATCATGTATTAATTGTGTATAGATTAGTTCTAAGTCTTCAGTAAGGAAACCTTCCTGGCTGCCAGGTTGTATGTTGTGCTTGACCAGACAAAGTGCCTTCTCACAATCTGGCAACCCAAAAGTTGTTCTTATTAAGGGCTTATAACTGATCTATAAACATGAATGAGTTATTAACCATAATAGAGTAATAAGTTACAACCTATAAACCCTTTATGTAAAAACAATGAGCTGAAAGACAATAAAAAGCTCAGTGGGGCTGAGGGGAACTGCAGTGATAATTCTCTGTATTTGTCACTACAAGCGACACTTTACACATTCGATTCATTGTTAATATGAAAAAAACATTAGTGCAGCTTTAAAAGTAAAATAGCAAAGTGTTCAAGTTAAACTTCAACTGAAGTAACAAAGTGGTGAGTGCGGAAAATGTTAACTTAGTAAATTTGCACATCAAGTCCTCCTTTTCAGTATTTCTCCAGAGTTCAGTATGATGAACTAAACCTGTCACTATGTTTAAACTGTTTGATTTTTCCCTTTGCCAAAACTTTGTGCAAATGTGAACAACATTAAGTTGTATTTTTGTTTTTTTTAAACTGTTACCAGATAAATCTGTCAGTAACAATATTTACAGTTTGATTATGATTAAGAGTGAGTGACCTGGCACTGTGGGTGGTCTTGGGTGGGCTTTAATAACAGCACTCATCTGTAGATATAGCCAACAACGGATTATGGAGGATTACTATTACTGTGTGTCCGCTGCACATAGATCAGCAAACATTACCAAACATGATCTGCATTGTTTAACTAGCGTTCTCTGCTATAGTGCAGACTGTAGATCGTAATATTTTACTTTCCTGAAATACTACTACACTACTGCTGATCTCTTGCAGCATTTCTTGTGGTTATTTCTTTTAACACTTTGTATTCATAGCTGCTTCTGCTGTTGCAGTTTGTCAAGCAGGTAGCAGGAGAAACACAAGGTTTTGGAGGCAGAGCAGGTACAGTTCAATGATTTAATAGAACAAAAGGCTTACATGGACGTCTGGCAGGCAGAGAGCAAAACAAGGGAATAACAGTCCATAAGCACAGGCAGCAAATCCACGAGGAGCAGGCCAACAATCCCAAGTCCAAAAAACACATAGAAATCCAAAAACCAGAAGATCCAGGTGAGATCCAGGTGAGATCCAGGTGAGATCCAGGTGAGATCCAGGTGAGATCCAGGTGAGATCCAGGTGAGATCCAGGTGAACAAACACAGTACAATGCTGCACAGGAAACACCAGCCAGGACACTCAACACAAGGTGGGATCTGACACGAAACACACACCGACACAGACTTAAATACACACAGCTAGGGGAGACAACGAGACACAGGTGAAACTGATCAACACACAGGTGAAACTGATCAACACACAGGTGAAACTGATCAAGACACAGGTGAAAACAATCAAAGCAATCAAAGACAGGAAGCAAAACTAAAAGACACATGTGGGAAGGAGACTATTTCAAAATAAAACAGGAAATGACTGAACACAAACCCAAAACCATGACATCTGCAACTGTTACATGTGATGTGACCTGATGCTGTGTTATTCTTATGTCGTGTTATTTTGGGAGAGCACCTATGTGGAACCGAGCGAATGCCAGAGGAGACCGACAACTCCTCCACAACACTGCAGTCCTTTAGTGGTCTGCAAATATATATATATAATATAGTTTGGTGCTTTATTTGGGCCATTCTTGTACCGCATAACAGAAATACATCTGAGCAATGTTCACTTTGTCTGCATGCGTTTAGCTTTTTATTCAAAAATAGAACTTCAGTTCAAAACAGCAGAAGCTTCACGAATTCACTGATAAGTGGAGAAATACAGTTTTCCTAATACCACCCACCTCGGGACCTTTTCTGGTGAGTGCTGACATTACAGGTGACGTCCTGTCCAGGGAGGTCTCATGTTGGTGCCAAGAAGGCTGCAGGCTGAGGCTAATCTACACATCAGCAATTAAGGAAAATCCCTCAACACAAGAGGACACAACAACACTTCAGATTGCATAGTCAATCGGATGACTACTTGTATTTGAAAGGAGTCGCTCATAGTGACAAACCCACAGAGAATTATCACCGACTCTGCAGCTCCTCTCGGCTCTACGGCGTCTCGGCGTCTTTCAGCTCATTGTTTTGGTTTTCCCGCCCGCAATTCTACTGTTTTGGTTCACTCGCACGGCAGGCGGGCAGCGTGTTTCTTGTCTATTCCGAAATCTTGTTTTTTGTGGCTGACCAGGGGTATGTGGTCAGGAAGAGCAGTAAGTTTTTCACTTATTGCTCACACTGGCAGGGGGGGGTGGCAGCAGAGTGGGTATGTGGTGTCCATTCCTGTCTGATAACATTTTTATGGACTGGTAGCCAACACTGCATGAACCGGTGCCAGTTCATAGCCCGCTCGCTGCGAATCACATCGGACGTCAAATCCACACACAATTTACACATAAGCACAAAACAATACCGCACGAACGAAACACCTGCACATGTCCAGATCAAGCATGTCATGAGCATATTATTGACAAAACAGACAAAATATACATTTAAAACCAATTTCAGGCTGCTAACTGCAGCAAATACGTTAAATAATAACTAATTGTTACGATAACAGAGACCAAATCTTTGGGCAGTAAAAACAGAAAACAATATTATCAGTGTACAATTTAATTTCATGCACTATGTTCCTGATTATTATTTCTGCATGAAGCCAAATAGTCTTGGCCAGTGTTTCTAATGGCAATGTAAATCTTAGCAGGCTAAGTGGCCGGTCAGAGGCCTCTCACTGTGTAGTCCGACCTTCACCCTCACTGTAATGCTACGAATCAGCAAAACTGTCATTAGTTTACATGAAAATGTCATTTTAAATTCACCGTGTGTTTGCATGAATATTTTAATAAATAAACAAATGACAGTGCTCGAGGGTTTAATGCCGAGGTGTGTTCATATGTGAGAAGACACTTCAGGCTTCATATCCTGTTATGGGAAAACTCTTTACCGTCCAAAGCAGAATGTCAGTTCTAGACCTGCAATTTGGTGCACTGCATGGTAGTTATCTAAAAAAAATATCCAAATACAAAACTCAGAAGTGTGTTCTTTCCCTAAGAGGGCAATCAAGCAGGTGCCTGGTTAGTCATGATGGCTAAACATACAGTCCCGTGGGTGTCTCCTGTTTCCAGCTGAGAGTACTTGTTCACAGTGGTGATTTCCATCAGAACAGGGCAGAGAAAGTGCAGGTAATGGCTGCTTGTTTTGCTTCTGTACATCACATTCAGGACTCAGACATTGTATTAGCGTTGAACTGGGCAGCAGTTCTGTGCTTTTTATACCACAGAGGGATCGGCTCCTGAAAAAAAGACCTAATATACATATTATTAACTGCATTTGCTTATTCGACAGTGTTACAAAGCTTATCGGCTTCTTCCAAGAAGCCTTGAATATGAAACAAAGTAAAAACAGAAACCATCATAAGAGAATGTGATGCAGACTTTCAACCAGGCTTAACCTTAAGTAAAAGTAACAATACATTAATGTAAAAATACTCCATTACAAGTAAAAGTCCTGCATTCAAAATCCTACTTAAGTAAAAGTACAGAAGTATTATCATCAAAATGTACTTAGAGTATCAGCAGTAAAAGTACTGGTTCTCCTGTGACTGATATCTGATTCTGTCTGACATTATTAGATTGTTAGCTAGTTTTAACTACTTTATATACAGTTAGCTAGTTTTAACTACTTAATATTCTGTTAGCTAGTTTTAACTGCTTTATATACAGTTAGCTAGTTTTAACTGCTTTATATACAGTTAGCTAGTTTTAACTACTTTATATACAGTTAGCTAGTTTTAACTACTTAATATACAGTTAGCTAGTTTTAACTACTTAATATTCTGTTAGCTAGTTTTAACTGCTTTATATAGTTAGCTAGTTTTAACTGCTTTATATACAGTTAGCTAGTTTTAACTACTTTATATACAGTTAGCTAGTTTTAACTACTTTATATACAGTTAGCTAGTTTTGACTACTTTATATTTCGTTTCAAATTGTCATCAAAAATGATTATTTTCCAGCACTTTATGGTGAATATCAATATGTTCATATGTACTGCTACTACTGCTATCTTAAGTCAAGAACATGAAAAGTGAATACTACAGTAGGAAAACAAATGCTTTTAAATGGTATTCAAAATATTTTATGTTGTATATGCACAGATAGCTCGTCCAAACCAATACACTCAATTAGTGTACGGTTACATTACAGACTACCATGACTACCATGTGATCAAGAAGCCAACCATCAATAGTTATGAATATTGCAAATCAATGTGCACCTAAGTACTTAACATTTAACAACAGACATAGATTAACGATCTAAATACAGCCAAAGGGAGAAACAACATGAAAAGCCAAAGACAAGGGAGCATCGAAGTCCCTGGTGTCCACCTTTGAAACCCCTTTAATGGTCACCTTTTTTTCCGTCACTGACATACACAAATAAAAAACCTTGTAACAGAAGAACTGCAAGGCCAAAATGCTTGAATAAGGACTCATTTGAAAGACGGTGCTCAAACTTGAAGTAAAAATTTAAAAAATAAAAATAAATGGTGTTCTCGTTTTTTAATAACATTAACGAGGCCATGCTCAATATCACAACTATGAAATCACCACACACCTTTTACATCATGTCAACTACATCTGTAAAATGTTAGACCTGTGGGCCAAACTTATGGGAGCTTGTGAGTTTTTAGTTTGTGGTGTCACTGGCGTCCCCAAACCTTATACAGTCTATGGTCAAAATGGACAAATGTGATTGTATGTTTACGGGCGTCACGTAGCTTAAATATATCCCAGGGTTTAGTATAAATACTTCTTCTAGCCAACTTTTGGTGGCGAGAAATTTGAACATAGGGGAAAAGTTAAATTACTCCCATAGCTACTGGGACACACACACACACACACACACACACACACACACACACTTTACTTCACTTCCTGCTGTCGCCCCCTGGTGACAGGCGCATGGTTTCTAATCTTAACAGTAAATGACACAATAGGCAGGGTGTGTAAAACTAAATGAAAACAGGGCTGCCACTAACGTTTTGATTCACCTAGTGATTTTATTGATCAGTTAATTGTTTGGTCTATAAAATGTCAGCAAATTGCAAAAATACCCATGACAAGTTCCCAGAGCCCATGGTGAGAAACATTGTTTTGTCCTACCAACAGAGTATATTCATATTAATTACAAATATATTCAATTAGCTATCATAGAAGAGTAAGAAAACCAGAAAAACCACAAATGCTTCAAGACATGTCTTAAAAGTATTAGGGCATGTCTCAGACAGCAGTATAAACCTCCGGAATATTTTGTTGACCAAGGTATTCAGTAAAAGCTCAAATGTAATTAAGTGTCTTATTCTAGGGTTCGTGACAGAGATACAACAACGATCTCACAACTGAGCAAAGGAAGGACACAGACTTAAATACACTTAGGTTAGGGAGACCACGAGACACAGGTGAAAACTATCAAAGCAATAAAAGACAGGAAGCAAAACTAAATGACACATGAGGGAAGGAGACTATTTCAAAATAAAACAGGAAATTACTGAACACAAACCCCAAAACCATGGCAGTACGGCTCAGGAGTCCGCTTACCAGACCTCATCATCAATGTGTTTCAGCAGCACCTGGAAATCAGAGATGTGGCAACGATGACTCTCAATGGTGCCAAGGACAAAAGGAGACAGATGGAGCCACTGCACTGCCTGTCAGCACCCTCCACCCCAAGCTAATATATTCTCAAAAAAGAGACATTCTGCTGCTCCCCTTCATCATGCATCTGCATTTGATGCAGGAGATCTGATGCTAGTGATCGAGTTAAATTGATCGCGCTGCTTTCTTGTGTTCAGACTGAAGTTGCGTGCGTGTTACTCCTTAATGAGTCTTGTTTCTGTGACGTGTGGTCTTCTGGTTCGAATTTAACATTTGTCTGACAAAAGGCCCTCAAAGATGAATCATGCAGCACCAGGTTTGTCCAAATTCAACTGCTGTGCACCAGTGATATAACAATTATGTTGTCATGGACTGCCATAATCTTGACTATTGACAATTTAAACCAGACAGCACTTTGTATTATTGCTGCATTAATACTTATGCTCACAGGTTGTAGAACATAACTCGAATAATAACTAAACCTCTTCAAAATGATATCACAGTGTCAGAGTTTCCCTCTGATTTTCAACTCTAGATCCAGTTGTTCTGTCTTGTTGCCACTATGGTGGTACACATTTCACAAAAACACTTACGTGGGAGAGATTCAAACGGTAATTTTTAAGCAGTTTGATTAACAAAAGTGATGCAGCATGTCACAAAATCTCATAAAGCCTCCTGTTGCGAGACAGTTGTGAATGTGTATAAACATCTAAAATGCTTTTCAGTAATCTGACAAAATTATTAAAATGGCCCGTTATAATTTCCCAGATCCCAAAATGACATCTTCAAAGTGCTTGTTTTATCTGACAAACCCAAAAGATATAAAATGTTTAATGATAAAACCAACAACAAGTAGGAAATCCTCACATTTCCAAGATTAATAGCACCTTTGCTGAAGGTTTTTCAAATGGTCTTTAAGATAAAAAAACGATTGCACTGTACTCCAGCTCATTAAAATGTATTTAAAAGCTGTTTCTAAGAAAATGTGCAGCCAGAGTGCAATGTAGTCATTTCTGTCCATCTAGTAAATGTTTAATTCGAGCCACTGTTTCGGATTCTTCTAGAAATCAAGATCATGAATGGTTTGGATTCTGAGCATTATCATTTCTGTGTTTTGTTACTATATAAATAGCCAGTAGTGTCTTAGTTTCATATAATATGAAGCCATTTAGCTCATTTTCACCAAGGACACGAACTCTCAGCTGAACTAGAATTTGATCTGATCCCATTGACTGAAATGTTTTTATGGCACTATCACTCTTAAAGAATTTTTAAGGGAGTCACTGAGTTGCAAAGGCAAAATAGGAGGATCTTAGTATGTAAGGCCTATTATAACCGTCATGCAGGGAGGATTTTATGTAGGACTGTTCTATCAGACTGCATTAATTCCAACTAGGTGTATCTAATAAACTGTCAACTGAGTGTAAGTTCATTACATACCTTCCAAAAGTTCATTACAAAAACATTACGTATGATGGGAAAATATTGTCAGATGCTGACATCTTGTGGTGGTTTTATGAACTGCCCTGTGAAGTCAGTGTTTCTATGGCTACAGAAAAGTGATGGAAAACCTGTATCATGGTCTGGACAATTAACGGCTGGGCAGAGGATACAAAGAAATATGTTATTTTATGCAGCAAAGCTTTCTGTACATCACAATGTACAGTTTTGCATTTACTCCTGCAGTTTAATAAGAACTCTTTAAAAATCATCTTTCATGTTCAGTACATTCACATGCTTGCTATGTTTAGTAAATGTAACCAGTGTTCCTCTTTCCTCTCTTCTTATTCTTTCTTTCGTGTTTGTATTTTACGTTTTAATATGTTAAGTTACATTTACAATCAATCAATCAATCAATCAAAGAATCATTCTCACAGTCTCCTAATTTTTGCATGCAAAGTACATGCACAGGATCTTATTCACACGCAGGTGCACACACACTCCCACACAGACACAAAGAACAGTTCCTCTAGCACAATTACAACATGTGCCGTCATTCGGCCTCCTTGATGGTTGTCATGGAGATGTCATTGATAAGGTGGACAAAATAATTTTCCTTTCTGCACGTAACTAAAGAAAGTCGTGTGAGGCAGTTTTCACAATTAACAGTCCTTTGCTGAATCAGACGTCCTTTAATGAAAAGACAAATCAGACACGCTGTGGCGCTGGGTTGCTATAGTGCTTCACCTTGCGCGTTCATCTCTGTCAACCTTTCCTGTTCTCCCTCTCTGTAACTCTCCAGAGCTGCTGCTGCTGCTGCTGCTGCTGCTGCTGCGGTGATGGATTAACCGTTTCTTAGACCTGCCTGACGACAAGCTTGTATCACTCTCTCTCATCACATACTTTGTTAGAGGAGCAAACACAGTCTGAAAACCCTTCACTGCTGCCTCCTCTGACTTACTGCCACACACACACATACATCAGCTCAGCACTGCCTGGTCACAGAGGACGTCAGCCGCAGCTCTGCAACAGGGGAGTAAATGACTGCAAGAGAGGACTAATCCTGACTGAAGGTTGGTAAGTAGTACAGACACACAGCAGGACATTTATTATCAACAATCCTTCAACTTAATTTTTTCTTCTTGTGACGTCTTGGCAGAATCTGATTGATAACTCAGAAGGAAATTGAATATGTGGATGTTAAGCTTTGTGGTGGCTGAAGAAATGATATTTAATGTTGCGTGATGCTGTATTTAATCATTTCTGACTAATGTTTTGTCTCTTCGAGAGTGTGTTACACCGCTCTGACATGTGCACCGTGAACACACACTGGCAATGAGCATATGTGCACGCACACACACACACACACATACAAACACACACACAGGTTTTTAATGTTAGTGGGCTCTTACAGAGGATGAGTGTTGAGCTGAGCCTGTTCAGGTGAAGTGGAGTTTTCTATCCTCAATCTGTAAAATTGTTAGCAGTCTGCAGGCAGGGTGGAAACAAAGCACTGCAATATAGGCTACTGTACAATACAAGCATTTAGTGTATGTACAGTGCAGTTTGTAAGTATTAAGACATTGGGTTTGAAGGGAAACCAAGGAGTGAGTACAGGATGAGGATAAAGTGCAGACTTTCAGCGTCAATTTGAGGCTGTGTGTGTTCAAATGAACAGTGTAGGAAATGTAGCCCTTTTTATTCATATAGTACCCTGATTTTAGGGCCTTTAATGCTCAAATATTTCTCAGAGTTGTGTGTTTTGTGTCACTGTTTCTTCATTCACAAAAGACCTGTAAAAGAAAAGGTGTCTGTTGTTGTTTCTCAACATGACGACCAAAGAAATGTTGATACCAGTGAAGCTAAAACAATAGTGGAAAGTAAGCACATACTTAAGTACAATTCTGAGGTACTTTTATTCCTTTCCTTTA
Source organism: Siniperca chuatsi (assembly GCF_020085105.1). Lineage (NCBI taxonomy): Eukaryota > Metazoa > Chordata > Actinopteri > Centrarchiformes > Sinipercidae > Siniperca > Siniperca chuatsi. The sequence goes on from NC_058059.1 coordinate 3,210,679, forward strand.
CTCTATTTTATGCTACCTTCTGCTAGTCCACAACATTTAAGAGGGAAATATTGTACTTTTTACTGCACTTTTATGTGACAGCTTTATTTACTTTGCAGATTAAGATTTTAAAACCTACATGAGTGTATAAAATACGATGCATTGTAAATCAAACCACCTCTAGCCTATAATCAGCTCCACCTCAACCAACTACAACATTAAAATGCTGTATGTTAATGCATCAGTAATGATTATTCAATACTATAATAATTAACAACATATCTCTGACAGAGGCCTGGTATTTTTTTACTCCAAGTGAGCTGAGCCGATATTAAAAGGTGGAGTTAAAACACTGCAGACTACTGATTGCTCAGACAGAATCATCACTAGAATTGACACTTGTGCGACACGGGACATCCTGCACAAACCCGCCATTTTTAAATAACCAAGTTACTGCATTTAGGGGGAACTATGTGCAGTGGAAAACAAAATTGAGAAAAGTACCTGGTACCAAAAGCGAGTCGATCCGAGCTGTACCATGCAGTGGAAATGATTCTTTAGGCACAGCGGTACTTTGAGCTAAATGCTAACGTCAGCATGCTAACATGCTCACAATGACCATACTAACACCCTGATGTTTAGCGGGTATAATGTTTACCATGTTCACGTCATTATAGTTTTGCAGGTATTTGGTCATAAACAAAAGTATTGGACAAATTAAACATGTTACCTTATGATGCCACTTTATGGAAAGTTGGGGATCACCAAACTTAATACAATTCATCCTAAGGGGAACATGAATGTGTGAACCAAATTTCATGGCAATCCGTCCAACAGTCAAGATATTTCACTCAAAACCATAAATGCCAACCTCATGGTGGCGCTAAAGGAAAAGTCAGAGGATCACCAAAGTCATTGTTGAGTCAGATTCATCCTCTGGGAACCATGAATCTCTGCACCAAGTTTTGTGCCAATCCACCCAGTAAATGTTGACTGGATAAGTGAAAACTTTGACCATCAAGACAACAATACTCAAGCATAACATCAGAGAGTTTACAAAGATACAACCAGCTGGTAACAACAAGAAACCTGTAGAAGTGTTTTAATGACTCAATGATTGACCTGTGCATCAGTGATGGAAAGATGAAAGTGCCGACCAAAAAAAGGAACAGCATGATTGAATGCATACCACCTCCACCTCATCTGTCAAACATGATGCAGGTGGTGTTTTGTCTTGGACGAGTGTGGCTGCCAGTGGAAAGAGCTCGGCTGTGCTCAGTGATGATGTCACCGTTGACGGCAGCAGCAGGATGAAGCAGAAGAAGACAGAAAAAATTGTCGTCGGCTTATCACCATGCCTGTGCATCTAAACTGGATACAATCAAGAAGTGAAGAAGGCCGCATACAAATATGGCAGAACAAGATACCAAGGCTCTACTGATGTCTGTGGGCCATGCACTTAAGCCAGTTATTGACTGGAAAGTATTTTCAACCAAATATTAAAGTCTTCTCTGGCTCTGGAGGAGATTTGTCAAGTCTGAGAAAAATAACCCTGATGATGTCATAGTGATGTCATCAGGGTTATCTCGGCTTGGGCTTGGAGAATTCAAATTATCAACAGAAACCCTTGTTCAAACTGTGGCCGTAGAACTTGAAAGACATGGGCGTTTACCAGGCAGGGAGGATCTAATAAAAGATACTATTGAGTTGCATTATGGGAAAGGTAGTATCCAGTGCTTTTGGAGTTTGTCCCATACAGGGGACTAAAACTGTACACTGAACACTGTACACCGTGACATCACTGTTGGGTGTGGCTACAGGTGCAACAGAACCACACCCATTAGTGATGCTGGGTGTGGTCAGAGGTAAAACAGGCTTGAAACTTTCAACCAGAGAGAGCAGTGAAACACTACTTTTCAACTTAGTGTTAAGTGACTCTGTAAATTCCTACACGGCTCATCTAATGTGGATGCAAACACCATCAATTATAACTGAAAATCTGCACTTTAAAGGATCAGTCTGGTGTTAATCTATATTTTCAAATTTGTGAGATTTAACCAAAACCAACAATGTGTTAGGTTGTTTTTTCAATACTTTCTGAATTCCTGTCTGTGCCTCTCAGCCTCAAGCCCACTGGTGCCTACTGAGGACGTAAGTCTTTGAAAATGGGTCACAAATATATAGTTTCATTTTTTTAAAAAGGTTCAGTAATTTCCTGAAACAGCTGCCCACTGTAGTTTTTAACAAACGTTACTCAAACAGGAGGAAATAGTGCATTTGTTGGGGACTATTTTCAGCAGCAGATTAATCCACAAATAAACTACAGTGTGTATGTTCCTGGTAATGAAGGAACATGTCACCCAGTGCAACACCAGTGGTTCACTGATGTGTTTTTAATAGTTTTTGAACAACAATGGAGCTTTATTTCACAGAGGAAGAAGATATATCAGGCTCTGATATACAGATAATTCTAGTTAGTAGGATCAATTAATTTTGGTTTTGATCTTTTTATTGGTTTTACAGACAAAAAGAAAATATAGAATATTACCAGACTTATCCTTTAAAATCATTGTTTCCCCTTTAAATCAAATGTGCTGAAGTACAGGTTGCTGGTTAAAAACATAAAGCAGTGTATTGATTTATTACTATGTGGAATCATAGCATTGCTAATAGCAACACACACTATAAATACATGCTGAGTGATGTAGGGCACTGATCATCATGTGATTTCAGTTAGGTTGCAGAATGAGGGTCACGTATGTACATAAACATATAGACATACAGTATATGATGCATTTAAACATGTATAGTCAAACATACAGACAGGTTTTAATGACTGTGTTGTACGGTTTATCTGGTCTATTTGTCTAATGTTTGAGACTTGAATTGAGACAATTCTAACTCTTTTTTTATCATACTTCATTCATTGTCATTACAGCTCCATTATGGTTGGTACAGTAGACAAATATTGGCCCCACACAATAACACACCCAGCAACTGTTGTTACTTTGCATACCGTTACAACATACAAAATAATTTAGTTTCTTTATAGATGTAAATCCTTGCCGTGTTTCAGTTTCATGGTCTGTGACTCGGGATACGGGAAAATGTTATGTTACTGTCTAAGACATTGGTAACTGCCACCTTATCTGGTCTAATAGAGAGAAGCAAGGACAAACCGTACAAAGGCTGATAGAAAGTGGCTGCCTCTGCTGGTGCTGCGGAGGACGAGTGCATGAAAAGGAACTGTTGAATGGATCATATATGCAAGCAAAAAAAAAAACAAGAACTTTATGTTCTGCTCTTTAAAACCCAAAACTACTTGTTTCACATACAAGTAGATTTATTGGTAAAGAAAATGGTTTATATAGCATAACATGATTTAACATGACAGAAGCTTTGCATTAAAAAGACTGGGAAAGAAGATAAGGCATAAGTGTAAGACAGAGTTGATAAAGTGCAGAAGTTCATGTATAGCATACAGTAGATGTGGTGCGTGTGTGTGGTTTAAGAGAAGAGATGGGCATTTTGTGTGTGTTTGTGTGTGTGGGCATATGTGTGTATGAGGCAGATGTAGATTTCCTTTTAAGGAAAAAAGCATGTATGTCCAAACAGTAAATATACACTTACTGTATAGTAAATAAAAAAAGGAAAGAAAGCTTTGGTTGCACTCAGTCCCTTAGGAGGAGGCCAACCAGAGGTCTTAACATTTATCCATACTCACGATGAAATGTACCAAACGTTGGGTGAACATTCCTCTGGAAGCCCAGTACTAACGTTAAATGGTGTTTTGTTCATTAGGCCACGTATTGAGACCAGGCTGTGCTGTTTATCTGGTTCCACAAATAGCCACCATTTAGCAACCCTTCTGGTATCAACTTTTCCACACTTGAATCACGTCCCTTGACCTGTCATACACACACACAAAGAAATGGTTTCAATATGAAGCTGAGTGTGAGTAAGAGTGTAAGAGTGCAGGCAAGTCCACAGGGTCATCAGGTGGGCGGCCTCTCAATGACTGGTGTTTCCTTTAGTTGGGCACACGACACTGAGAAGGCTCAACAATGCTAACATCAGTCTGCTACTTGCATGCAAAGCACCCTTTCCAACAAATGAAAACAGAAACAGAAACATAGCCGTCATCACCAAGCACGTGCTAGCCAGTGACCAGGCTTTACATGGCCATGAGAATGTCAAAAACATGGCTTTGGTATAGCAAACTAACTAATGTAGACAAGCTAGCCAGCCAGGCTAAGCTAGCCCTGCTAAGCTAACTAACATGCTAAGCTTACTATGGCACCAAACAAGCATCCTCAGCTGCCTCGTCCTAGCAAGCAACAAAGCATACACTTAGGTCTCTAACATGCTTGTTCCTCGGAGGTTCACAGCTCAGTTTATTATTATTTGATCTGTCCTGATTTGAACAAAGATGAGAGAAAACAACTGGAATAAAATTATGAATGATAAAAAAACAAATATAAGGGGGAATAGCTGTTGTGTAATGTGTTTGACCTGAGAATGCATGTGTGCCTGTTTCAGAAATTTCATAACTTTTGAATCAAAAGTTGATTTGGGGCTTGTCTATGAAAAAGGTTTATGTTCAACTGGTCTACTTCTGCATAATTCTCTAAAAGTGTTTGTTATTTTCAACAGAAACCTGTTATTACATCTACAAACTACATCTCCAAAACCACCAGCTGAGACCAAGAGGGATGGAGGGAGAAGGCTGTAATCCTGGGGTAGCTATGGATTCAGGTAACCCCTTGCTAAGAGCAGTCTTCCTCCGTCGCCTGCGACTTACACGGCTGCTCCTGGAGGGAGGTGCTTACATTAACGAGAGCGACAGCCACGGCCAGACACCCCTGATGGTGGCCTGCAGGACCCAGCATATTGACGCCCAGAGCGCCAGCCGGGTCAAGCTGGTCCAGTTTCTTCTAGAGAAAGAAGCGGACCCCAACATCCAGGACAAGGAAGGTCGCTCTGCGCTGATGCACGCCTGCCAGGAACAGGCTGGCCCTGAGGTGGTGTCTCTGCTCCTGGCCAGTGGAGCCGATATTAGCCTGGAGGATCAGTCAGGGACATCAGCGTTGGTTTACGCAGTCATGGCTGGAGACTGGAAGGTTCTGAAGCTGTTGCTTGACACATGCAAGGCCAAGGGGAAGGAGGTGATCATTATAACAACTGACAAATTCCCATGTGGGAAACTGCAAGCCAAGCAGTACCTCAGCATTCCTCCCCTTGATACTCTTGATCAGATGGACAAAATGACTTCAGCAGCTCCTGCATCTCCCTCTGAAATTCAGCTGATCACCTCGCCCCAGTGCACCTCTTCTTCCTTATGTCCCTCAAAGCCTATCTTCTCCTTTAAAGAAGCCCAGTCCTGTGGCGTAAGTTCCCATCCATGTTCCCCATCTCGGTTTCAAAGGCTCGGTCAAGTGGCACCGTACGGACTGCAGCAGCCCCTCATGAGGTTGAACTCTGAGCCCTGGCTAAAGATCCCAGCGTCTCTGCTCACACAGCAGCCACATGCAGCCTCATCTTCAGAGAACGGCAAAGACCTCAACCAAACTGAGGACCTCTCTCTCAGAATTCCCAAACTTGATGGGGGCAACAGCCCAAATTCAACAACTGACAGCTTCAAATGTTATGAAGGAAGATTGGCAAGGGACAAAGGAGTAGATGGAGACGGAAAGAATGAATGTGCCGAACATGTAGAACAAAAGATATCCTTACCAGGTCTCCTATCATCCCACTCTGCCTCCCATCCCAACCTGCATTCTGTAAACCTTGGAACAGATTCAATTGCCTCCTCTTCCTCCCTTTCTTGTGGCAAAAACCTTGGCACTCCACTTCATCCCAGCATGGCCTCGTCAAGCCTTTATAGCATAATCCAGAGGCGCAAGCTTGGGGCAGACATCTACAGCTCTGACCCCCAGCTAGCTGTAGACATTCCAAATCTACCTGAGGAGTCCACGCAGAGAGCAAGAGACCTAACAGATGGCAAGAGGCTGGCCCCCTTACGCTGCTCCAGCACACTGGGCTCCAGGGAGTCACTGTTGACCTCGGGCCCGAGCAGGAGAGTGCTGTCTGGGTATGAGCGCAGAGGGTCTGGAGCCTTCTTGTTGGACCACAACTCCCAGGCCAGGCCTAGATCTTTGCCACCTCTGACCCTCAACTCCACCAACAGCCCCATCCTTAATGTTTATAACCTCAGCTCCGGAGCTGGAAGAGGTTTCAGTGAGAAAGAGTCTGGCCTAAAAAATTTCCTTCCCTCTGCTCCTCCTGGGCACCCCAAAGAGCTGACCAGGAGGATGCTGCTGAGGAGACACTCGATGCAGACCGAACAGTTCAAAAACACAGCTTGAAATTCAGCCAGGAGGGAAGCGAAGTTCATCACTGTGTTTTAATGTGAAATGTTTTGTCATGTGATGTAATGTCTGTGTAGTGAAATCCAAAGAGGGAAACCAAAGAGGATATACAAGAAAAACAAAACATCCTTATCAATGTAACGTACAAACTGCAAGTACCTTCCTCTGCTTAGTGTGCTGTGTGTTGTCACTGTGCATGTGGCTTCAGTATGCAGTTTTTTCGTGCAGCAACTCCTTAAATCTGAAAGATTTTTTGGCCACTTGGGGGCAGCGGAGCTAACTGAAAACACAACATCTTTTAAAGTTCTTTAAGATAACATGTTAGCAAACATGTTAACATTTGTCCCTTAAATCCAATATTTACTCTCCTTTTAGTTCAGTTTTGGTCTTCACCAACTTCTGAGAAAAATATCTTGCTCTTTAGCTGCTAAATGCTCCACTGTGTTCACCAGTTACTCTCTAACTGTGTCTTTATTCAGTTTCGTGCTGGCCAGGTACTGTATAGTAAGTTTATCAAAGCTTTTTTTAATAGAAAACCAGGTTGGTGAGACTGGATTTTGTGGGTTCAGAACCTAAACAATAAGCTGAAAGAGGCTAAAAAGCAATGCAGACCTTAAGGTGTGTAACATTTAGGAGGAGCTATTGGCAGAAATGGAATATAATATTTATAAGTATGTTTCATTAGTGTTTAATCACCTGAAAATAAGAATCGTTTTGTTTTCATTACCTTAGGATAAGCCATTTATATCTACAGAGGGAACAGGTCGCCATGTTGAACCGCCATTTTTCTACAGTAGCTCAGAACAGACAAACCAAACACCGGCTTCAGACAGGGCCGTTCGCGTTTTCCGCAGCCACTGTAGTTTCCCCTACACGCTTGGAAGGGGAGGGTGAGGCGAGTGGTATTCAAATGGTTGCAAATTGCAATTTCACCGCTAGATGCCACTAAATCCTACACACTGGACCTTTAAAAAAAAAAAAAGAACAGCATAGTTGATAGTATGGTTGATTATTCTCTGTGGGTTTGTCACTTCAACTAACACCTTTCACATTAACTACAGTCATTTGATCCATTGCTAATATTAAAAATATCAATTAGTGCAGCTTTAAAGTCACTATGTGCAGAACATGAAAATTCCCCCCAGTGGTACTCACCCCCAAAAAAATCACTTTGGAAGACAGAAACACACACTGCTTTATTTTTCTACACACAATGCCTTCAGAATGATTTGAAAGATGTTATGAACACTTAAAGATTCTACACATAGTGGCTTTAAATCAACAGGGTTTGAGAGTTGGAATTGTTTTTACTCGCTATTTGCTCAAGGAGTCCCAAATGGATGTCTGTGAGAAGCCATTGTCAGCCACAATGCTTACTGTGTAAGAACAGCAAGAAAATTGTTTAATAAATGAATTTATTATAATAAAAAGGCATCACAAATCATCGTAAAAGTACATCACTATGCATTAAACTTGCATAATCATTTGAAAGTGTCCGTTTGTTATACCATCCATAAAGAAACCTACAATAACACACACACACACGTGAACTTACTTCCACAAACTGCTAAAAACATCAGTGTTTCCCACATATTTACATGATAAAAATGAGAATGGATTAAAAATTAAAATTAAAAGACAGTATAAAATTAGCATCACATGTTGAGTCATTGTAGCAAGAGCTATTAAAAAAAAACCAAACTGGGATTATCTAACAATTTGTATTCACTTTACAATGTAGTGGCTTAACTCCTCTACTAGGCAATTTCAGATCACATTAGGCAAAATAAATACATATAATAGTATCTATGGCAGCTGATAAATGTAATATTAACAGTGGCATAATCCAACACAGAATATTTGTTTTCTGTTCCACCTAAGTACAAACAACCTTTGCAACGTTTCACCACCTACCAGCTCAGACAAACTGTGGAAATGTACATCAGCGTAGCTCCGTCCTCTACAGTCTGCGGTTGTCAGAAAAGCCTCAAACCCCCCCAACAGCGGAAAACAAGATTTGATAATTTTCTGCCATGTCTTGGACAGGCGTAAAATCCTCATTGAGTTGTTCAGGCCTTGCGGTCATAATCGCTGACCATCTTCTTGATGTGGCTCAGTTTGGACTTCAGATATTTACACCTGCGCTTCTTCATCTGATAATCTGGAGACTGTAGTGATGATGGGAGGTTCAGGGGCAAAAAAACAACAACAAAAAAGACATAACGAGTATGAGTTATGAGTATGATCAACAGTTTGTAAGTTATAAAATAAAAAATAAAAAAACGTATTGAAATCGCTGTAGATCAATAACAATTCCACATACCTTCTTAACGTTCTTTATCCTGTTGTACTCATCCAAGGCATCCTGTTAAAGAGAACATCAACAATTAGTCAGACACACATTTCAAAATGGTCACCAAAATCTCACATTTTTATAACATTTTCATGGAAACATGCTTTATTTTGTCTCTATCACTTCCTCAACATAAATTTTTTTGGCCACTTGGGGGCAGCAGAACAAGCTGCAAACACAATATTGACATATTATCACCTTGTAAAGTTGATATGGCTAACTTGTTAGCAAACGGTGGCTTATTTACACATCCAGACACAGAGCAACGTTATCATTAATTTGGACTCGAATGTAAGTCCAAAATTCACTCCTTTTTGTTCTGGTTAGGTCTCCACCAACTCCTGAGGGAAACATCTGGCTCTTTAGCTGCTAAATGCTCCACTGGGTTCACCAGCTGCTCTCTAACTGTGTCTGTCTGCTGTTTGCTGCTGAGCAGCTCGTGTACAGTGGGTTTATCAGAGCTTTTTAAACTTTACTGAGACCAAAACATTAAATTTGTGGGCCATAAAAACCTAAACAATAAGTTAAAAGATGCTGAAACTGCAAAGCTGATGTTAATTCTCTCCTTTCACATTACACATTTGATTGTTTAGAATTATGAAAAGTTTGATTATAGCAGCTTTAATGTTGTGAATTTGAAAGAAAACTACATTTCTGGTGTCGATTCCAAAAACTCAACAAATCAACATGTTTCAAACTGAACTGACAGAGAGAAATATTGGACAGTTGTTCACGTGTTTCTAGTCATATGAACGAATAAAAAAACTGCAAACAGTGAATGACAGTAAGCTCTCACCAGGTACTGTGGGCTGCCCTCCTGCAGATCATCCAGCTCTCTGTCGACCTCTGACAGATTCTTGTTGACGGCGTCCAGCTCTGCCTGCAGGTCTTTGTACTCCTGGTGGTCGCGGTCAAATTCACGCTTGTAGTCGTTGCGCACCTGCTCATTTGCTATGGGAGGAAATTCACTGAAGTAGAACACAAGGGGAAAGAGAGAGAAGACAGAGAAAGATGGGGCAAATTTAAATGACAGAAAACACACAAAGTAATCTTAGAAGACCACATTTTGTGCTACTTTACACTTCTACTCTGCTACATTTAAGAGGGAAATATTGATCTTCTTACTGCGCTACATTTATCTTACAGCTTTAGTCATTTTGTAGATTAACATTTTGCAAAGTGCAAACACCTCAAAAATCTTCATCTTACCAAGTAATTTGTGTCTATTAAAGTCCTAAAAGTCTTATTTTCTCATAACTACTGACAAAATCTGCCACTGCAGTGAGTGATAATTTCAACCAGTTGTTATAGAAGTTAACTAGTTTTATGAATTTTCTAGAATAAGGTGACATTTTACTTGATTCTAAAGCAGCGAAACCTTATTCTGTCTTCTTTTAAGATTCTCACTTTCATTTGTAGAAAGTTCTTGAAACAAGTTGTTTTCTGTCAGAAACGGGTTGAAATAATTCAGCTAGACATCACTTATTTTTTCACTTATTTTGTGAAAAAGACTTTTAGTATTCAATAACTAATTAATATTTTTTTGCAGTGCAAAACACAATATGATCATCACATAAAATAGTTCGAATCAGCTCTTCCCTGATCAGCTAACATTAAAATGCTGCTTACATGTTAATGCATAGGTGATAAATATGTGTTATATATTAAAGCACTCTGAAAAGATTACACTTTTCTGATAATACTTCTGTACTTTTACTTAAGTAAAACTTTAAATGCAGGACTTTTACTTGTAATGGAGTAATTGCCACTGGTAATGCTACTTTTACTAAAGTAAAGGATCTGAATACTCCTCCCACCACTGAGAGTCGGACTCCTCTGCGTCAGCAGCTGAGATGTGGGTCTTTAACTTCTTCCTACCTGTCAAAGTCGTCGTCGTCCAGCTCGTCTCCTGAGGAGTTATAGTCAGTCTCGTTGTCTTGTCCATCAGCGCGACGCGGCCGGCCGGCCCGTCTCTTCTTGGGCCTTTCGGCCGAGCTGCCTACCTCTGAGTTGCTGCTGTAGGGAACCCCATTTTGCAAAGGCAGTTCCACTGTAGGCCTGTGGGACAAGGAACAGTTACAGTACTCATATTGTTAGATTAATTATACAGAAAGAATTAATAACAAGGATCATTAAAAACAGCAAGACAGAACTCCTGTAACTGTAATCTGTTTAAGAGCCGGAGATGATGACCTTCCATGAATTGCAAATGTGAGTACCCAAAGGCAAAATAGCACCTGTGTATCTAATAAACTGCTGTATGTATGTTTCATTTTCAAATCTCTCAACTCTTCAGTAACTTTTTTTTATGAGACGCAGGAGGAAGTAAAATGCAGCCATTTTGATTTGTAATCTACCAGTTCGTCTAGGTTGAGTTAACAGGTCATCAGTGACTTCCTGCATACATGTACCTTTTCATGTTCCCTAATCAGCACGAAAGTATTTCACTTAGTTTCAGTGTTGCAAGAAAATGTGATTCATGAATTCCTTTGCTGAAACTGGCAAAGTTAGTGACGAACGTAACGATCTAAAAAGAGAAGCTCATTCTGCTGAAACACTCCTAAGAAACCTGAGTAGTATTTGCTTACTCTCCTCGTTGCAGAAAAAAAAAAACCCACAACATGGTTCACATTTTTGCATAAGAACAAGTTCTAGCAATTTTTTTTTTGACAGCAGCAATCTGAAGAAAACCAGCTCCATAATACACACTAGTTCTATACAGCATGTACCATACGCTAATATTCTTAAAATAATAAGTGTTTATACTTGGTGACATTTTGTGTAAACAGGAAATGATACAAGACGAGTGCCAATGAAATGTCAATTTGGAAAGCTACATCCAATTCAACTTAAAGCGGCTATAATCAATATTTTCTAATAATTATTGAATGACAATATGGTTTCCGGTAGTGACGACCCTACAGAGAATGATCAGCTGAATCTGCAGCTCCGCTCGGCTTTACGGAGCTTTATACTGAGTTTCAGCTCGTTGTTTATCTGCCCGGCTACAACTTTACTGTTCTGGTTCACTCTCAGCGCTCTCATAGCGTCGTTTTCAGAGAGAAATCTGTAAAAAGCCACTGTACACGACCTGCTCAGCATCAAACGACAGACAGACACAGTCAGAGAGCAGCTGGTGAACACAGTGGAGCATTTAGCAGCTAAAGAGCCAGATATTTCCCTCAGGAGCTGCTGGAGACCAAAAACAGAGCTGACAGAGAGTCAATATTTGACTCACATTCATCAGGTGACACAAACACGCCTCCTAATGAACAATCATGTTGCTCTGTAACTGCTGGATGAGTAAATAAGCAACTGTTTGCTAACACTTTCGCCAGATCATCTTAAAAAGGTAGCGATATGTTCATGTGTTCATAACTTGTTTCTGCTGCTCCCAAGTGGCTAAAAAAAATAAAAAATAAAATAAAATCAATTTTGCAGGTTTAACAAGGAGAATGTTAACGGTTCATCCAAACAATACTTTACTTTTTGTTTTCTGAGATCTTCCTAAAGAGGTCTCATTCCTGTCCAGATCAGGTTTTGCCTTCAGGGACGATAGTACCCTTTAACAGCACACTCAAAATTCTGAATATTCAAAGATGACAGTTTATACAAAGTTCGGGTGAACATGCTGCAAACACAAACCCCAGGCGCCTCTGTGGTCTAAGACCCACGCCACGTAATTGCAACGTCCCCAGTCTGATTACAGCTGGGCGGTGGTGGAATGTAACGAAGGACATTCACTCAAGTGCTGTATTTCCAAGTACAACTTTGGAGGTACTTTACTTGAGTATTTCCATTTTCTGCCACTTTATACTTCTACTCCACTACAGTTCAGATTGAAATATTGTACTTTTCATTGTACATTTATTTATTAGCTATAGTTACTAGTAACTTTTCAAATTAAGATTCCACACAGTAGCCACTCTGCATCATGAGTACTTTTACTTTTGATACTTTAAGTACATTTTGTTGCTGATACTTCTGTACTTTTACTTAAGTGACATTTTGAATGCAGGAGTTGTACTTGTAATGGAGTATTTTTAAGAGTATGGTATTGCTACTTTAACTTAAGTAAATTATTTGAATGTAAAAAAGGTAATTTATGTATCATTTTACAACACAAGGTTGTATAATGAAATGAAAGTTTGTAGTCCCTTCATACTACACACACAGAACAAAGCAGATGATAAAATTCATATTAAAATAGGGTAACATATAAAATAAATCAATATATACAGTTATTTATATACATATATACTTCTTCCACCACTGCAGCTGTTGCATGTCACCTTGCTCTCTCCCCATATTTCCCATCTCTCTCAACTGTGAACCATCAAATAAAAAAAAAGGCAAAAAACCTTTAAAATGTGTATGTAGTATTGAATTGAGTAGCAACTCGCTCTATGCTGCCATCTGCATCGCACTGGCACGCAGTACATAACACATCCCCTTTTGTCGCTGCAGATCTTTATCACAGTGCACAGCTCCTGTCAGTATACTCACGATGGGGTGGCGCTGTACGGAGGTTTGTCATAGTTGGTGCTTTCGTCATCCAGGTGACTCCTGGAGCCTCTCAGCTTCTCAGGGTAGTCCGACATTGGGAGTGCGTCAGGGGAAACGGACACATTGTTCACCTTTGGGAAAAATTCACACATTACACTTGTGGACATCATTAAAATGTATTAACGCTGCAACGATTAGTCCATTAATCGCTGACTGAAGAAAAAATTAACAACTATTTTGATAATCAAATAATAGTCCAAATAATTTTTTAAGCAAAAACGCCAAATATTTGCTAGTTCCAGCTACTAGAATGTGAGGATTTGATGCTTTTCTTTGTCAGACATGACTGTAAACTGAATATCTGTGAGTTTTAGACAGTTGGTCAGACAAAACTAGACATTTGAAAACTTCTAACAGCCATTTTTTCACTATTTTCTGACATTTTATGGGCCAGATGATTAATCATTAATGAAAATAATCATTAGTTGCTGCCCTAACATGTAGGATTTCTAATATTTGTTGTACCACAAGAGAATACAAAACATAGCTGCACCCAAATCAAGCTATTGCAAAAAACTAAACGGGGCTTTCACCAATGACCATTTGACGGTTGGTTCCCTTCAACAAACACACTGGATCTCTTCCAGCTCTGGTATGATCAGCCTGCATGGACTTGTCCTCTGAAAATATGTGACATAACTGAGCTACACCCTACTGCACCTCCAAAACAACAGTCTACATGTATGTGCTGCAGGTCGATATAGTTACACTGCTCAGCACTTTCAAACTGGTTTCCACAAGCTACAGTGAAATAAGTGCCTCTGGTTCCCAGTATCATGTTGCTCTCCTTGTTATGTGTCTGCTAACTGGTGGACTTTATTTTGGAGTACCAATCCGACCTGTTCTTCCTCTTCATTGCTCTGCAGTGAACTCAGCTCAAGTTCTTTGCTGTGCTGAATGTCAGCATGACTTTTAACTATACACAAAATGACTTTCCTACTCATCGCTGCTTACTAGGGTATGTCAAATGTTGAGAGTCGTTGCAAAACATTTCTGAAAATAGCTTCAAAGAATGATTCATCGTGAAATGTAAATACTGGATCTTAAATGTTTGGATGCACTGACAGTATTTATATACTATGCGACATGTCGGCTACAACTGAAACTGTCATCCGTGTCCGTGCCACACCTTGAAACCAAGCTTACTGCTCCGCACTTCCCCTCCCCCGCTGGTAAACAGGTGACTGCCACCAAACTGGTTGAACCACTTCAGCTGATACGCACTCTTCTCCTGTGCTTCATCAGAGCACACAGGCAGACACTTTACCTGAGACAAGCTTTTAGGATCAGCTATGACAGCTTCTTTTGATTTTATCTCTAGAAGTGTCAGGTGTAGAGCCGAAATGAAAATTTGATCAATAATTAACCGTTTAGGGCTGCAACTAATGATTATTTTCATGATCAATTCAGAAATACTTTATTGATCCCCGTAGGGAAACTCTTTAGGATCAATTAATCGTTTTGTCTAAAAAAATGCCGGAAAATTATGAAAAAAATGCCTGTTTTAATTTCCCACAGACCAAGGTGACATCTTCAAATGTCTTGTTTTGTCCAAAACAGCCGCAGACATTCAGTTTACTCTCATGTATGACAAACAAAAGCTTCACATCCGAGAAGACAGGAACAGCGAATGTTGGCAGTTTGGCTGAAACGACTAATCGATTAATTGACTAATTGTAGCAGCTCTATAACCATTTAAGCCAATCATCAAGGAAAAAAGGAAAATATTTCCTAGTGAAAGCTGCTCGCTTCTAAAAACAAGTAACATAAATAGTCTATCCAGGATTTGCTGCTTTTCTCTTTTGTTTCATTGTAAACTCAATATCTTTGGGTTTTGGACTGTTTGTCGGACAAAACAAGCAATATGAAGACGTCACCGTGGGCTTCAGGAAAATGTGGGGCATATTCTAACATATTGATTGAGAAAACAACATAGATTAATCCATAATGAAAATAATTGTTGAGTCTATGA